>NC_056734.1:674123344-674205844 GCF_019279795.1 Protopterus annectens | reverse complement strand
GGTATCATATGAAGATAGGTCCTCTGCCAATATCCATACATACTGACTTACAATTTAAACAGTAATGTTTAAGCATTCAGAGCCTACTCTGTGAAACCTAAGCATACTTACCTTTAATGGCAGGTTCCAAGATCCTTGTGTGTGGTTAAGCCCTGCTCCACTCATCCTCACTGCACTCAGGCTTGCTCCGCACCTCTCCTTGCCCCCAATTACCACCCACCCCCACTGTGGCTAGCTTTATAGCCACAATACCACACCTCCTCTAGCTGAACCAATCAATAATCCTCTACTCAGCCTAACCCATCCCACATTCACCCACTCCACTTTCGCCTATCTGAACCAATCAGTACTGTACTGCTTACACTATTCCAGCCCCACCCCTCCCCCCAGTAGTTAATATCCAACCATAAGATCTTGAGGGCTCTAAGCCTATAACACTAATCTAGCCTCCAACCATGTTACCATCCAAAGCAATATCACTAATCTCTCTGCTATCCCTCATGTTAATTCCATATTTCCTCTCCACTTATGAAAATCAATCTTACCTAGGATTTCACTACCAAAAATCTCAAACTAGACCAGATGTATTGAATATGATAGATTACCCACTAGTTACTACTATAAACAACTACTTAACCACAATATACTATCAGCCTATTAGACCTTGATACATCAGCTCAAAATCTAAACACTATCAAAAACCTTAAAAAACAAATCCTGAAGCTTATAGAAATTATATGCTATAACCTCACAATGGATGGAAATATTCACCCAAACCCTGGCCCTGCCACCCTAAATAGGGCAACTTCATTTGCAACTAACCCAGTTGAATCACTATCTATTAATAAGTCCCCCAACTCCCTCCTGGTCTGCCAACTAAATATTTGTAGCATAAATAACAAAGTAAAGTACATAATCTACATGCCCTCCTACAAGTCCATTCCCCTGATATTCTATGCCTAACTGAAACCTGGCTGAAACCATCAACTTCAGATAATGAAATTCTAACAACTGGGTATAATATACTTAGACTCGATTGCTCTACTAGGAAGGGAGGGCAGTAGCTGCACACTTCAAATCTACACTAAATGTTACCTCAGACCCCATTCAACCACCCCAGGTCAATAAAGCAGAAATAATTGCTACCAAGTTCCAAATTAACAAAAACAAATGTATAAATATAGTCTGCATGTACATTCCCCCAGGGAATAATACTAATACCCTAGACGACTTCCGCCACTGGTTAGCTAATAACTATCCACAAGAAACCATTGTACTTGGAGATTTTAACATCGACTGGAACACCTGCTCCTCTCAATCTCCTACCACCCATGTAACCTGCATGGATTCACACAGGTCATATCCACCCCCACCAGGATAGGTAAACTTAACCAAAAGGATAGTATACTGGATTGGATACTAATCAATAGCCACCCCCAAATGTATTCTTCGGGTGCCATCCCCGATTACCTCAGTGACCACTTTCTCACCTTTATCTGCAAGCACAAATCTAATAACTGCCATCAGCCCATGTATAGAACAATAAGAAATAGTAAAAGCTTCAATCCTAGTAAGTTCCAGGACGAACTTAAGACATGCAACTGGTCTGCGCTAAAACACTTGCCCCTAGATGAAGCTGTTGCCTACTTTAACAATAAATTCCTCACCATCCTCAATTTTCATGCTCCCACTCGTTCCACTAGGGTAAAAACAAATGCTGCCCCATGGCTGTCTAAAGAAAGCAAATCAAAAATCCTAGTCAGAAACAAGGCATGGGCAACATGGCATGCTACAAAAGACCCTCTAAATCAAACCAATTTTAGACAACTAAGAAATGAGACAAAATGATCCATTCTATTAAATAAAAAAACTACTACTTCCATCTCCAACAAGGAAACCAAAATAACCCCCAGAAATTCTGGGCAGGGATAAATAAATTACTGCACCAAGGTCAAATCACCACTCCACCTCCCTCAGCCTCTAGTGATAAACTACCAGTGGATGTTGCTAGCACATTTAATAGTTTCTTTACTGAAATTATCCAAGCCTTTGTTAGCCAATTACCCCTTAACTCCTCTAACCCACTGGATAACACTCCCAACATCCAGCCCTCCTTTAGCTTCCAACCAGTCTCCACATCTTTCATTAGATCACTGCTCAAAAAATTAAAACCTACTACCCTAGCTGCTGACCTTCTCCTCACTGAATATTTGCAAAAATCTGCTGATACCATAGCATACCCCATTTCCATTCTAATTAACCGGTTCATATCAGAAGCCTCAATCCCCTCTATCTGGAAAATATCTCGTGTCATACCCCTTCATGAAGGTGGTAACTCTACTGAATCATCTAATTATAAACCCATAACCATCTTGTCACCTCTGGCAAAAATTATGGAAAATGCATCCATAAACAACTTCTATATTTTCTAACCCAAGACAACCTACTGGCTAACTCTCAGCATGGCTTCAGGCCAAATCATAGTACTACCACAGCCCTCCTCACCTTCTCTAATGCAATAACCTATAACAGGAACAACAACAAGTTATCCTCAGCCCTTTTCTTGGACCTGTCCAAGGTTTTTGATATGGTTAACCACCATCTTCTCATCAACACCCTGGCAACAATGTCTCCAGGCAATCACTCTCTCCAGTTCACCAATGGTTTGAATCCTACCTGCACAATAGACAACAATCCATCTTATGGCAGAACAAACTCTCAGACCTCCTACCCAACACCTTAGGTGTCCCCCAGGGGTCTATTTTGGGACCACTTCTGTTTTCCATTTTTATTAATGACCTCCACACTGCCATCCCTGAAGCAAACTGCATTCAATATGCAGACGACTCAGTGTTGATCTGCACTGGCACCTCACAAACAGAGCTGCTAACAATATCTCAGAGTACTTTTAACCTAGTAGAGAATTGGCTTGCCGCTCGCTGTCTGATTCTAAATCCTAACAAAACAAAGCTCCTACTTTTCTCCCCCATCCAATGATCCATGTTGCTGTCTCTCTCCATTAAGCCAAATAATGGTACCATAATCTCCCTAGATACTGATACAAAACTCATAGGAGTTATTGTAGATAACAATCTTAAGTTTGATGTGCATGTTAACAAAACTATCAAAGCCATTAATAGAAAACTGGGTTTACTATATAGGATAAAGCCATTCCTTAGCCCACCTGCTAGGACTGCCATTGCCCGCTCCCATCTACTCTTTACCCTCTACTATGCTTCCCCTTTACTTGCCAACCTAAATAAAACTGATCGTAACAAACTCTCAATCTGCTATAGTAACATAGCCAGGTTTGCCACTGGTCTCCCCTACAAAACACATCATTGTTAAAATCTAAATTATCTCAGATGGCTAGAGCTACCCAGGCAGATTCAGTATAGTCAACTTATTGCGACTCACAAAGCACTTAACCAACCAGAAAATACACCCGCACTGAAAAACAGCATCTATCCCCTCTCCAACCGCAGATCACTCCACCCATCTAATAGACTGGTAGTGCAAACCATCAAATCCAACATCTCAGCCGGAGACTTCCTGTTCTCCAACTCTGCTGGCAAAACTTGTAACTCACTTCCTGCTAACGTTACCTTAGATACCACCCTATCTCAATTCAAAAAAGCTCTCAATGAGTATTTCAGGTCCCAATGGATATGTCCCTGCTCCAAGCCTGACTAAATCATTATTCATATTAGTGTACTAATACTATGTTTGTAAATGGAACTCAAATGTCTTTTTATTTGTTAAGCCAGATTAGAAGTTTGTGAGACTGTATAAATTTAACTGTGACTGTAAAGTGTATTTTATTTGTACAATGTTATTATGACTCTTGTTTTATTTGTATATTGTGGTGATTGCATATATAACCACCTTTAGAGCTTTTCTCCCCGGGCCTCCAACGAAAATGGACATGCATCTAGTCGGACTATCCCAGTCAACAAATGTAAAATAAAATAAAATAAATAAAAATAAATAAAATAAAATACATACATACTGAAACTGTGCAGATGTTGCAGGTTGTAAAACTAACACAAGGTAAACACATATGTGTGAATCTTTGCTGAAAAAAGACTTAATCTCAATGTGTGTAGCTAATTAAATTATAGGAAGTGGTGAATCTACTCAAGAATAGAAGGTACCATAGCCTCAAGGGCCTTAACCTGACCCTGTTGACCTTCATTACAAAACTTAGAGATAAAAGTCTGGTTGGGTGACTATGCTGATAAAATGGAAGAGGTATAATGCGACTTTGAGAAGAAATCATCATTTTATAGTTGTTAATTTAACCTGGTGCAAGTAAGTAAAACAATAAAATAGCACTAAGATTCCAAAGTGATTTTTCCTATCTCCCTTCCACACCACAGCCTTTAATGACAGATGAGGTGTACATTCTGTCTATAAGATGGTGATGATTTGGATGCAGATGAAGATGTTGCTGCCATCATTAGAGGAGATGTTGACACCAGTACCTTTAGATCCCTGCAAAAAACAGGCAGTGTGGAAGGTTGGTATGCAGCCCATTTCCTTACACTATCAAAAAATGTATTTGGTGTGATGTGTGCACATATTGTCATCACATGCTTTATCATCAGGTTTGCCCTCAACATTTGATGCAGAAGAAAATCTATAGACAACACATGGTAATTTTTGTCAACCTATCTATATGTTGAAACATTTCCACCTGTCACAGGTTACATTAACCATATGTTCACACATTTCTTCACAGGGTCAGCATCAGAACCAAACTCATCATGCGCCTTATCGTAGTAGGCTGATGCTGACAGTGGGATGGTTGTTGATGATGATGTCATAACTCTCATACTCATGACACAACTGAAAGACATTGGCACACAGTCACAAAATGTACTGGCTGGGTCCTCTACACCACAGCAGATAGTTAACTCCTTGGGAAGTGACACAGATTCACACAATTAGCACAATGAAGGCATGTCATTCCAGAATTGGGAGACTCCCATTAGCTCCAAATCTGCTTCTTGTACACAACCTGAACTCCTTGATGCTGTTGTATCATATTGTATCTTTCAGAGACAGCAGAACCTACTGTCACACTTGCAAACAGAGCTGCCAGGCAAAGAAAAATGTCATGGTTAGCTGCAGAGACATACAAGAGCTTGACTGCCCAGCACCAACTGTCTCGAGACATAGTTAAGTGTAGGCTACTGCCACTGAAAGTCAGGTAGCAATGGCTAAAGTACTGCAGGATATACACCCAGGTGGTTTGTAGTGTTGGTTGCTGGGCTGCAACCTCCCCACACACTAAAAAAACAAACAGCAAAATAAATAAATAAATAATTCTAGTATTTAAAATTAAAATGTTGACTATTACTATTTTTAAATTAGAAATAATTGTTGATTTTCCAATACTTCATGCTGTTGAGAACTCCACAGACACAGGTGTGTGTAGATTTTTGATTAACTTCATGATAATAAAAGAAAAAATCTTCTAGATCCATTGCTGGAATAGTTTTAAAAACAAGCAAGTATTACTAGTAATCCACATCTTCTAGGAGATGAATAAGGCAATTATGCCTTAATACGATCCTTAATGCTATGTTGAGAATGTCATGCAACTCTGCATCATGGCAGCTTGCCCACACTTTGGTTATGGCCATAGTCAACAGGCACTGAAGCTGCAGTAATCACTCTACCCTGATCGAGTGCCTCACCTTCCACCTGTCCAATATCTGAGGCCTCACTAGAATGGGTTGGCGTAAGCTTACTGGATGTGTCCGATGGAATTACAGGGGATGGCTGAATGTCGACCTCAGTGTCAGAGTCAATCTCTGCACTCCCTGACTGTGCCTGTGGTTGGCCATCATCATCATCAGAATCTGCTAATGCTCTGACATCAGGTGGTAAGACTCCTACACTTCCACTGTCAGGATCACCTCTCATAATAAGCAGCAAACACAGAAAATAAATTAATATCTACACTACTATAGTCCAATATATGCTAACAAACTAACAATGATGCCACTATTACAGACAGTACAGCAATGCGCACAATAGTTCTGACACCCACATCACACATATGGATAAACTAAATATTTCTTTGAACTGCTGTTTTGTACTGACATAAAAATGTTTAGCTTACCATGTGCAGGTGATTCTAGAGTTGTTATGGAGGATAGTCCTAGAAGAAGTTAAGCTAAAAGGTAAGAACACCATCATCATAATTAACAGTAACACACGATATTTCTAACAAAAACTTGGATGACATGTCCACACCAAGCCCATGTTTAACCAACGAGAATGTGTTAACTGTATCAGTCTACAACTATCCTCACTACCCCCAAAAAATTATGTTAAACAGAACTTAAGTATTGCTGTCAACATTTTATTATACAAAAAATATGTAATCATTGAGATAGGTAACCCTACCTGCAAGCTCCTCCTGGAATATACTTGTTCTCCCTTAAACAGCAGTACCATCAGTCACATGCTATTTTGCACTTTCCACTGAGTTCTCTGGATCCCTGACAGTGGACAGGCACTCTTCATTTGGTGTCAGTGGTGGCTCTGTAGCAGCCTCCTCTGGTAGCCATCTGTCCACGGGCCACTGCAACAGCTTGCCTCTGAGCCAATGAAATCATGTCAGTGGCCCTATGACATACCTGATCATATGTCCTGCTGTTGGTATTTACATCATCCACTATCTGCTGCCAAATTTGCATTCTTCCAGACACATCCACATGTCCTCTCTCAAGCAGAAAGGCACCATGTTGCCTAAATGCTTTAACAATTACTTCATTCTCAAGGTCACTGGAGTGGGGGGGGGGGGGGTTGTGGGGATTGGGACACCTGGCTGCCATAGTCCTAGGTGACATAAAATACGAAAGAAGGATAATTCACATAATAATACACATAAAGCTGGCTATCTAATGTCCAGTTATTACTCAACCCAAGCAAGACTAAACTCCTTATCTTCCAACCCACTAAATCTAACCCAATTATCCCCCAGTTTAATATTCTAGCCAAAGACAATACCATCATCTCCCCCAAAAGAACACACCAAACTTCTTGGTGTTGAGATTGATAACAATCTCAGATTTGACACTCACATTTCTCTTACCATAAAAAAGGGTTCACAAAAAAACTAGGTGTGTTGCACAGAAACAAAGAATTCCTTACCAAGACAGCCAGAATTTCTGCTGCCAATTCCCACCTAATCTCCACTTTACTCTATATCTCTCATATACTTACCTACCTTAGACAAACAGACCTAAACAAGCTTGAGGTTTGCTACAATAAAATTGCTAAGTTTACTACTGGTGCATCTTATCGTGGCCACCACTGTATCTCACTTAGAGAACTTGGCTGGCTTGAACTCCCTCAGCTTCTTCACCTGAATCAACTCTCTCTTGCCCACAAGTTAGTAAACCATCCTCTTGAAGTCCCATCCCTTCAAAACCTTATACACCCCTACTACTTCACTAGACCACTATGCTCTAGCAGCAAAAATCTACATCTAGTAACCAAACCCAAAAACTCAGCAGGAGAAGCACTGTTCTCCTGTATCATATCCAGATTATGGAACAATCTCCCCCCCTCTATAACCACACTACCTTCTTGCAATCATTTCAAGACTTCACTAAAAACTCACTTAAAAAGTCTCTGGTTATGCCCATGCACCAATCCCGACTAGTAACCCACCTTTTTACCTCTGCTTCCTTTCCCCTCTCATAGCCACCCTGCCTCACACTGTCTGATCATTGCATTCCTTCCTCTACAGGCTCTGGCTCACCCTTTACCCTCCCCTTCCATCCTCACTCAATCTCTCAGACCTCTTATAACATGCTTAACTACCTCACTTCATCTCAACTCATAATACATATCCAACTGACTTACAGCTAGTTTTCTCTTGCTACCACATGTATTTCTCACTCAGTCTCTTCTCTTACTCCTCTACCTTCCCCTTCCATCCCATTAGCCCTTCTAGCTTGCTCCACCTTCGTGTGGAGCATCTGCTTTATAGCTGTTTGAGTTTAGTGCAATATTTGTATATAAGATTTAGGTATATGAGTTTAGAACAGTATCTGTTTGAGCTTAGTACTATCTGTATATGCATCTTACTTTTATTTCCTGCCTCTAGCTAGATATTGCTGGATATAGTAATACACTTGAATACATCCTTAATTGGCTTTCTATTAATCTCCCACAAGAAACCATAGTCCTTGGGGACTTTAATATAGATTGGAATTCCTGTACTAATATTAACCCCACAACTTATAAACTGCCCTACCAGAACCAATAAACTCAATAACAAAGAAAGTACCTTGGATTGGATACTTACTAATACTCCTCATCAAACCTACATAACAGGAACCCTTCCAGATGACCTAAGTGACCACTCACTAACATATATCATCAGACAAAAAAACAATATAATATTCCCTAACACTTTCAGAACAATACGCTCTAAAAAGCAATTTAACCCAGAACTTTTCCAAACAGAACTGAAACACTGTAATTGGACACCATTAAAAACTCTCCCTCTAAATGAAGCAGTGGAATACTTTAATTCCACATTCTTAGTCACCCTGGACCACCACTCACCAACTCGCTCTATAAGAATCAAAGCTAAACCAGCCCCTTGGCTCACTAACAATACTAAACAAAAAAAATCCTACTTCGAAATAAATCCTGGGCAAAATGGCATACTACTAAGAATCAGACAGACCACCAAACCTTTAGAGAACATAGAAACAGTACAAAAAAAGCCATCCTACTAGATAAAAAGAATTTTTACCTCCAATTACAACAAACCTCTCTCAAGGAACCTAAAAAATTTTGGACTAGTATTAACAATCTTCTTTACCCAGGCCAATCAATCACACCAAACCCACAAGGCTCAAACCCAGAGAATCCCACACAAACAGCAAATGCCTTTAACTCTTTCTTCACAGACACCATCCAAACTCTAGCTAGCCACCTATCTCCTGATACATCTAACCTGCCCACATCTTCTACAAATCCACCCCCTCTATTTCATCTACAACCAGTGTCTACTTCCTACATTTCCTCCCTTCTCCAAAAGTTAAAACCTACCACCCCTCAGCTGACAAACTCCCACCAGAATTCTTACAAAAAGGAGCTAAAGCCATTGCCTATCCCATCCTCATTCTGATAAATAGATCCATAAGTGAAGGAACTGTCCCATCTATCTGGAAAATTTCACATATCATCCCTCTACATAAAGGGGGAAATTCCAATGACTTTTCCAACTTTCTCCCTATAGCTTTACTATCCCCTATTGCAAAACTTATGGAAAAATGTATCCATAAACAAATACTCAACCACCTTCTCCAGAACAACCTACTTGCTAACTGTCAACATGGCTTCAGACCTTTCCATAGTACCACCACTGCCCTGCTATCGTTCACAAACTGCATCAACAATAACAGCAACAAAAAGTTTCTTTCATCCGCAGTCTTCATTGACTTATCCAAAGCTTTTGACATGGTTAACCACCAATTATTTCTTCATACACTAAATTCTCTTTCACTTGATCCTCTATCTATGAACTGGTTTACATCTTACCTGAAAAACCGTCAACAGGCTGTACTCTGGCAAAATAAACTATCTAATCACCTTCCTATCTCCCTTGGTGTCCCACAGGGCTCCATATTAGGCCCACTCTTATTTTCCATCTTCATTAATGACCTGCAAACAGCTATTCCATACTCTACCTGCGTTCAGTACGCAGATGACTCTACCATAATCTGCTCAGCCACTTCTCAAACTGAACTTCAGACTCTTACCCAAAAAGCGTTCAACATTGTAGAACAATGGTTCTCACACCGCTGCCTCCTTCTAAACCCCCAAAAAACTAAACTGTTATTCTTCACACCAACCCGAAAGTCCTCCTCTTTACAATTCAATCTTACTTCTACCAATGGTACTCTTATCTCTCCTGATCCTACCACTAAACTGTTAGGAATAACAATAGACAACAATCTAAACTTTGATACTCACATAAAAACCACAATAAAATTGATTAACAAAAAACTTGGATCCCTTTACAGAATTAAACCCTATCTTACACCAGGAGCCAGGACCGCTTTAGCCAGAACCCACCTAATATCTACTCTGCTTTACGCCTCTCCCATATATACCAATCTCTCTAAAAACAACCTCAATAAACTAGCAACATCCTATAATAATATTGCTAGATTTGTCACAGGCTCTCCTTTCAGAACCCATCATTGTTCAAATCTAAAACAATTAAACTGGCTTGAATTTCTTAACCAGCTTCAATTTCACCAGCTCACAATAGCCCACAAGACCCTGTATCAACCTAGCAATACTCCAATACTCTCTAGCCTCATTACACCTTATAATAATCTCAAAAATCTACGCTCCTCAAACAAACTGCTGATCAATACTACTAAACCTAACAACTCAGCAGGTGACTCCTTATTCTCTAACTCTGTTGGAAAACTATGGAATAAACTACCCTCTGAAATCTCATCTCAGACTTCTCTCTCACTTTTTAAAAGGAATCTAAAACTATATCTCAATAATCACTGGCTATGCTCCTGTACTAATCCCGACTAAATCTTCTCCTATTCACTTATCTCACCCCACATCCCTTAGTAACTTCCTTTTATGTATCAATAAACTATATTATTGCATATAGCATATATGTATATATGTATATTGTACCTTCTCAGAAAATCACTATGAGTATTCTAATTTGTACTACTTGTGTATATATAAAAATAATTTTTTTTTTGCTATAATTCTGTTCATGCTATATCTGTATAACTTTGTATTAACTCTGTATGATTTCTTGGAGCTTTTCTCCCCGGGCCTCTACTGAAAATGGACAGGTCTCCAGCTAGACTAGCCCGGTCAACAAATGTAAAATAAATAAATAAATAAATATTGGTATATCTGTTCATTACTATGTTTCATATTGTATGTATAGCTAATGTTAAATGCAGTATGTATTATTTGCTATGGTATGCATATTCAGTTGTTCTTCATGTACTCTGCTGTTCATTTATTGTTCTGTGAGCTTTTCTCCCTGGACCTCTACTGAAAAAGGACCTGTGTCCAGTTGGAATTTCCCAGTAAACAAATGCAAATAAATAATAATCAATAAAAGTCCTGCTTAGATATCACAGATAAAAGGTAGTATTTCACTGTTACCCATTGGAGAAACATAAAACAGTCAAGATATTCATATAAAAAGGATTTATGTGGGTGTAACAGTCACACACAAAGCAAGGTTGGATCCAAAACAAGGACAGTAATAATAACAAAACAAACCTCTGTACAAACAATTTTGTGTGTCCCAACACAGAAATGGAACTTGGCTCTCCCACCCTCAAAATTAGAGGTAAATAACACATTTTGCTAACAAACCAAAAGGAATAAAACATCAGTGAACTGCTAAATGTGCTTTCATATAAACTGTCCCAAAAACATGTATACACCTTTACTACACAACATTCAATTTTGTGCAATTGCCAGTCGCCTCTATATATGACCACCACTCCTCTAGAGGTGTCTATGAGCCATCCTAGAAGGCTAACACCCATGTAGGACATTTACATTTCACCAAAATAACAATAGAAGAGCATAAAGAGAAATACAGTTGTACAATTAGGACTTGTGATGAAAGGTAAAAAGGCTGTACATCTGAGAAAGTAAAATTCCCTGACAAAAATGCCTATGCCATCAATAAACTTCTAAGAAGTGCATGCAAGTAAAAGTAGCATTTGCTAATGCATATATATAAAAAATATTTTTTGCTTAATGACATGTGAGCATATCCAGTATATAACTAAAAATGCAATCATGCTTTATCAAGATAGTAATGTTCTGTGCAGATAAATCCAAGGTAATAGCAATCTTCTTCTGTGTTATTCACATAAACAAGTCTCCTCACCATCAGGTTCCCTAGCTACATGGTTCCCTTTTCATAGTATGGTTTCAAGGCTATGAGCAAGGTGACAATGCAAATGAGGTGTGAACTCATTAGAATCACTGAATCCAAAATTCTTGGTTCCATGTATCAGATGTAAAATAGTGAAAACACTCCATCAGTGGTTGTTACTAATGGATTGCAACTGTGAATGATCACTGGTAGGAAGAAGGAAAGCACAACAGCAATTCAGACTCCCTTACCTCCAGTGGGTATGTCAGCCAGGTTAGACTTATAAAGTGTAGAAGTAATTGTATCAAGGTTTTAAATGTAAGTAAGCAGCACACATGTCACAGTTTCTGTTCAGTCACATCCAACCTCCCCTGCATTTGTTGACAACTGTATTTATTGCCTTTTCATATCCTCACACATTTTAAGCACAATGATGCAAAATGCCTTACAGACTGCATCTCTCAGATTACTGGTCAGATAAGAGAAGAAGAATGAGCAACAAACACAAAGACATAAGACAGAAGCTGCATTTCTGCAAGCAACAGTCATAAATGGTTGTGTGATCACTCATTGCATTACATTTAAAATTAATATATGTACAAACAACTCATAAGTGCACAACTGTCATATCTTTTGTTAATACTGTGGATGGTGTTGCAGTTACTTGTATGCACAATGATTTTAATTCTCTGCTGCAAAGCTGTTTCTGTGGCAAAGAGAGATAAGAGACCCTTATTGTGTTTTGAAGGTTCATTGGAATTAAAGTTCATATCCAGACCTGTGTAAAAGTATTTAAAGTGTGCCAACATAAAATTTGTAGTGTTGTTTATTTAATAAATTTCTTTTCTTCATTTATCCTTTTTTTTCCTTTTTTATCTTTTGTTTTCCTTTATGGTCAGTATTTGTGTAGTCCATGGCTTAGTGCAAACAGGGAAAATGTTGAAACACAATAAATGTCATGTAAAGTACTTGCTGGATATCCAGTACATCAACTACACCTGTGTGTGTAGCACATCTGCTAAACATGTTGATCCTCATAGCATATACTGTCTGTACAAGAGTGTTCAAGTCCCACATTTGACTTTTAAAGATGAAACCTAATGAAAACTGATCACATGGCTAAAACAAGTTTAGCTTTGCTTATCTTATTTGCACACTGCTTACCATCATGCAAACCTGGACTAATGGTCTACACAGGAAGCAGAAGGAACACCTGCAGACAGAACATACGCATTCTAAATGTCAAAAAGGACACGTTGTTGCATTTTTGGCATTCCATCAAGCAACACCACTAAGCGACATTGTGGAGCAGGTAGTCACTTCCCCCAACACCTGCAGCAATTAAACACCTACAGGGAGAAAGCAACAGTAGACAGTTTCAAAAAGGATACATTATATCAACTGTGTTGGCACCACACAAATATGGTAAACAGTGTTAACAATGAATGGGGAAATAACTATTCCTGTGGCAGCAGTTGTAAGTGTAGGGCTGTAATACAGATGGTCCTGGGTTCTAATACAGGAAGTCTAACATATTTTTACTGTTGTGACAGTTCTGTTAAGAGTAATAAACTGGAAAACATCCAAGTGTTATTACATTTCTGTGACAACAGGTGTAAGTGTAGGGCTGCAGGAAATTCCAGACATTTTTACTGTTGTTCCATTTCACATTATATTAATTATCACTTATAACAATTTGTACATAATCATAAATAATAATTATGCATAGCAGTGGAGCTAATATGAATTATATATATATGAGGAATAAGATAACCTTCTTGCATGTATAACTAAGGGTAAAGTGTCTACTATGTTTCTGTAAGTATAATTCTGCTATCTAGACTTGGATGGCCTTCACACTTAAATAATACACATACACAAATTAATGTGCATAGAAGGACCTTGTAAGGTCACACACAAATGTTTTACACCTCGATGTGTCATCTGTATTTATAAATAATTCATGACTATGTCTGAGAATCACTTCTTCTGTGGCAAAGATGGAAAATCACCACCATAGAAGAAAATGTTTTGTCGCTTATGCATAGCTTTGAAACTCGCACTGTAAAAATCAGTTTTATCAGTATATAAAGCCAAGCCAAACATGTATCAGGTCATGAAATTTATGTCCCCAGTGCATGTCTTCAAAGTTAAATTATCTAACAGTTAACTGCAGCAGATACCCTCAAACTAATGTCAAGTGTCATATTAACCTTCCAATTTCCAAAACTGCTTTCCTTTCTGTTTGGCACTATTGCTCTTCCCTTAACAATGTGCAAACCTGGTTGGCATCATTGCTGAGGTTTGCACACTATCAGTAAACGTGATAACAGGAATTGGTGGAAAATCATTATTTCTATTGGACTGCTTCTGGGTTACACATGTCTGGTGTCAGATGGGGAAGGCGCTCAATTTAGGGCACAGAGGTGGGGTATTCAGGAGTATAGAATCTTTAATGGTCTTCTGGTAAAGTGTCAAACCCAAAGGCCTTTGCAGGGGGGACTATATCAGCCTCCAGTACCAGTCTGAGACTTGGAATAGTCTGGCTAAGGCTGTGTCCAGTGTGATCAGCACCCCACACACTAGAAAACACACTAAGCACCAGTTTAATGACCTAAAAAGGTGCAAGATGGATACACTCAACCAGTGCTTGGATGAGTTCTAAACTCACAACATCCCACAATTGTGTAAGTATGCTAATAAAGGGAATTTATAATACATAGAAAGCTAAATGCAGACAGGACTGGTATGCATAATGCTCTTCTGTTTTTTTCTTTTCTTTACACAGCTAATTCTGAAATTGATGCAAATAGACAGGCTGATGCTGAGCATCTAGGGAGACTGAGGGAAGTAAGTGGTATGCAGTACAAGAGAAGTATTACTGTAACTTTACAATGTGTTATTTTCTATATAGTAATAGCAAAGTAAGCATGCATATCCTAACTGTAAAAGCAAGTATGCATGCATCAGTCTGTAGCACAAACCAACTTTAGGAGTCAAGTGTAAGACTGCAGTCAGAGGTTGTGGGTTAAAATACAACAAGTGTAAAACAGTGCAATACTTTAATTATATTGCATAATAAATTCTACACAAGTGACATAAATGCCCTGCTCTTAAATTTCATCTGTATTATTATTTATTTATTTATTTTACATTTATTTGCTGAGAGAGTCCAACTGAGCATGAATCCCATTTTCAGTGGAGGCCTAGGGAGAAAAACTCCACAGAGATTAATACAGAAAATGCAATAAATGACAATAAAAGATCCACAGAGATGAATACAGAAAATGCAATAAACAACATAGTACACAATACACTGGTTGACAATACACTGGTTGATAAATGAACAGTACTAAAGAAAGTGATGAGCTGTTACATGGTAATATCATAATGTGAGCATTATATAGCTATACAATGTAAGAAAACATTATGTGATGAAACATATACAATGCAGTTAAAGGGCATTACAGGCTGTCATATGTTTAACATTCCTACAGTGATTAAAATAAAACACTATGAGATATTTGTGCACAGAATATAGAGGGGACCCGATTGTAAGATTGGCAGTAAGATCAGCAAGGGAAGATACGTAGGGTCTGAGAATCTACATATCTAAGACCAGTTTAAATGGGCCAGGAGGATTTTTTTTAAGTTATTTTTGTTTTCTCTGGTCCTAATATCTAGGGGGATGGAATTCCATGCCTTTGCAAATCCTATATGATCCTGATAAAATTCCTTCACTATGTGGCCTACTAAATACCTATTCCAACAACTGACTAGTGCTTTGTTGCTGGAACTTAGCAGTCAGTTGTTGGAATAGGTATTTAGTAGGCCACATAGTGAAGGAATTTTATCAGGATCATATAGGATTTGATGGACAATTGCAAGCTGGTTGTAGGTGAGCAGGTTGGGTAATTCTAGCCAGGATAATTGCTTGATTGCTTGGCAGTGATGTGTACTACAGGGTGAGTCAGTTGCAAATCTGGCTGTCTTATTGTAGCAGGTGTTAAGTTTATTTAAGTCTGCTTTATTCGGGTTGGTGACTATGGGAGAGGCATAGTATATCTACATTCGTGGTAGAGGCATAGAGAAGTGTGGAGAGTAGATGAGTTCTTGCGATTGTAGCTATGCTGTTGTTGGTGAGGTATTTCCTGCATCTATATAGTGTTCCGAATTTTTTGTAGACATTTTTTATTGTCTGAGCAATATATATATTGAATTTTATGTTATGATCTATGATAACGCCTAGTAGTTTTGTGTTATGGACTGGTGTAATAGGGGTGTTGTTAGATGAATATATTGTGAATGGTGGTATGGAGTCTGGAGCTCTTATGGGATAAAATATCATTAGCTGTTTTTGGGGAGGTTAAGTATCAGTTGAGAGTTAGCTAACCAGGTTTTGATGGTAGGAAATGACTCTTGTGTCATTTTCTGGAGTTGAGGTAGTGATGGGACCGAACTAATTAGGGTGGAGTCATCTGCATACTGGACCAAGCATATGTGCAATATCTGCACATTGCAAGAATTACATTGAGCAATCCATAATTATAGTTTGTAGTTGATAGGAAGTATACTTAAATGTAAAACTTCAGATAAAACAGTTGTATTATTGTGATAATGCATTGTATGTCACATATGATGATACTAATTCTGTTTTTTTGTTTCTCTCACCCAAACCCTTATCTCTTTTTTTTATTATGTGTTCAAAATGGTTCCATGTCATCCATCTCTAACAAATCACTAAATGCTTTACAACACAGGGAGCTAGGACAACCCTACTGGCTCAGCCTCCTCCCACTCCACAGGTTTCGGCACCAACATCCAGCACATCTGGGACCCAACCAGGCAGTATTGCCTCTGCTGCCCCTAAACTACCTGTGCCCTTATGTAGCATTACTCTGGCAGCTGGTGCTGTGGCACTGTCCAGGAGTACTGGCAGAGGTGGGGATTTCATCACTCACCAGGAGATGCCAGGGTTGGTGCATATGGATGTGCACAGCAGCATTGGTGTATGCCTGTGTGGGATGGAGAGGCTGCTCTCTCTCATGGTCTGTAGGAGGACAAAACATCAAGCAGCAGAGTAAGGGGATGGTGATGACAGTCCTGTGGGTGAGGACTAGATTCTCACTTCTCCCATATTTGATGGCCATGGGCTTTTGTTATGATGGGCATGGGCTTGTGTTTTCCCCTCCCTTACCCAGTCATGTCCCCCAAACTTTTGTGTCCCTTACCGTCCCTGTGTCTTGTCTTGTTTTTCCTGTTTATTTGCATTTGCTTCCTCACTTACTCAATTTACCTGACCCAGAAATATCAGTGTTCCTTACCCAACATTCCTCATATTTTGAGGCTAAGGAAAAGTATTGTCACTTATTGAATAAGGGATTAAGGTTGGGTTACTGGTCAGATACTGATTTAAAAACAAACTTTCTTGTGATGGTTCTGGTATGGCTTATTTTTATTTTCTACTCAAGATACACAAAGATGACCCCCATCCACCTGGGAGACCAATTGTGTCAGCCTCAAAGTATTTCGTGCACAATTTGGGTGTTGTTTTACATAGTTACTTATTGAATGCTGCTATACAATTACCATCTTTCATTAAGGATTCTTTTGATTTTCTTGATAACATTTTGAATATCAAATGGAATTCACAAATGTATTGGGTGACAATAGATATCAAAAGTTTATATACAAACATTAAACATGAATTCGGCATGGAGGCATTAAGGTTATATTTTGGAGATACCCCCCTTGCACATTATATTATGGAGTTGGTTCATTTTAGTTTAGTCCCTAATTATTTGGAAATTGAAGAAGTGTTGTATCATCAATTACAGGGGACGGCAATGGGGCCCCCATTTGCCCCCATGTATGCCAATTTATTCATGGGAATGTCTGAATCAGAATACATCTATAAGAATTAATTTTTTGATAAGTTTGTTTTGAAATATTATAAATTTATTGACAATCTATTTTTCTGTGTCAGGGTGGAATAGATCAAATACCAATATTTATGGAGAAATTACATCAAAATAGATTTCACATCAAATATGATGGCTTACAGGTTGGTCAAACAGTTACTTTTTTAGATATAGTGCTATAAGGGAAACAGGATGGTTCTGTAGGAACTAGTATCTATCGAAATTTTAATGAAATTAATAAATTTTTGAGAGGTAGCAATTGTCATCCACCTCATGTCTTGAAGTCACTCCCCTTTGGAGAATTCTTGCGAATTTCTTGTTTATGTAATGATAATCCCCGGGATTCATGAAGCTTGCGTCAAGCGCCGGAGTAGCGCCAGTGATCTAGCGCCAAATATGGCCGTCGAGCGATTCAGGTAAGAGCTGTTTCCACATGCACTACCAGCGTACACCAGAGCTGCGCAGCTCACGGTGCTTGTATGTTAATTACCCCATGTACAGCAGTGTAGCATGCAAATGAAGGTATATAGCGATTCATGAAGTGGTGCAGGCGTACTGTAAGCATGCGGAAATGCAAACCAAAAAAAAACGGTTTACATTTTTTCAAACAGAACATCGGAGCCATGAAAGCGGACCAAACGTACATGTTAACATATGCCAATGGCTAAATATACAGCCAATGGCATAAAAAACATGCACAACACATAAAAAATAACATTTAATGTCATGGCCACACTATCGCAAAGTACAACCACAGTACATGGGTGTGCAAACGGGAACACAAGGAAAATATATTTAGATGTCGTAAAACTGCAAAGTAACACAAATCATGATTTTGCCATAATAGTCAATGGTATGCACACTACACCACAAGCAAGGCACAAGGGTTGCTAAGGGTCTGTGACAGTGTTCCGTGTGGTAACTAGGAATTAGTAGTCAATGCCATGCAAATGAGTCAAGTAATACTGAATCGCAAACGTCCCATCTGCATAAGGATGTACCACACGGTGCAGCGGTACAACACCGAGGAGTGGTCTGGAGGTAAACATGACATCATGAGAGGTGTGAGCCACCGTAGCTGTAAGCACAATGGAGCATTGATAATCCAGGTTGCCTGTTGTTAAGCAAAGCCGCAGGATAGTGGTGTGTACCTAGCCATATTCTACGCTTAGCTGAGAGCACACAGGTGACCAAAAGTGCATGTGAACGTGGACAAAAATGCGCTCAAAAGCCAGAAAATGGGCGCGTGCAGTGCGCAACTTAGGTGAAACAGGAAGGTTACAGGAAGACAATAAGGAAATGCTGCAGCATGGTAATTGGAGTACAAATGTGTAATTAACACCTAAAAACTCACAATGAGACATAGACAACAGCTAACAAGGCTGCTAGCAGCTACCTGCAGAACAGGAAAGGGGAGTTGCCGTACAGCAAAGAAAAGAGAACTGTCACAGCAGAACAAAGCAAACTTGCTGTAGATCACCTACATAACACATTTCCCAACACAATCCTGGGTTGTGGAAGCACAAAACAAAAAAGGCAGCAGCTGGATGCATGCCTGACAATGGGAGGTGAATCTGGTTGAAAATAGAAGTAAAGGGCAATAGATGAATCATGGCAGACAAGCGTAAGTCAACACCAAAGGCCCCACAATAGCAGTACCTGCTGTAAAACCAATAATTAAGATACCCTGCAGCTGGAATAGCACAAACACACCCAATTACACCAGCATCATCCATTGCACAATAGTATAAGTTGTGAAAGCCCCACACACACACTTGTGTATTCCAAGACACTTTGCACCATTGGTGTATACAGACGGGGAACTTTTAATATGTATATGTTAAAGGCTGCCATAGCTTTGATTCACCAGCATGTGTTGGAGACTGATGGTGGTGTGGAGGATGATGCTGACAACCATCTCAGGCACTGGAGGAGGAGACGAATGTTCAGACCCAGGGTAACCTACCAGGGGCTACACGATCTGAAGATAGTAGAGTGTTACAGTATGGACAGGGACATCATACAGCAACTTGTTGAGCTGTACCGGCCACACCTCTGAGCCAGAAGAAACAGAGGGGAACCCATCCCAGTTGACAAAAAGGTATGTGTAAGCTTGAGAATACTAGCCACAGGTACCTTTCAAAGGCCAACTGGGGATATCATGGGGATCTCACAGGCATCAGAATCCAGGGTACTCCACCAGTTCCTGGATGCCATGTTACCACATGCCAATGAGCACATACACTTCCCTCGAATGCAGGAGGAGTTGGCCAGCAATATGCGTCTCTTCCACTGTGTGGTGGACTACCAGGAGGTACTGGGTGCAATAGACTGCACGCACATACACATCAAGTCACCACCCAGTGTGCAGGGTAGGCGCTACATAAATCATAAGGGATTACCCTCCATCAACTGCCAGGTCATGTGCAATGCCCAGGGCATTATCATGGATGTGTGTGCCTGCAGTCCTGGAAGCTATCATGACTCCCACAGCTGGCATGCCTCACAACTGCATCAGGTATTTACCAGGGGGGACATCCCATATGGCCACCTTGTGGGGGATGCTGGCTATGCACTGGAACCGTGGATGATGACACCCATCTGAAATGCACTCACAGCCACGCAAGAACACCATAATGAGGCACATGCAGAAACCAGAATCATCATAGAGGGCATGTTTGGGATGCTGAAATCACGATTTGGTTGCTTGGACATATCTGGTGGAGCCTTGCAGTACTCTCCAGGAATGTGTGCCCACATCTTTATAGTATGTGCCATGCTACACAATATGATCCTGCGGAAACAGCTGCAGCAGGGACAGAATGGTGAAGGCCCATCACAGCCCACCACCATTGCCAAGGGACCCACCGGCACAGGGGGGGCTCAGACCACGAACACCCTGTGCTAGCCCCAGTAGGCAGATGGAGGCGTGCCCAGTATGCCCATGCCTTGGAAAAGAGGGAATGTATAGCACATGCACTGACAGTGTAGGCACTCATGGACTGACACCCTACTCCACCTGCACACACAGCAAACATGGATGGCACACACACACGACCACCTGTAAATTGTCATGTATAGGTGGATGTGTGCATCCTACATAGGCAGCCCTCAACTATTGTACACACAACCACCATTGGCACAAGGTAAGTCAATACCTGAACAGTATATTAAGCTATCAGCATGTCTCCATTCTGTATGTACAGTTTCATAGATACATAGGTAGGTACATGGCCAACAGCCGAGGCCACTCATAAGCATAGGCAAAACGTGTCTGCTGTTGCCACCCCATCGATCAACTAACTGTCCCTCTGTGGAGCAGAGCCACTTGTGGGATCCCTGGGGTGTAGCTACTGTTCACCAACCACTCTGCAAGGATTCCCTGGAGTGTTAGTGAGGAGTTTTGTATAATGTAATCAGGGATATGTTTCCAAATAATGGGGAGTATCCCTGACAGGAATCTTCACAGATGTGTACATGTTACATAGTATACCTTAAACACAGCTTGCATATACAGGTAGTTCTCCACAGAATAATAAACATGTGGAACACACAACCGCTGAAATGTGCGTTCATCACCCTTGCACTACCAGTGCCTGCTCTGAGAGGTAAGATATCACTGCCAGGATTAGAACACGCAACCATGTATACATTCATCACAACAACATACCACTAAGCTACCTGAGATGTACCAATGGCAGTTGTGTATACTGACAGGATAAAACACAAAAGGTAGGAATGTGTTGAAATAGGACAAACCGGCATGTACGCAATGAAAGGTGTATGTTTTATATATATATATATATATATATATATATATATATATATATATATATATATATATATATATATATATATATATATATATATATATATATATATATATATATATATATATATATATATATATATATATATATATATATATATATATATATATATATATATATATATATATATATATATATACACAATCATATATCTATATATATATAGAGAGAGAGAGAGGAGAGTGACAGAGAGATATGTCTATATATGGGGATATACATATATATGTAGATATATAGATAGGTTAACAACATCTACATAACCATCAAGGTACATATAAATGGGATCCCTACCACATACCGACTGCTTTACATAATGATGCACGTAATCCCGAGGCTTAAGGTCCAAAAGAACACAGTACCGAAACACCAGATGCACAAGGTGTAATCTGAAGATGTTAATGGACAGTTAGTCAGTGCTTCTGGTGTTGTGGTTTGGGTAGTTTACTGTGTGTACGTGTGTTTCTTAGGGCTGTAGTGTGTGTAAGTGTATGTTCTGTGTGTGGTGTGTGTTGTTGGGGCACTGTAATGTGTGGTTGTGAGTTAGCTTTGTGCGTCTGTTTGCACGACCTAGGATGTAGAATATTAAAGTAGTGGGTGGTGTGTGGGGCGCAGACACCTACATGAGGTGTGTACGGGGGCGTGGCCACCTGCTCATACATAGTGTAGGATGGTTTGTTTGGATGTGTTCGGTAGCAGTGTGTCTGTGTGTGCATGTGTGTGTTCCATGATCATGTTACCTTCGTGAGTTACTGTTGATGTCGATAATGTGGGGTATGGGAGTCTGTTCCTGGGACTGTGTGCATCGGAACACTGTGGTTTCGGAATTCCGTAGGTCTCCCGTATACAGCGGTTGAAGTTTTCACATATGTGTATAACATAGACCATAGCAATCACACATTCTGCCACTACCAACCTTTATGAACAAAGGATATGGAGAGTATATCGCTATACACTATTACAAATATGTGCTATGAACATGAGCCAATGATAGTGTTACCACCTGTACCACTTTGCAAGGGACACTCCCTCTTTGGGCGGTTGTGTCCTGACCAAATATATTAAACGTGGCAAATGTCCCGGGATTGTAGGACATAATTATGTCCCATTTGTACTGTAATAGTTGCATACAATAGTTATTTCTGTATCTAAAGTACCTACATGGTACAGGAAAAAGGATAAGCTACTAAACTGCTACAAGAATAAGCTTATAATTAGGCAAGAAAGGAAAGTTCTATCCCTTGTACTGACCGTGGGTTTGTGTCGGCCTGTAAAATCAGATGTGTGTCCCAAAAAGGACCCACTATGGACATATGAAAAGGTGGCAACCCTAGCCAAAGAGGGTCAGTCACCAACACAACTACAATGACAGCCAATACCTATGACAGAAATACACAGCTATCATGTAGCAACACATTATTACATTCAGATGTATTACCAAAGGGATTCAAGGACTAACATCACCTGCATGCTATACAGGAACCACATAACAGTGCCTTAATGAATCAGCCTGCAAATACCATTGTAGTAGTCTACAAAAGGATAGGTGTTCAAATAGGGAAGGAACCCTCACACACATAGCGATTATGTATAAAAGCAGTTCCTACACACCTGCATTTGCTAAGCACACCCACCAACATCACCTCCACACCCAAATATATTACAATACAACCTGTAATAAAATCACAAATCATTCACACACTGTACGACATCTGCAGAAGCCTTAACATATCTTGTCAGAGACACACTAACATGGCCCTAAGTGAAATACTGGCTGTTATACAATGGAACAGCTGCTGATGTAATCGGGTTTGTTTGCACTAGTCCCGTTTCAGAGGGTTGTGCGTACACCGGGATGTGTTAGCAATTAGTGAGTAACAGCACAGTATGCTACGCTTCTACACCAAATCAAGGATGTCTAGTGAGCACACTGTACACCACATAACACTTCATGCATAGCCATACGGCCTTGAGCTGGCCAAACATCCTTGTCAGACTTAAACATCTGCAGAAGTATCAGGTACAAACAAACCCTGCATAAGTAGCACTGTTCTGAAATATAACAGCTGTACTCACATGTAGAATTAAATCATCTAGCCATTACACACAGTCCACAGGAGTCATGAAGCTAATATATCTCTGTGTGTCTCCATATAGCTGTTGAAATATATCGCAATAACACATCTAGGCCATCTCCCTTGAAAGTAAGGCAAACGGACAGCCCCTAAAAGGAGTACTCACTTATTCACCATTGTTGCCATGGTATCGGCTAATGGAGTAGCTGCACAGCTGATGTGCAGCCAATTAACTACTTTAGAACAGCAATTGGTGGACAGCATACCACATGTTACCAATATGTAACTAGAAAAGGATGTGTCATCACACATTCAAACCATCCATATATACCAGTGGAACATTACGAATAACATTGAAACACAAACCGAAAAGGATTGAATCAACTGTTAATGATACGTTGGGTTACTAATAAGGCATGTAGAACAGTCAGTATGTCTGTGTATGTAGTACTATTCTGTAGTATTTAAAATGCACACAATCCATATAGTGGAAACAGTTATCTTGTAGTGATGGATTGTTGAGCATAGTCAAGCTTGTAGTATTTGTGTGGACTGCTGTAGGTCACAAGTCAAACACCGCATACACCACAAGGGATGCTATATAAGGGCTTTGAACAGAAATACTCCTCACCAGCCGACGTCAGTGGCAGGGTTGGTCCAACATGTATGTGCTATAACGGGGGATAGTATATGTTGATATATTGTAACTGTAGCCATATGTATGGGTGTAATACAGAGAATAACATGTGGAAGGTTGGGCCACTGTGCAAGTATGTTTTGCATTGTGGGATATTGTGCCAATAACTGTGTAATGTACAGTATTGTAGGCAGATATGTATTACAAGCTACATAGCATTACTGTAATGGTAGGCAAACATTAGTTATGTCAATCGGCATTTACAATACACAATAACAGGATACATATGTCTTTTAGTTAGCCGACAGTTTATCAGCATGATAGCAAAGTAAAATGAAAGAGCTATTTAACTATCCATGCACATAAGACATGTAATATGTGCAAAGGTAGGTACTAGGCTGTCTTACCAAAGGTATCTGTAAGCTTAGCTAGCGTGTGTTGTCTTTCGCCACCCCCATAGGTTGGTTCTCTGTGCCTC
Organism: Protopterus annectens; assembly: GCF_019279795.1. Taxonomy (NCBI): domain Eukaryota; kingdom Metazoa; phylum Chordata; order Ceratodontiformes; family Protopteridae; genus Protopterus; species Protopterus annectens. Next base: position 674,180,986 of record NC_056734.1, on the reverse strand, counting down.
TGAACAGCAGCGCCAATAGTTTCCTATGCCTCTGTCCAGCAGAGCCACTGCAGTGATCCCCGGGTACATGTCTGTCTCCCATCCACACAGCAACATTTCCCTTGAAGAGTGCTCATGAGGGGCCCTGCCTGATTTACATTGGAATCACGTTCCAAAGCATAGGGAGTGTCCGGGTCAGGAAGCTATCCGTTCAACATGTCCTACTCATCATTGTGGTTAGGTGTATATCCCTAGAGCATGTGGCTCTCAGGGGCTTCTGTTTAGGTGGAGCATATCCAGCAATACAGGGTTGGACATGGGCCTTGTATGTCAAGTAGAGATCACCTGAGAGTGTGCGGTATGCAACTGAGTACAGTTGGAGTTTCGTAGGTTGGGCTGCATAGGTCATCTGTTTGAGGTCAATAATCCTCTTGGTGTGGTACTGGTGTGGTCTTCCAAGCTGTTGCAGTTGTCTTGAAAGGTATATCCCAAATGGGGTGTTGTATCCTTTAATGGGTCCGATATGACATGTGTAGAGTCACAATGGCCCCTCTGATCTGGATGCGAACCCATTAGAGATTAGGGGGGCCATGTAAAAGGATATTCTAACCACTTTGTCATTATGGGTATCGAAGGAGAGATTGCTATCTACTGGTGTTTCCGGATCCCGTAATACCTTTTTGTATGTAGGGGACTAGCACCTATGTGGTAGTCTGCGGGTAATTAGTTATATCCAAAGGGGATGACTATGCACTTTTAGACATTCAGCTTGACATCATGATATTAATACCATGTATCCATCTCAGTGCAACCCTTCCAGAGGGTGTCTGTAATAGCTGAGGAAACAATTATGCCCCCTAGTTTGCAGTCGTCTGCAAACCTTTTCAGCCAAAGCCCTCCTGTGCTTGTCTGTAAGTCAGAAAAGTATATACCGAACATGAGGGGTCCTAGGACGGCAGCTGTAACTGGTATACCATCGGACCCAGGGTATGCAACTCCTACTGTGTGTGTTCTGTCCGTGAGCCACTTTGCAAACCATCACATGACATAGGGGTTAATGTTCAGATGGATGGGTATGTTGATGATACCAGAAGGAGGAATGGTGTTGAAAGCCTATGAGAGATCTAGGTAGGCTTTGTGGACCTCCTTACCCTCATCTAATGCCTTGGTAACTGTCTCTAAGAAGTCCACCAGGTTTAGGAGGCATGGTCTGGCCATAACCATGCCAAACAGGGAGGGGTCAAAGGTTGGGAGGTACCCAATGTCTCTGACAGTGATTTATGATGTGCACCATAGCCTTGCAGACCAGGCTAGTCAGGCCTATAGGGAAATAGGTCCCGTGGTCCATTGTGGCACCACCTTTGTGGAGTGGGATAACTGTTGCTGTGTGCCTTTCAGGGGGCACTAAGCCCGATGTGAGGCTATTAATGAACATGATGCGTAGATGAGGAGACAGTACGATCCGAAGTTCATGTAAAATGCAGCCTGGGATGTTGTTCAGTCCCATGGATGCTATGATATTGCCTTCAGAATGTGCAGCTTTGAGAGGGATCTGCCAGGATGTTGCCAATATCCATTGTTTCTGTAATGTTCGTGCCTTTGTGCTGTAACTCAGAGCAGATCTGGTTGTTGACATCGAGGCTCTGTGGTTGTTGTTGGTATTAGCTGCGTTAAAGTTTTCGTAGCTAGCTTTGGAGGACCATATAAGGGATCTCACCTTCTTAGTCTGATGCACAGGGTGAACAGACTAGGATGATATGTGTAGTTTACAAATGCTGATGACTGCTGACAGTCAGCAGATATACCATCTAGTACAGGAGCACAGGTGTACAATACTGTTAACAGTATGTGTCTTGTGTAACAACAGTAAATGCATGCTGGTCATGTTGTTCTGCTGTCCTTCTTCAGGTCTAATTACACATGCTGGTGGATGTCAGTGTTTGCAGTTAAGTGTCCTATATGTCAATGTGGACTACTCACAGGTATGTATGAATATACCAACATGCACCGTGTAGCTGCCACATACCAGTGAGAATGTCCCATGTTACAAACACGTCTACTGTTCCAAGAGCATGATAGCTGTGTATTAAGCTACTGTGGCCACAGACGTGACATCCATAAAGCGTGACATTACAGGTACAGTTTCATGGAGTGGTGAGGTAAGAGAGTGATCTAGCTGATTACAAGGGTAGAGGCCAGTGGGAAGTGTGATGACAAAATGGGAATCAGTAATACACATTCCCATGACAGGATGCCAACACACAACTGCACTCACACACTCAGGTATTGACACGCATGTATTCAGTGACACTGTAACAGACACACACACACACACACACACACACACACACACACACACACACACACACACACACACACTCACAGCTTCACCAACACAGTAACACACACTCACACACAGTTGCTACTGGTGTGCTGAGGAACCCTGCCTATGTGCAAATCATCATTACAGTACTATACACCTACATGACGTGCCGCAGAGAATACACATGTACAGGTAGTCAGTATGGCCTAAGATCGGGGACATCAACATGGATAGTTGAATGCATCGCCTGGATGGTGGGAGGGGTCCTATCAGTTCAGTATGGTAACATACTTCCTCACCCCAGGGGTGTGTCAGCCCTACATACACACACTGTGGCATTCAGTAATTAATACACCTATGTCATGCACATACAGATACCTCACATGTGTGAGATACACGCCCCTGCCTATGTCCTGCTTTATACATTGCAGTCTGTACAGATGTGTACACTAGTGTACAGGAGAGTGAGTAACAATTGAGATGTATTCCCCACAATATGTGACAAATATGGACTCACACGCAACCACACATGCCAGTACTGAGAATCTCAAACCTGCCTAGCTCATGTTATGTATGTCAGACATACAGCAGTATTGCATGCTTTACAAACTGTACTGATGCTTCCTGTGCCAACAGTGCTGATATATGCACTAGAGACGTCATATCTATTAATGGGTGTCAAGTGAATTACCTTCGCTATCACCCTGACCGCTGTCTAAGTTGTGTGTTATGTCCTTCAATTAATGAAACCACTGCTTACCAGTTACACAGGGTATTGTAGGACCGCTTGTGACACACCTGTCCACAGCAAACATCCATCTGCAAAGATGCCCTGCCACTTAGTTATTTCAACATATCTGTCCATACCTGTGGTACATCTTTCTGTACATTCAGCATATCACCATATACATTTGGCAATGTTGAGGCTGCATTGCAGCTGCATGATTTACTAGGATACACTCCACCTGCATACATCAGCAACTGCAAATGCATGTTATCTGAATGCACAACACTACGTGTACAGGAGTGTAGGTCCTACAATCCTGACATGTGGTCATGTTTGTAGGCATTGCAATTGGCGGATATGTGTAATAACATACATGACACATGGACTGCTGTATGATATGATGGGTGACCAGTACAGAGGGGATGTTACCTCTGTCAACATTGATATCACACCTTAAGTACTGTTAGCATTCAGCAGCCATGGACCTACATTCCATGTGCATGTGTGTAATGGCTGTAGCCACCTGTTGCACAAAGGACTACAACAACTATGCTATTTACAGGTATGTTGTGTGTGTGGCATGTACATACCCAGGGCAGGTACATGTATGTCATATCCATACATGAGGGTGTGTACTGGTGTACAGCAACAGACATCTGCTAATGGTGGACAGTACTGAGGGCCCTTGGTATGTGTACAACTGACCTGGTCACAGACAGTGGTATCATTGCATTGCATAACACGTGATGCAACTGCGTCAGTTGATGTAGAGCTTAGTACAGTACACAGGTCAAGGGTGACATGGTGGCATACTCGTCTGTCATACAACATGTATGGTTGTGTGGTGGTGGTCCGAGGGCATGGTGGTGTCTGCAGTTTGCATCCTAGAATGCAACATGTGACACTGTGTCCTGCACATGGCTTATCTGTGATGCCTTTTGTGGGGGGACCAGCCAGTACATGTGAGTGGTCTTTATGTATGTGGGTACACCACCTGGAGCAGTCCGTACCTGTGTTATGGCCCACATGTCTGGTTCTGAGGTATATGGTAGTAGTGCTAGGTTCTGAGGAATATGGTGGTAGTGCTATTGTGCACTACAGAGACATCAGCCAGGTGTTCCTCACTGCACAGATGTCAGTACTCCCCATTGTTGGATCTAGCACTGGTTAGCATAAGAAAACAATGCAGTTGTCCTGTAGGTGTATGGGAGTTAACCTGTGTTTAGGACATTTGCCTTGGAATGGCACTGTGTGGGCGGATGTGACTTGCATAATACCCACACTCCCTTGTATCATGGATGCATGTGATATGTGTCAAAGGCCTGCCTCCTGTCAGCCATGTCATCCCAGAATGACAGCTGATTTGTTAAAGACCGGTGTCAAATATATGTAGAGCAGCGTTCCCGCTAGCAATGATAACTACCAACACCAGAGCCCATTACAATGTGTTATTTACATCTACCTGTAATAGCATGGCCACTGTGGCCCTCCATGTTTAGCATCAGAGTGCATCCCAGTCAGCCCTGTGCTACTAGGAGTATGAGCATGCCCAGTATATCCTTGTGTAGATGGGCACATAGTAGTGCATTCTGACCAGCCCTGTGCTACTAAGTGTGTGAGCATGCCCAGTGACACCTTGTATTGGTTATGTGCCTCTGTGTATGGGCATGGCCATTGTAACCCTGTATAGTGGTAGTAGTCATCCATTCCACAGATGGGCATACTCCAGGTCAGGATGGATTCATACTTTAAACACAATACAGACGCTGAATAAAAGAATCCAATAAAGAATACACAGCACGTTGGAAAAAAAACTTTATCACAACAGCGAAGCTTTCGGGTGAAACCCTTTCTCAACACTAATACAATTACATTCAAAACATGACTTGTTTTAAATAAGAGCCCACAAGTCACATGATAGCAGCCCATATCATATGACCTTGAAATAAATACAATGTTAATAAAACACATAAAAGCATATAAAGATAAAAAAAGCATATATACATCTACATATAAAACAGTGTAACATGAGAAATATACATATCATAATTTATCATAATTTAATACGCTGTAACTTCATTAAAATGGGTTTAAGGCTTAAAGCAGAATTAAGACCAGGTGGACGATCCGCTGCAAGTCGGAGTATCCACTCATACTCTCTGGTCTCAAGAGTGTTATTAATATCCCCTCCCCTAATAGAGGATAAAACAACATCTATAACCCTGAACCTAAACTTATGTTCAACTCCACTCAATTGTATATGCTTAAATAAAGCATTATTTAAACTTTCCCTCCTAATCTCAGACTTATGCTCAATAATCCTGTCTTTTAGCCTACGAGTAGTCTTACCTATATAGAATGAAATACACGTTATACAGGTAGCCATATATACAACGTTAGTTGTGTTACAGTTTGCCATGACATTAAACCTATAGTTTTTATAAGTAATAGGATGAATGTAGGAAGAAGAGGTAGCAATATCAGCTATGTCTGGGCAGCAAGAGCAACTCAGGCATTTAGAAGTACCAAACCGAGGCAAACCAAAAAACTTCATATTGGTACCAGTTTTAATGTTGCCTTTAAAGTCTTTATAGCATAACCTACTTTTAACTGTTCTCATATTTCTGTAAGAAAAAAAGGGTTTATTACCCAATAGCCTTAATATCTCAGGAGATGCAGTCAATATCGACCAGTACTTATATATGATATGTTTAATCAAAGACACTCTATTTCCAAAAGTAGTCACATACCTAAGCGTATTAGTCCTTTGTAGTATGACTGGTAAGTCAGCAAATGTATTGTTCTCAAAATCGCTATTATTCTTGAAATATGGCGAATATAAAGTGGTTCTATTATTTATAACATAATCCTTCAAATCTGCTAATACATTACTGTCATAACCACATAATAAAAATTCATTGTACATATCATTAAGCTGAGAATGGAAGCATACATCACTCATGTTAAGTCTACTCACTCTAGCAAACTGTGCCTTAACAACACCTTTAAAAACATGAGGAGCATGCATACTATCAAAATGTATATATCTATTAGTATGTACGTCCTTTTTAAAAATAGTGGTATGTAACAAACCATCATTCAGACTGACCTTTACGTCAAGAAATAATGCTTCATCTCTAGATACAGTAGCTTTAAAAACTAAAAAAGAAGTAGATGTATTTAAATACAACACAAACTGTTCTAAAACAAGTCATGTTTTGAATGTAATTGTATTAGTGTTGAGAAAGGGTTTCACCTGAAAGCTTCGCTGTTGTGATAAAGTTTTTTTTCCAACGTGCTGTGTATTCTTTATTTCATACTTTAAACACACAGGTTCACAGGTATGTACATTTTAACCGCCAGCATCCCTGTTGATGTTCGCATTCCCAGACGGTCATAACGACAGCCTTGACATGTGTAGTCTGTGTGGCGAGATTTGTATATATGTAGTATTGTAATAGTAATCTGTAAATAGGCAGGTGTTCCGTACCTGACACTGGTGTGTGTGTGTGTATGTCTGTCCCCGTTTGCCGGTGGACTCTAAATTGCTTTTAAATTGGCCACACTCCATACATTTCTTATACCCACTGTTAGCAAGGCCGATTATGTCACCCATCTACAAATACACCTCTGGGAGGGCTGTGTCCCAGTAATCTCGGTAACGCATTCTGTAACTACGTAATGCTGTAGTGTAATAAAGTAGTTGGGTAAGGGTTCTACTCCCACATTTGTCATGTGTGTGTGTGTGTGTGTGTCTCTCGACTGAGTAATACCTTTATACTGCTCACACTCCATACATTTCTTATACCCACTGTTACCAAGGCTGAAAATGTCACCCATCTACAAATACACCTCCGGGAGGGTTGTGCCCCAGTAATCTCAGTAGCGCGTTCTATAACTGTATAATGCTGTAGTATGATAAGGTAGTTAGGTCGGTGTTCTAATCCCAGCCATGACAACTGTGTGTGTGTGTGTGTGGTTGTCTCTGTCTTCCTGGGAATAGAATAATGCTTTTAGGCTGCTCACACTCCATACAATTCCTATCGCCATCTTTGCCAATGCTGATGATGTCACCCACCTAGAAGTACACCTCTGGGAGTGCTGTGTCCCAATAATCTCGGTAGCGCGTTCTGTAACTGCGTAATGCTGTAGTGTGATAAGGTCAGTGTTCTAATCCCAGCCATGCCAACTGTGTGTGTGTCTCCATCTGCCTGGGGACAGAATAATGCTTTTAGACTGCTCACACTCCATACAATCCCTTTCGCCGTCTTTGTCAATGCTGATGATGTCACCCACCTAGAAGTACACCTCTGGGAGTGCTATGTCCCAGTAATCTCAGTAGCACGTTCTGTAATTGTGTAATGCTGTAGTGTGATAAGGTAGTTATGTTGGTGTTCTAATCCCAGCCATACCAACTATGTGTGTGCGTGTCTCCGTCTGCCTCGGGACAGAATAATGCTTTTAGACTGCTCACACTCCATACAATCCCTATCACCGACTTTGCCATTGCTGATGATGTCACCCACCTAGAAGTACACCTCTGGGAGTAATATGTCCCAGTAATCTCGGTAGCGTGTTCTGTAACTGCATAAGGCTGTAGTGTGATAGAATATAGAGGTAGGTGTTCTATTCCAAGGCATGACAGGTGTGGTTGTTTGGCAGTCATATCCTATGTGTTGGTGTCTGTGATTGGCTAGCTACTGGATGTGTTGAGGAGCGTGTTTTGTTTTTTTCCTATATAGTGGCCATAAATGTCACAATCGGCCAAGCGACCAGGTTGGCAAGACATACACATACATTTGGCAAAAGGTCTGGTGAGTAATGTCAGCAGCCCTAATCTTACCCTTAATACAGTCTGAACCCATGTGACGCACAGAAACAGACTTGCCTTGATATTAACACCAGTACATAATGCAGGAGGCGCATGTGGTTTCCTATTCATTCTTGTCTAATGCTTTGGTGTCATGTGGTCTGCTGTTGAGATATATATTCTATATCTACGTATGTGTGTGTATATGTATATGTGTGGATATATATATATATATATATATATATATATATATATATATATATATATATATATATATATATGTGTGTGTGTGTGTGTGTGTGTGTGTGTGTGTGTGTGTGTGTGTGTGTGGACATTAGCACACATAAATCTACATGATGGAATACATGTCCTATACTGTTGAATGCCTGTGCTGGATGATCTGTACATGATAACCTCCGATGTATGTATATCTGCCATGGCTTCGTGGTAAAGCACATATCATCTGTGGTGTGCAGGGTCCCGGTTTCGAGCCGTGCAGAGGCTGGTTGTTTTGTTGCTGGGAAGAACAAGGGACATTGAATACGGTGATAGTAAGGTGCTTTTAACCAGTTGTGTGCGGATCTGCAGTGGTTATTTTTGGGGAGGCTCAGTATTGGTCATGTAACTATGCATTAGAAGACAATACTATGCAAACGAGGTGGAAAATAGTGAATCCCGTTTATCCCCAGGGTGTGATGCAGGTCCCAAGAGTGTATCTGTATAGATAGCCGGGTGCAGGACTCGAATATAGGTGAAAGCATGGGGGGTGGCTGTCAGGCATACTGTATGTAGATTGGAGCCCTGTGTCTTGGGATTGCTCCTGGCTTAGCACGCCAAAGCTAGGGGTGTGTCTATACCTGCCTAGTGCAATTGGGAGGGACAACAGCAGTAGGAGAGTAGTCAAGGTGAACAAGCTGGGCAAACAGGTGATTATTATCACAATCAACAGATTACAGGCCGAGCCTGGCCCAGAACACTATGATAAAGTGAGCAAGCACCATACCCTCGGGTTTTTCCACACTCTACACAACTGGTGTATACATGCAGGGGAAATTTTACAAAACAATCTAACGAAATGAGAAGGGCTGCAGCAGGCAACATAGACCAACATGTGCAGGAGGCTGAGGGTGGTGAGGATGTGAATGCTACCGAACAACCCTCAGTGAGGAGACAGAGAAGACTGTACAGACCTAGGGTAACCTACCAGGGGCTACATGAGCTGGAGATAGTGGAGCACTATAGGGTGGACAGAGACCTCGTACAGCAGATTGTTGAGCTGTGCCGGCCACACCTTACACATCGAACAGGCCGAGGGGAACCCATCCCAGTGGATACTAAGGTATATGTAGGACTAGGTATACTAGCCACAGGTACCTCCCAAAGCACAACTGGGGATATGATGGGGATCTCACAGGCATCTGCATTCAGGTATTCCACCAGTTCGTGGATGCCATGTCTCCACATGCCAGTGTGCATGTACATTTCCTCAAAAAAACATGAGGTGTTGACCAGCAATATGCGTCTCTTCCACCAAATGGCAGACTACCCTAGGGTAGTGTGTGTTATAGCCTGCATGCACGTATGCATCAAAGCACCACCTGGTGAGCAGGGTAGGGCCTACATTAACCACAGGGGTATCCCCTCCATCAAATGCCAGGTCGTATGCGATGCCCAGGAAATTATACTGAATGTGTGTGCTGGCTGCCCTGGAAGCTATGACGATTCCGATATATGGCATCTGACACAGCTAAACCACAGCTTTGTCAATATGGACATCCCCTACGGTCACCTAGTGGGGGATGCTGGGTACCCGCTGGAGCCGTGGCTGATGACACCCATCAGAAATGCACACACATCTGAACAACGACACCATAATGAGGCACATGCACAGGCCAGACATATAATAGAGCATGTGTTTGGGATGCTCAGGTCACGGTTCCAGTGTCTGGACACATCCGGTGGAGCCTTGCATTATTCACCAGCTACATGCACCCAAATTGTTATGGTATGTGCTATGCTACACAATATGATCTTGCGGAAACAGCTGCAGCAGGAAAAGCATGGGGCAGGGCCACACAGCCCCCCACCAATGCCAAAGCCTGTACAGTCACAGAGTGACTCGGAGGAGGAACAACCTGAGCCGGACCCAGTAGGTGGAAGGAGGCGTGCCCAGTATGACCTGGCCTTGGCAAAGAGGCAATGAATAGCATATGCACTGACACAGTAGGGACCCAGGGAATGTCACCCTCTCTGACTCGCACAGACAGTAAAAGGGATGCCAAACATGACACTACCTGTGCTCAGCCATGTATAAGAAGTGCACTATGTGCATCCGACATAGGCAGCCCTCCAGCACCATCCTCAGGTCTGGCACACCCTCAAAGTAAGTTAATCAACCTACCAATTGGCAGTTGTATTACAATGTGTTAGTGCCTGTAGCTATGGTATGGATGTGAGCATGCAAGGGAATTTGGTGGCCGAATGTTAAGGCAGCAGACAGTAGATGTCCATAGGGGCACCATGACATCTGTAGCACATACAGGAGTCAACATAGTAGCCAGTAGTACACAGAGTGTCAACCCACTGCGGGTAATGGGCTGAGCATCATGTGTGTCCATACAGCCCACACAAGTCTCAACCAGCTGGACAGGTTTAGACCAACACAGACAAATGCTGTACTATGGCCTCTAAATATGCCCAATGGATGACCTCCCCCCCCCCACAGACCCACACAGACAGACTACAGCAGGCCAGGCAGTTGGATATAGGTTGTGAAGGCTAGGACGTCTGAATCTAATATGTTGGTAATTAAAGCTAAGATCTGGAGTACACTGGTATGCCTCTAGCCAGCACAATAGGTAGGTCTACACACTGAAATGGAGTACCTGACATACCAGTACAGTAGTAGCAAAAGTGTACAAGTGTCAGGTGTGCCCCCCTTCCAACGTACACATATAGCAACAGTCAGGTGCACCCCCCCCGGTGCTGTGTAGGAATGTGGATACAGTCAGATGTCCCCCCCACGCTGTGCAGTAATGTAGCAACAGTCAATGCCACATGACCGATGGATACCCTGCAGACACAGCATGCCACCTGTCATTGTACAACACAGAGGTCGGCACCACAGTACAGACTACTTGGACATGTAACACATGCGATACAGTTGGCCATACTGGGCATGCTCAAACACATGAAGGTATGACGGCAATGTCAGTCGACAACATGTGGAATGGTCATACTGGGCATGCTGACACACGTAAACACAAGACGGTCAGGTCTGCAAACACCAGTGGTCCAGACATATCTGCCGGTACATTGCTATACTGTTGGATGACTGTGCTGTATGGTATGTGTGTGGTACTGTCTATTGTCTGTATATTTCCCATGGTGTATTGGTAATTCACATTAGCTCTGTGCGCAGGGTGTTGCTACCAACACTTGCAAAGGACGGTTATTTGTTTGTGGGCAGAACAAGCCCATTGGATACGGAGGGAGTAAGGCACATTGAAGCAGTTGGGAGCGGTTATGCATGGGTTTGCGTGGTGTTAAGCACTGCTGACCTCTGGTTATAGCTTCTTACACTTGGTTAGCCTCCACATTTCTTTACCAGTGCAATACTGGCATACTGGTAGCCAAACATGCTTACACCCACTCGCTCCCTCACTTGGACATGCACCGACATTGGTGTTTGCATGTGTCACTCACGCTGGGTGGGCGCTATCCCTTGCGATGCCTATTACATCGGACTACATGACTACAGTATCGGGTATGGCTAACCATTAGTCAACGACATGGCGTTCGACTGTACGGAATTGGCGGCCTTCTAGTGAGTTAATCATATTATATGCATGTTCCTCAAACAATCTGCTCCAATCTGGCTGATACATGGGAACCAATACTCTGCAATGCAGACAACTAAATGTGTTTTGGGGCCCACATCCGTCTGCCGGGTCATGCTACCGCATACCTATTGTAGGTTTGCCACCTTTTAAATTGGGCGAGGTGGGACTTTAGGATTAACACCTGTCCCACTTTGCGTGGGACAGTCCCTCCTTAGGCATATGTGTCATGCGAAAATAATCAAGACATAGCAAATGTCCTGATTACAGGACAATATTATATTCTACGTATCTCTAATAGTTGCATGTAACAGTTATTGTTTATATGACACTTCTATATGTTATGTGAAGTAGCATAAGCAAGTGGACTGCTACTAAACTAAGTTTTTATTTGTGCTAATACATATAGTTCTGAACTATGCATGGCTGTAGGTATGTTCTGACCTGGTACGTCTGACATTTCTACGGAGCAGGTCCAACTTTGGCCATTTTGAAAGGTGGCATCCCTATAGGACCTATATGTAGAGATGTCAGATTTGGCAGGGCAACACATACCCACAGCCAGTAGAAAACAGACTACTTCACCGTTTTGCCTAAATAAAAGGTTATTCTTGTAGCATTATAGTTGCTAATACTGTTTCCTATAACATCTAGGTGTTTCAGATACAACATAATCATTTTATGCAACCACTACAGACAAGATATGGATTCTTTGCCCTAAATCACAGGCTATAATAATATTTATTTTGCAGGACACAACTGCCCAAAGGGGAGTGACCCTCACAAAGGTGAACAGGTGGTAACCCACACCTATTATGCTATCGTCTACCTAAGGTAGTCGGCGGAATATGCGCTTTCCGTCACTAGCAGACCTCACATACGAATTGGGGAGAATGAACACTGAATCAGGGACACTGCATAATACCCTCAGGGACACATTTAGATGAATGGTATTATTAACCTGACACATTGACAGTCCCAGAGCATATGTATTCATACACATTTGTTGAGGTACATGTTGTTTATGACCTCATGCATGTTGTCATTACTCATTACATGTATTCCGCCACCTGTCCACCTAATATCACTAGTTCTTGAAGGGTTTAGTTGGGACTGTGTTAGATTCTGATTCGTAATCACGGACATCCATGATAATCGGGTACAGTTCACTGATATAGTCCCTATGTGTTCCCCCAATGGTTTACATACTATCCAATAGATGTGCTGTTAAGGTTTGGGAGGTTTGGGCAGCTGCTATACCCACATAGGAATATTAATTACTTCCACGGGGTGGGCCTAATACATCTCTGCCAACCAACACCTGCACACTTAGGCCCATGATTGCATACCCATGATTCCCCTACCTGACACCCCTCTACAGCACTCATCCTTACTGTGAGCGCAGCTGGGGTATGAATACACCCCTACACACTGCCCACTCTCCCCGTGTCAGGACACATGTTGTATGTTTTGTCAACCCATGTGTTATCAGACTTGCACAACCTACTGTTCCGTGCTCAGCTACATACTGGTCGTGTCAATCATCACAGGTTTGCCTAAAAGAGAAATTTTTGGTGTCCCACAAGGAACTCCGTGATCCATGTTTAAAGTGTAGACCTTTCAGATCTCTCCCACTGGTAGTTCCTGCTGGTGGTCTGGAAAGCAGCGGTGTATTTACCTTTATTGTGTGTCTGTATGTTTCACCAGCCTAGCTGGGGGTGTGTGGGAGGTAGACGTTTGTTTATTGTACCTCCCACTAACATATGCCTGGTCTGAACATATGTTACCCGTAACTGATGTAACGTAACCTAGGTATGTACATGTGTATATTTACAGTAACATATATATATATATATATATATATATATATATATATATATATTGTGTGAATATATGTGACAATATATATACATCTGTGTGTCCATTGACCAATACATTTCCAGCTCATATGCACTTACATATGCGTATTGGGATTTATATATTCTTCACCAGCATACTCTTGCCTTAGTCATTATGACACCGACCCTTCACTCCGGTTATCTTGTAATCGGTATTTAGCACATTATACAGTGGACAGATGTCGCAATATATTCATGTATGGAATATCGATGGTAATTGAGATGTGATACAGTGGCATTTGACCTGTTCCTCGTCTGCACAGCCTATTATTCCAGCTACTGTCTTTGTTTGTCTGTGCACGTTCATATTATTTATGTCAATAAATGGAGTGCATGTGTTACAGAGAATTTACTTCAACATATTGTTGTCTGCATGTGCGTATGCATATATACTTATTATGTACTAGCTGGCCTACACGGGGCAGTCCAATGGAACCGGCCCAACCAACCCTGGCACTCCTGGATCCATAATCGCATACCCATAGTTCCTCCACCCCACCCTTGTTGAGTTTCCATGTGTAACAGCCATTATCCACTTGATATCGCAGCCATGACACACCTTTACACATTGCCCTCTCCAGAGCGTTTGGGGACCTACACACATTTTAGCCTGCCTCGTGTATTCACAGGGTCTCCCGCCATTTATATCTGCACATACATGCCTTTCCTGGTGTTATGGATTACGGCCATTTGCGGTTTACAAGTGTAGGTGGTCCCAACATGGACTACATTCCATCTGTGTGTAATGTAGACGTAGCAGTTCAACAATGTTATACCCACTGGTAGAACCCTGCCTTTGGTGTGAATAGCGGTGCTCTGCTCACTCTTGGGCAGCTTTATCTGACATACGCTGTAAGCACTATATAATACCTTAGTTGCTCTCGATTCCCTTCACAACCCTTGTGTATGCTTTATTCTTACGGCTTTCATTCTTCATATATGTGTATATATATATATATATATATATATATATACATATATATATATATATATATATATATATATATATATATATATATATATAGATATATATATTTCATGTCTGTGGGTATATATCTATACACACACAGACACACACACACACACACACACACACACACACATATATATATATATATATATATGTGTGTGTGTGTGTGTGTGTGTGTGTGTGTGTGTGTGTGTGTGTGTGTGTATATGTATATATATATATATATATATATATATATATATATATATATATATATATATATATATATATATATAAATTACATCTGTACATAAAAACATACATTTCCTATGCTGGGAGCTGCTTACACCCGCGCAGGCGCACCCGCCTATGCTTACTGTGAGTTATATATGTTTACTGCCACTTATTTTTGCTTACATGTGCCTTATTCATTATGACAGTACCACTTTGATTGAAGGAATCCGGTTAATGGCCCCATGCGAAACACACGTTTACCTTTACATGTTTAAATGTTGGCTTTACAGCACAGCGACATTCATTCCACAAGGAAAATGATATGTGCTATAGTCGAACTTGAACCGGGAATGCATTTATGTTAGGCGGATGCTCTAACCACTACACTATTGGTGTTCTGCTTCATTTATATGTATACCTATGGTTCATAGTTTCCCAAACAAATGCCTCAACACTTCACTTACACAGCAGGCATCCATTCTCCTGCTGGGAAAACCGCAGTACTACACATGCACCATTTCCTATTCCCTACTGCTCTGGATCCATGCTGCATGCTTACTCACTCCGAGGATATTCAGAACTCCAAAGCTTATAGTCCTGGCACATACGTGTGTTTGATTGTCAGGGTGTTCATGTGGTCATCCGGGTTTAGGCTTGTCCGACTGGAGACCAGAACAGCCCTGTACCCATTTGAAAGTCATAATTAGCACGTGGACAGAGTTAGTCCCAATGTTACCATTCTACCTGTGTTTACAGATGCAGGGGTTTGCCCACCTCTGACCAGCTTGATATATCGGCACTACATAATATGGGGTGCAGGGGTTCCGCTGGTGTTTCCCTTCAGATTCGTTACGACTGCTTTATTGTGACCATGTTCATTCATATATATATATATATATATATATATATATATATATATATATATATATATATATATATATATATATATATATATATATATATATATATATATATATATATATATATATATATATATCTGTCTGTACATACACATACATATACACCTACATACCTATTTACATTTCCCATACTGTTGAATGTCCGCCACGCATCCCCACTGGCTTTACCTCCCTATATCCGACGGACATTTTTCTGGCCATCACATAAAATTAGCGGCCCTTGCATGGTTGTACCCAGAAACAGACACAACTTAGTCACCGGTTTGACCACTACACCATCCGTGGTACATTCCGCATGGATGGTAGCTAGGATATATGACTTCACTACAGGTATTCAACAGTACTGGCAACAAATGTGACAGTTGGTTGGTGTACATATGTATACGGACATCTCAACCACTCAGGGACTAATTTCAACCATAACAAGGACAAGGCAAGGACAAATCAGGGACAATCACGAACACTTTTAAAATATTAGTACTATTAACTTGAAACGTTGACAGAATCTGAGCATATGTATTAATACTTATTTTCTGAAGTAAAAGACGTCTATTACTCTTAATTATTGTCATTATTTATTCAGTGTAATTCATCACCTTTCCTCCAAAGGTCACTGGTTTTATGGGGGATTAAAAGGCTGGCCAGTTATTGTGCGAATGCTCTGACCATTTGTAGGGTTGCCACCTTTTCATATGGCCAGGATGGGATATATTCGGGACACACCAGGTTTTTCAGGGCAACACATACCCACGGTCAGTACAACAGATAGTACTTTTGTTTTATGCTTAAATTTAAGCTTATTGTTGTAGCAGTTTAGCTGCTTCTTCTGTTTTATTTACTTGCTTATTCTGTTTCTTGTAACATGTAGGTATTTTACATATGGAAATAACTATTGTATGTGACTATTACATAAGATGATGAACATAATTATGTCCTACGATCGCAAGATATTTTACATTTATAATGGTTTTGGTATGGACACAACTGCCCAGAGGGGGACTGTCCCTCACAATGTGGGACAGGTGGCTATTGATGGCACGTTAACACGATGTGTTTCGCTTCCACTTGGTATAACTATCAACACTACAATAGAATACAGGCACAGGGTTTTAAATGTCATTTATTCGAGGGATGTGAACTCAATATTCAGCTACGTGCATTTGTGTTTGCTTCTTATTTTGTGTTCGCAAAACTGTCTTGCATGCTTTGCATACGTTTCAGTATCCATGGACACTGACAGATGTGATTACTATTAGAGGTAGGCTGTACTATTCAGCATTTTAGGCTGCACGTAAACAGCCGACATGTCCATGCCTCCGTGTGGTGCTTGGGCACGCCCCATGCACTCGTGCATGTTTCCTATGCACGTGGATGTGGCGGCAGCGTGCCTTCATTAATATGCATATGGCGCTACTGTGCCATCTCTACGCTGCACGGTCGGCGCAAGCCTAATGCCGTTCTTGCGCCGAGCTTCATGAATCCGGGGAATGAGATTATGAAGAAAGAATTATTATCTACAGCCGATATGTTTCTCAACAAATGATAGGAATAGGCAACAGTTATGGCAGCATTACATAAAATCTTGGTGAAAACCCAGGATAGTAATTATTATCATAGTCACTACTTATAATAATATTCTAAGTTCTGAGATAGAGAAGATACTATATTATTGGGATTGTTGCGTAGATATAAAGAACTTCAAGACATGACAAACAAAATACCTATGTTTTCATATAAGAGAGGACAGAATACTAAAGATATTGTGGTACATAGTCCCTGGGATTCATGAAGCTTGCGCCAGGTGCAAGCGTAGCGTCAGCGATATAAGACCAAATATGGCCACCGAGCGATTCAGGTACAAGCTGTTTCCATGTGCCCTACCTGTGTACGCCAAGGCTGCACAGCTCCTGACACATGTATGCTAATTACCCCATGCACAGCAGTGTAGCATGCAAATGAAGGTATACAGCGATTCATGAAGAGGTGCAGGCATAGTGTAAGCATGCAGAAATGTAAACTGAAAAAACGGCTTACATTTTTTCAAACATAAAATCGGAGCCATGACAGCGGACCAAACTCACGTATTATAATGTTAATATATGCCAATGGCTAAATATATAGCCATTGGCATAAAAAAAAAACATGCAGAACACATAAAAAAGTACATTTAATGTCATGGCTACACTAATGCAAAGTAAAATCTCAATGCATCGGTGCGCAAACGGGATCACAATGAAAATATATTTATATGTAATAAAACTGCAATCTAACACATTTCATGAATTCCCCATAATAGTCAATGGCACGCATGCTACACCACAACCATGGCGCAAGGGTTGCTAAAGGGCTGTGACAGTGTTCTGCGTGGTAACTAGGAATTAGTAGTCAATGCCATGCAAATGAGACAAGTAATACTGAATCACAAAATCCCCGCCGGCATAAGGATGTACCTCACAGCATAGCGGTACAACACCGAGGTGTGGCCTTGAGATAAAGATGACATCAAGAGAGGGGTGCGCCACCTTAGCTGTAAGCACATTGGAGCATTGTTAATTCGGTTTGCCTGCTGCTAAGCAAAGCTGCAGGATAGGGGTGTGTTGAAGTAGCCATAGCTTTGCTTAGCTGAGACCACACAAGGTAACCAAATGTGCATGTGAACGTGGCTGAAAACGTGCTCGAAACCCGGTAAAAGGCTGTGCGCACCACAGCTGAAACAGGAAGGATACAGGAAGACAATAAGGAAATGCTGCAGCATGGTAATTGGAGTACAAATGAGTAATTAACACCTAGAAACCCACAGTGAGCCATTGACAACAGCTAACAAGGCTGCTAGCAGCTATCTGCAGAACAGGAAAGGGGAGGTGCCGTACAGCAAAGAAAAGAGAACTGTCACAGCAGAACAAAGCAAACTTGCAGTAGATCAGCTACATAACACATTTCGCTACACAATCCTGGGTTGGGAAAGTACAAAACAAGAAAGCTGGTAGCTGGATGCATGCCTGACAAAGGTAGGGGAATCTGGTTGAAAAGTGAAGTAAAGGACAATAGATGAATCACGGCAGGCAAGTGTAAGTCAACACCAAAGGCCCCACAATAGCAGTACCTACTGTAAAACCCATAATTAAGATACCCTGCAGCTGGAATTGCACATACACACCCAATTACACCAGCAGCATCCATAGCACAATAGTATAAAGTGTGAAAGCACCTCACACACACTTGAGTATTCCCATACACTGTGCATCACTGGTGTATACAGACAGGGAACTTTTAATATGTACATGTTAGGGACTGCTATAGCTTTGATTTACTAGCATGTGTTGGAGACTGAAGGTGGTGTGGAGGATGATGCTGACAACCATCTCAGGCACCGGAGGAGGAGAAGAGTGTTCAGACCTAGGGTAACCTGCCAGGGGCTACATGATCTGGAGATAGAGCGTTACAGGGTGGACAGGGACACCATACAGCAACTTGTTGAGCTGTGCTGGCCATGCCTCAGAGCCAGAAATAACAGAGGGGAATGCATCCCAGTGGACACAAAGATATGTGTAAGCTTGAGAATACTAGCCACAGGTACCTTTCAAAGGCCAACTGGGAATATCATGGGGATCTCACAGGCATCTGCATCCAGGGTACTCCACCAGTTCCTGGGTGCGATGTTACCACATGCCAATGAGCACATATACTTCCCCCGAATGCAGGAGGAGTTGGCCAGCAATATGCATCTCTTCCACTGTGTGGCAGACTACTCGAAGGTACTGGGTGCAATAGACTGCACGCACATACACATCAAGTCACCACCCGGTGAAAAGGGTACCCTCTACATAAACCACAAGGGATACCCCTCCATCAACTGCCAGATCATGTGCAATGCCCAGGGCATTATCATGCATGTGTGTGCTGGCAGCCCTGGAAGCTATCACGACTCCCACATCTGGCATGCCTCACAGCTGTATCAGGTATTTGCCAGGGGTGACATCCCATATGGCCACCTGGTGGGGGATGCTGGCTATGCACTGGAACCGTGGATGATGACTCCCATCAGAAATGCACACACACCCATGCAAGAACGCCATAATGAGGCACACGCAGAAACCAGAATCATCATAGAGCGTGTGTTTGGGATGCTGAAATCACGGTTCCATTGCTTGGACATATCTGGTGGAGCCTTGCAGTACTCTCCAGGCATGTGTGCCCACATCTTCATAGCATGTGCCATGCTACACAATATGATCCTGTGGAAACAGCTGCAGCAGGGACAGACTGGTGAAGGCCCTCACAGCCCATGACCATTGCCAAGGGCCCCACAGGCACAGAGGGACTCAGACCATGAATACCCTCTGCTAGCCCCAGTAGGCAGACAGAGGCATGCCCAGTATTCCCATGCCTTGGCAAAGAGGGAATGTAGAGCACACACACTGTCAGTGTAGGCACCTATGGATTGACACTCTTCTCCACCTGCACACACAGTAAACATGGATGGCACACACACACGACCACCTGTAAATTGTTATGTATAGGTGGTCTACTGTGTGCATCCTACATAGGCAGCCCTCAACTATTGTACACATAACTGCCATTGGCACAAGGTAAGTCAATACCTGACAGTAAATTAAGCTATCAGCATGTGTCGATACTGTATGTATAGGTTCATAGGTAGGTACATGCCTAACTGCCTGAGGCCATTCATAAGCCTAGCCAAAATGTGTCTGCTGTTGCCACCCCATTGATTAAATAACTGTCCCTCTGTGAAGCAGAGCCAATTCTGGGATCCCTGGGGTGTATCCAATGTTCCCACCCACTCTGCAAGGATTCCCTGGAGTGTTAGTGAGGGCCCCTGCTCCATATAATGTAATCAGGGATGCAGTTCCAAAGCATGGGAAGTACCCATGACAGGAAACTGTCACTCCAGCATCTTCCAGTTATGGTTGTGGCAAGGTGTAGCTCATTACAGTGTGTGGCTCACTGTGACATGGATTCCCATAGGTGGAGCATATCCATTAAGCCTGACTTGGACACGGCTTTGTTGGCCAGCAAATATCATCTCTGAGTAAATGAGATGCCACTGAGTAATGCAAGAGTTTATGCAGTCTGGCAGCATATGACACATGTCTGAGGGCATTATCCCTCTTGGCGAGGTACGTTCGTTACCCTTCCAGCTGTTGGATGTGTCTTCTGAGGTACATTCAAAATGGGTTATCATACTCGATGATGGGATTGATGAGTAAAGGGGCACAATAACCTCTGTCTGTTTAGATGCAAACCCTTAAGTAATCAGATGGCCTACATAGATGGATGTCCTAACTACTTCACAGATATGATTGTCAAAGGAGAGATCACTATCTAATGTAGTCCCCACATACCCATTACGTTGTCTGAATTATAGTGTCTGCCACTCATGTGTTAATATGTGTGTGTGTGTGTAGTTTCCCAAAATGGAATGACCATGCAGTATGTGGCCTTTAGCTGGAGGCCATTACTCTGACACCCTGTGTTGGTCTATGTGAGGCCCCTTGAAGGACGTCTGTGACAGCTGGACTGTCAGTTATGGCTCCCAGTCTGCAGTAATCACCAAACATGGTCTGCTATAGTCCACCTGTGTTAGCCCGTACCTCTGAGAAGTATATGGCAAATAGTAGGGGTCCCAGGACTGAGTTTTGTGGGACACCAGTTGTGACTGGTCAAGAGTTGGACATGGATGCTGCTAGGCTTACCATGTGGGTTCTGTGTGTAAGCCTGTTGGCAAACCAACCTGTGATGTATGGGTGTATGTACTGGCTGGTGAGTGTAGAAATAATACCTGAGTGGGGAATAGTGTCAAAACCCTTGGCAATGTCCAGGTAGTATGTGTGAAGTACCACACCCCACACCTAAAGTCTAGGTGACTGTAAGATGTCAAACAGGTTCTGTAGGCATGATCTGCACTCAACCAAGCTGACCTGGGTTGGGTCAAGTGTCTGGAGGTTACCATTGTCTATGTTAGTGAGTGCCATGAGGATGCACTCCATAGCTCAGCAGATCAGGCTACTCAGGCTTATGGGGTAGTAGTTACCATGGTAAGTTGTGTCACCACCTTGGTGGAGTGGAATAGCTGTTGCCATGCACCACTAAATGGTCATGTAGCCTGTGTAGAGGCTGACGTTGAATTGCTATATTAGGCAGAGGGGGTCACTCTGTCTTGTAGTGTCTGCAGGAGGAAGTCTGGGACACCATCTGCCTCCACTGATGCTCTGTCATGCTGTTTGAAAGGGCCATTGCTACTTGTAGGTCTCAGTTGTCTGGGATACTGTACATTTTGGGTACTGTTGTGGGCCCTGTAGGGGGTGAAGCTTGCTCCGAATGTATCATCAAGTGTGTTGGTGATATCAGTAGGGTCAGTATATTCAGTGCAATATTGCACCAGCACAGTGCAAATCTGTGTTTTACTGCTTAGATCCTTGACATAGCCAAAGAAGCCTTTGTGGTCATATTCCGAATCCCATGCCTATTTACCTGAGGATGTCAGCCTTAGATGATTACATGAGTAGCATAAGTATCTTGCTAATACTGGTCACAGATGTCTGCATGTCATGGGATTTGCTGTTGTTCTGGACTACTGTCCTACTTCTGTTGTATAGCCAGTATAATGCAGGGGTTCAGCAGACTGGTGTCCTTGTGTAGGAGTAGCGAGTCCTGGTTTACCATTGATGGCATGACCCATACATCTTTGTAGGTGCTTATAGAGTGCATTTGTAATTCTGTCTGTATCTTAAGCAGTGTCATCCCTGAGAGTGGGGGCTGTGAACCCTCCCACCTCTATCATTAGTACTGTGAATTTAGCTGTAGGAAAGGTATTCACTGTGTGTTCCTTGGGTGAGGGAGATGATTGGGAGTAGAAATCATCAGTGAATAGTTCATGGTCAGATCTAAACAGTGACCGGTTTACCTCTGCTGTAGTGCACCTGTTGCACATGTCAGTGATTACCACTTCTAGTATGTTTTCACCTCTTATTAGTCCGTCTACCAACTGATACAGGCCATATGAGATGATAAATCCTAGGAAGTGCTGGGCGTGGAAGTGAATACTCGAGTAGGTTATCCAGTTAAGTGTAGGGTAGATGACATTGACCAATAACAGGGTGTCTGGTAGGACTGTCATGTTTACCACTGTCTCCAGATAGTTGTAATGGTGCTCCTGGGTCATGGAGGGTTATCTGTAGCAGCTCACAGTTTGCATTGCAGTCATGGCTGATGTTAGCTGCACATGGATGATCACAGAGGTATCATGCTGCCCCACTAACTTGGAGGTGTAGGTATCCATGATGAATATGGATACACCCCCTCCATGTCTGTGCCAGTCTATGTTCAGTGGCTGAAATGTGTGTTATGTGTTGTAGTCTGGTAGTGCTGGTGTGCTCACAGGAGCCTTATATAGGTCCCAGTCACAGAACAGATGTACATGTTTTCCATACTGAGGGGTGCTGTGAGTGCATGCATGTTGTGAGTACTACCCCTGGTGTTGAGTAGCCTAACCCTCATTGATTCCGCTATTGTGCAGTTCATGGAGGTGAGATTCACCTCTGAGACCTGCCTAAAAATGGCACCATGGGGGCGCCAATAGCCTTACCCAGCATTCCAAAGCCTTAGGCTGACACATGCAAGTTGGTATGGCATTGTTGCAGGCATGTTTCCCATCTGTGCTTGTGTCCCATCTTTCCTGTAGGTAACCTACTGGTAAGCAATACAAAGCCTGAAACCTATACAAGTCCACTAGCTTCCAAGATATACTTTTGGAGTGATTATGTATCAGTAGTCTGTATGCTATTACTGTACTTAACTGTTGTCTGACTACATCGTGATTTTACACTGTATATTGTGATCAGAAAACTCTGTATAATCACATATGATGTTGGAGATGTCCTGCACTGTAGAGGTTCACAAATAGGTAGTAGGCTATCTGCACAAGGGCATTTAGAAGCATAACTACAGTGTGGTAGCTTTATCTGCACCATTGATGAAGTAACTGAGCCTCTGTCAAGCATAGCCAATGAAGTGATTCCAGGCAGAGTTGCTGGAAGCTGTTGAAGACTGGGGTGTGATAGGGGCACATAGTGATCTCAAAAGGGCATGTTAACATGACAACCCAACAGCATACAATTTCCCCATCAGGTCTTGCAGCTATAAAACTGGAGTGGCTCCCCCACACCCTAGCTGTATGTTTCTGGGACACATAATCCCAGGGGTGTACATACTGTTGCCCAGTCACACATCAAGGTTTCCCCTGAAGTGTGTCAGTCAGGGGCTATGCCAAATGTAGTTAGGATGTTAATGTATAGTCTCTCAATTCATGTGTTATGTCGGTATTTTGAGAAGTCCACTGGGTGTGGGTGGCTCCGTCTGTTGTGTAGCCAAGCTTAAACATAGGATTCATGGACATAGGAAATAGGCAGAAGGAACGTTAATGTTAATAGTGTAATGGCTACAGCATTTGCATAGTATCTGTGCAGTCGTGGTTCAAATCCCAATAAAGTCAGAGATGTTTTACATGTTACATAGTATACCTTAACCACAGCTTGCATATATAGGTAGTATTCCACAGAATAATACACATTTGGAACACACATAAACCCATATGTGCTGGAGAGTACAGTTAACAGACAATGTAATGTTATGTAAGCACATAGTGAGATGTTACGCCACTGAAATGTACATAGCCTGAGTAGTTAGGTTAAACAAACTTTACCTACTACAACATATGCACGCAAATATGGAAGCGGCCATATTTGCGTGCATAGGTTGTAGTATGTAAAGTTTGTTTAACTGTGTACAACCGCTGGTATAATGTCACACAAACACCTTCAAACCTGCTTACAACTGCTTAAATTTGCCTTATTCTGTAGTAAAGCATGTCTAATACATTGCAGGTGTTGAACCCTGAACCATGCACACCACAGTCATGGGACCTAACACTAAGCCATCTAATCTGTATACATGGTAAGTGGTCATTAGACTACACCTTATACTACAGGCATTTCACAGTACAGACCACAAATGGGACAGTCAATTTGTGCACATATGTACAGTACATTGTAATGTACTGTAATGTGTGAATCAACATATACAAGTCTACATATGTATGTGTTACAAATTAATACTAAATATATATATATATATATATATATATATATATATATATATATATATATGTCACTGATGTGTGCACATAGATAGAAATATGTATATATCTATAGATATATATATATATATATATATATATAGATATATATATATATATATATATCAGTGTAAAAATCTCCGAGCACAGGATCCCAATAAAGGCAGACTCACTTGTTGGAAATCAAACCAAATTTAATCCACACAGTAAAACAAAGGTTACAAAAAGTTTAGCGCTTTCATTTCCTGACCGAAAACTTCTTCAGAACAACATAATTAATTACAACTTACTAATTTATAGCCAAAATTAAAATCAATGTAAAAATACAATTGGTTCATTCGTAAATTGTTTGCTTTGATTGAAATACAAGTTAAAGTCATAGTGCAAGTGCAGGTTAATAGTGGCCAACCATAGCTGAATTTTTCATGTAATTCATCCTATACGTACCAGATGTACAGTACATAAAACATTACATAAAACAATATAGTCTAAATAATTCAATATTCTAACTAGTAAATATAATAACTAATAAATATAGTAAAATAAATAAATAAATTTCATCTATAATGTATTATTTATTATGTATTTATTTATTTTATTTATTTATTTATTTATTTTACTATATTTATTAGAATATTGAATTATTTAGACTATATTGTTTTATGTAATGTTTTATGTACTGTACATCTGGTACGTATAGGATGAATTACATGGAAAATTCAGCTATGACTGGCCACTATTAACCTGCACTTGCACTATGACTTTAACTTGTATTTCAATCAAAGCAAACAATTTACGAATGAACCAATTGTATTTTTACATTGATTTTAATTTTGACTATAAATTAGTAAGTTGTAATTAATTATGTTGTTCTGAAGAAGTTTCCGGGCAGGAAATGAAAGCGCTAAACTTTTTGTAACCTTTGTTTTAATGTGTGGATTAAATTTGGTTCGATTTCGAGCAACAAGTGAGTCTGCCTTTATTGGGATCCTGTGCTCAGAGATTTTTACACTTATTGTTTTTTCTTTATCTCCGTAGTCCATTGGTTTTGTGTTTTTATATATATATATATATATATATATATATATATATATATATATATATATATATATATATATATATATATATATATATATATATATATATATATATATATATATATATATATATATATATATATATATATATATATATATATATATATATATATATATATATATATATATATAAACATCTATGAACACACTTTGTGACACAGAAGCATTCCAAATGGATAGAAGTGTACGCAACGCACATGCAGCTCTGGTACTATAACTATTAATATAAACCTAATTCGCCATAGAAGCAATGGTTGCTGTGTATGTGGAGATTGGTGTGGGGGAGGACCGCTGGCTAATGGAATATGCATTAAGGAGGGCCTGTATCGGATGTTCATTACATGAACTGGAGGGGTACACATGGAGTATGGGCACAGTGTAAAAAGGGCACAAAACAAGAACCATTCTCATCCGTAATACACCGTCAGGTCACATTGCAACACTGACTTCAACAAACATATGAACATTAACAGGTATCATACATATGTACACCAGCTGACTTACACATTTGTTTGCAGTAGTGAGAAAAGGCTGTAGTACACTGTACATACTAAACACCATAAAAGTTGTCCATATCTCAGATGCCTCAGTGGTAAAGCTGGTAACTGTGGTGTTCATGGTCCCAGTTTCAAGACCCGCAAGGGCTGTTATGTCCTTTTGAGGTCCCGAATAAGGGATGTTGGATGCAGGCTATTAAAGCACTTTTAAGCAGACGTTAGTGGGTTATTGCGCCGGTACGTGCCGGTAAGCGGCGCTTAAACATGACTACACGGATAAGCGCCACACAGGTTTAACCTTTGCTGAACATCACACAGATCATGGGCAAAGCCGCCCACAACCACTGAAATTTGCGTTAATCACCCTTGCACTACCAGTGCCTGCTCTGAGAGGTAAAATGACCACTGCCAGGATTAGAACACGCAACCATGTAAACAGTCTTCACAATAATTGACCACTAAGCTACCTGAGATGTACCAATGGCAGCTGTGTATTCTGACAGGTTAAAACACAAAAAGGAGGATTGTGTGGAAATAGGACAAACCGCCATGTACCCAATGAAAGATGTATGCTATATATATATATATATATATATATATATATATATATATATATATATATATATATATATATATATATATATAAAAATCAATATATATATATATATATATATATATATATATATATATAGAGAGAGAGAGAGAGAGGGAGATAGAGATATATATGTCGATATATAGGGATATACATATATATGTAGATATATAGATAGGTTAACAACATCTACACAACCATGGAGGTACATATAAATGGGATACCTACCAAATACCGAATGCTTGACATACTAGCGCTTGTAATCACGAGGCTTAAAGACCAAAAGACCACAGTACTGAAACATCAGAAGCATGAGCTTTAAAATCCTGATGTTAAGGGACATTTAGTTAGTGCTTCTGGTGTTGCGGTGCAGGTAGGTTAATGTGTGTAAGTGTGTTTCTGAGGGCTGTAGTGTGTGTGTAAGTGTGTGTTCTGAGTGTGGTGTGTGTTTCTGGGGGACTGTAATTTATGGGTGTGGGTTTGCTCTGTATGTCTGTGTGATCTCGGAGGTAAAATATTAAAATAGGGGGGGTGGGGGTGCAGCCACCCACATGGGGGTGTAGGGGGGCTTGCCTACCTGCTCATATGTAGTGTAGGATGGTTTGTTTGGATGTGGTGGGTAGCAGTGTGTCTGTGTGTGCGTGTGTGTGTTCTGTGTTTGTGTTACTTTCGCGAGTTTGACTGTCTCAAGTATGAGTGTTCGGTAATGTGGGGTTTGGGAGTCTGGGCCTGGTACTGTGGGCATCGGAAATGTGTGCGTTTGGGATTCCGTAGGTATCCTGTATACTGCGGTTGAAGTGTTCATATATGAGTATAACATGGACCATAGCAATCACACATTCCACCACAACCAAACTTTATGAACAAAGGATATGGAGAGTATATGCCTATACACTATTACAAATATGTGCTATGGACATGAGCCAAAGAGGGTCAGTCACCAACACAACTCCAATGACTGCAAATACCTATGAAAGAAATACACAGACAGCTTTCATGTAGCAACTGTTTATTACATTCCCATATATTGCCAAAAGGATTCAAGGACTAACATCACCTGCATGCTGTACAGGACCCAATTAACAGTGTCTTAATGAATCAGCCTGCAATTACCATAGTATTATCCACTAAAGGATAGGTGTTCAAATAGGGAAGGAACCCTCACACACATATTGAATATGTATAAAATCAGTTCCTACACACCTGCATCTGCTATGTATAGCCACCAACATCTACCCCACACCCAAACCAATTACAATACATACTGTAATAACATCACAAATCATTCACTCACTGTACGGCATCTGCAGAAGCCTTAATATACCTTCTCAGAGACACACTAACATGGCCTTATGTGAAATAGTTGCTGTTATACAATGGAACAGCTGCTGATGTTACAGGGTTTGTTTGCACTAATCCCGTTTCAGAGGGTTGTGTGTACACCAGGAAGTGTTACCAATTACTGATTAACAGCACAGTATGATACACATGTACACCAAACCAAAGATGTCTGGTGAGCACACTGTAAACCACCTAACATCTTATGCATAGCCATACAGCCTTGAGCTGCTCAAACATCTTTGCCAGACTGAAACATCTGCAGAAGTATCAGGTACAAACAAACCCTGCATAAGTAGCAATGTTCTGAAATATGACAGCTGTACTCACATGTAGAACAACATCTTCTAGCCATTACACACAATCCACAGGAGTCATGAAGCTAATATATCTGTGTGTCTCCATATAGCTGTTGCAATACATCACAAACAACACATCCAGGCCATCTTCCTGGAATGTAAGGCAAAGGGGCAACGCCCAAGTGGAGTACTCAGTTATACACCACTGTTACCATGGTATTGGCTAATGGAGTAGCTGCACAACTGATGTGCATGTAATTAACTACTTTGGAACACCAATTGGTGGTCAGGATAGCACTTTACTGATATTTAACTATAAAAGGATGGCTTGTCACACATTCAAACCATCTGTATATTCCAGCAGAACATTACAAAGAAGATTGAAACACAAACTGAAAAAGATTGAAATAACAGTCAACGACACCTCGGGTTACTAATAAGGTATGTAGAACACTCTGTATGTCTGTATATGTAGTACCTGTTCTGTAATAATTAAAGTGTACCCAATGCATATAGTGGAAACAGTTATCTTGTAGTGATGTACTGTTGAGCATAGTAACGCTTGTAGTATTTATGTGTGTACTGCTGCAGGTCACAAGGCAAACACCTCATACAGCACAAGGGATGCTATATAAGGGCTTTGAACCCAACAATTCCTCTCCAGCCACTGTCAGTGGCAGGGTTGGTCCAACAAGTATGTGCTATAACAGGGGATAGTATATGTTGATATATTGTAACAGTAGGCATATGTATGGATGCATTGTGGGATGTTGTGCCAATAACTGTTTAATGTACAGTATTGTAGGCAGATATGTATTACATTTTACATAGCATTACTGTTATGTTAGGCAAACATTAGTTATGTCTATTGGCATTTACTGTACACAATAACAGGATACATATGACTTGTAGTCACCCGACAGTTTATCAGCATGATAGCAAAGTAAAATGGAAGAGCTAGTTAACTATCCATGCACATAAGACATGTAATAGGTTCATAGGTTCATAGGTAGGTACTAGGCTGTCTGCTCAAGGGCATTTATAAGCCTAGCTAGAGTGTGTTGGCTTCTGCCACCCCCTTAGGTTAGTTCCTTGTGCCTCTGAACAGCAGAGCCATTAGTTACCTGTGCCTCTGTCCAGCGGTGCCACTGCAGTGATCCCCGGGAAACATGTCTGTCTCCCATCCACCCGTCAACGTTTCCCTTGAAGAGTGCTAGTGAGGGGCCCTGCCTGATGTACATTGGCATCATGTTCCAAAGCATGGAGAGTCTCCGGGTCAGGAATCTATCCCTCCAGCACATCCTAGTTATCGTTGTGGTTAGGTGTATATCCCTAGATCATGTGGCTCTCAGGGGCTTTTGTTTAAGTGGAGTATATCCAGCAATACTGGGTTAGACATGGGCCTTGTATGTCAAGCAGAGATCACCTCTGAGTATGCGGTATGCAACCGAGTACAGCTGGAGTTTCTTTAGTTGGGCTGCATAGGTCATCTGTTTGAGGTCAGTAATGCTCTTGGTGTGGTACTGTTGTTGTCTTGCAACTGTTGCAGTTGTCTTGTAAGGGACATCCCAAATGGGTTGTTGTATCCTTTAATGGGTCTAATAAGTCATGAGTAAAGAGGCACAATGGCCTCCTTTGTTCTGGATGCGAACCCATTTGAGATTGGGGGGGGTGACTTAGAAGGATATTCTAACCACCTTGGCAATATGGTTATCAAAGGAGAGATTGCTATCTACTTGGGTTCCCAAATTCCTTATTACGTTTTCTGTATGTAGGGGACTACCACCTATGTGGTAGTATGCGGGTAATTAGTTTTATCCAAAGGGGATAACTATACACGTTTTGGCATTCAGCTTGAGGCCATGATATTGACACCACGTATCCGTCTCAGTGAGACCCTTCTGGAGGGTGTCTGTATCAGCTGGGGAACCAATTATGGCCCATAGTTTGCAGTCGTCTGCAGACCTTTTCAGCCAAAGTCCTCCTGTGCTTGCTTGTACCTCAGAAAAGTATATACCGAACATGAGGGTACCAGAATGGGGAATGGTGTTGAAAGCCTTTGAGAGATCAAGGTAGGCTGTGTGGACCTCCTTACCCTCATCTAATGCCTTGGTAACTGTCTCAAAGAAGTCCACCAGGTTTAGAAGGCATGGTCTGCCCTTATCAAAGCCAAACTGGGTGGGGTCAAAGGTTTGGAGGTACCCAATGTCTCTGTGAATGAGATCCATGATGATGTGCTCCATAGCCTTGCAGACCAGGCTAGTCAGGCTTATAGCACAATAGTTCCAGTGGTCTGTTGTGGCGCCACGTTTGTGGAGTGGGATAACTGTTGCTGCACACCATTCAGGGGGCACAAAGCCTGATGTGAGGCTATTATTGAACACCGTTCTTAAGTGGGAAGCCAGTTTGTTCTGAAGTTCATGTAAAATGCAGTCTGGGATGTTGTCTGGTCCCATGGATGCTGTGTTTTTGGCTTTAGAGAGTGCAGCTTTTACCTGCGTAGTTGTGATTACAGGGATTCTGCATTCTTCCTGTATAGATATGGTCCCTTTAGGGGGTGAGAGAGGGGTAAAGTTAGCACTGAACCTATCTGCCAGGATGTTGGCAATATCAGTTGGTTCTGTAATATTTGTGCCTTTGTGCTGTAACTCAGAGCAGATCTGGGTGTTGCCATCGAGATCTTTGACATAGCTATAGAATGCTTTGTGGTTGTCCTTGGAATTAGTGGCGGTTTTGTTTTCGTAGCTAGCTTTGGAGGATCTTATAAGGGATCCCAGCTTCCTACTGAGGCTGACCAGGGAGCTCCTCCACTCATGGGATTGTACTCTCTTTTACAACAGTTTCTTCCTTCTGTTGTACAGTTTGTTTATGGCAGGGGACCACCAGATTGGCTTCCTTTTTTTTTAGGACAGTGTCTTGGTTCTGTTTGGGATAGCACGATCCATGCACTCGTGTAAGTGCTTATAGAGTGCATTTGTGTAGGATTCAGCAGTTGTAACTGTATTGTCCATCTGCATGGATGTCATGAAGTTCACCACTTCTGTCTTAAGAAGCATGATGTTGGCTTTGTAGAAATATTTTACTGTGGTTTCCTTAATGGGGGGTGGGGGCGGGATGTGGATATCAAGGGTGATTAGCTTATGGTCGGATCGGACCAACGAGGAGTTGACTTCAGGTGTGGAACACCAGTCACTCATGTTGGTAATGACTAGGTCTAGGATATTGTTGTCTCTGGTGGAGATGTGGATAAGTTGATCCAGGGCATTTGAGTTTATGAATTCCAGAAAGCATTGAGCTAATGAGTTTGTACACGAGTAGTTTTCCCAGTTAATGGTGGGGTAGTTGAAGTCGCCCATTAGTAGGGTGTTTGGTTGATCCCTAATAATTTCCAGTACATCAAGAAATGAGGAGTGGGAATACTGGGGCAAGGTGGGGGATCTGTAGCAAGCTACAATTTAGATTGCAGTTTTGCCCAGAGTTAGTTGCACCTGGATAACCTCGGATGCATTGTGCTAAGCAACTAGCCTGGAGGTGTGGATATCCTTAATGAATATGGACACACCTCCGCCTTGGGTGTTTCGGTCCAGGTTACATGGTCAAAAAGTGTGGTATGAGTTATAGCTTGGTAGTGCAGGGGTGCTCTCTGTAGCCTTGAACCAGGTCTCAGTCACTGCACAGATATCGATGTTCTCCATTACAAGGAGTGCCTTGAGTGAGTGCATGTTGAGATTTAGACTTCTAGCATTGAGTAGCATTACCCTCAGTTTTTGCTTGCCTGTTCCTGTTATGGTGGTGAATATGTTATTTTAACATTGCCTAAAAAAGGCACTATAGGGGCAGCAAGAGCCTTAGCCAGTATCTGGAATCCCAGGGGTGACAGGTGCAGGCCATCTGTGGCAAAGCATCGTGGTCTGTCGACCATGTCATCCCAAGCAGACAAATACTGGATCCCCTTAGAATGACAGCAGAAGCTTAGCCAATTGTTGAAGTCAATCATTTTGTTCTTGTACTGCCGTATCATTCTGGGTGATGGCAGAATGCTACTCAGGGCTAGGGTCATACCTGCCTGGGCTACAAGATCGGAGAGCTCTTCCATGTCTCTTTTCATGTAGTCCAGGGAGGTACATCTCAAGTCATTCACACCAACATGGACAATGACATAGTCATATTTGTACTTGTTGTGGAGTGACCTGAGTGCCTGGGTTATGTGGCGGATCCTGGTACCTGACAGGCAGCTGACAGTAACCTTCCCCTTGTTTAGCCTGATGAGTGGGACATCAGTGTGCCTGACTATAGAGTCACCTATGACTAGTGTGCTGGGTACATTGTTTTGCCTTATTGGCTGTGGTTGAGTGGCACACTGAGTCTGTGGGCTATGTGTCATTGGGGTTGTGTTGGGGGATGGAGGCTGCTTGCGTTTCTGCTTTGGAGGTCTCTGTTGCTTAGACAGATTATTATTGAGAGCCTCCGCTAATGTTTTTGTGTTACTATGTGTGGATTTTGGTGGAGTAGATTTAGTGAGACTATGTGATGAGTGTGGTGTGGTGCAAATGTTTACCTTCTCCTCATGACTGTCAAGTTTAGTCTTGGTTGGAGAGAGCTATACCTCCAGTTTGGCTAGATAAGTGCATCTCTCACAGGTTGTAGTGTTGGGTGGTAGGATGAGATGGTTGTCTGTGTACATGAGGCAATTTCTACATTGCCTCAAGATGCCCATAGACAGGAGAGAACACTGGGAGCTGACCCTTGGACATGCCTAAATATAAAACTATTTTCCTCTAGATAAGTGAGGAAGAGTACAAGAACTGTTTTACTCTATATAATGATCCACTAGTCTCGAAACAGCAACACATTCACAACTCACAGGATGTGTTAAAAACTCAAACAACAAACCAAGATTGAGCGCGCTTTCGTCTATTAGACTTCCTCAGAATCACATGATTGTAAAACACATTGCTATTATATAGTGTCTCCATGATGTGTTAATTAGTACTTAACTCAGTAAATAATTAACTATACAATAGCTGCATCAGTTAACAGGAAATGTCTAAGAATGCTCACACTTGAGAACTAAAAACAGCCTAGGTATGCTATAAACTCTTCCTAAAAACACTTTTAAAAAAGAAACTCTCTTTATAAAAAAATATATATATATACATTTTACATACTATTGCATCAACTATAAATATACAAGTTCAAATATATATATAAATATAAATATATAAATATGTAAATATATAAATATATAAATATAAATATAAGTGACCAATAGTTAATCAAATGATTTAAAATACACATAAACAATAACGTTAAACAAACAAAAATATCTATATATGAGACAAATAAATAGGTAAATGTGTAAATAGATGTATATTAGTACTGTATAATATATTGTATATGATGTATGCAATAACTGTAGAGGTACAAAATATAAATCAGTATGTGAAGAATGTGTATAATTCAACTCATTTCACATATTGTTTCGTTTGGGATTTGGGATTATTTGCTAAAAGTTTCAGTGCCGGTTTTGGCGCGCTCAATCTTGGTTTGTTGTTTGGAGTTTACAATAAATTTCTTTGTGGTGACCTTTTTAACACATCCGTGAAATGTGTTGCTGTTAGTTATCATTATAAGTGATTTTTGGTTAACTGTTTTACTCTAAGCAAGTGAGAAAAGTACGTACAAAAACTGTTTACCTATAGGTAATGAAGAAGATTGAGTGCTATAGTAATTAACAGCTTATTTAGTGCTTACAAGTTCTGCACAAGTGCTGAGCATGAATAAGCAATCCAGATAGGGTCTTGGATAACATAAACACACTGTCCCCCGCCGACAGGTACACAATCATATATCCATGTACACTACAGAGCCCCTGTAACCAAGGGAGCCCGCAGGATTTTTTGCAGGGGGGTACAAACCCAGAGCCCAGCCCATGCAGCCACACCCCCTCCACCCACACAGCCCCCCCACCCACACAGCTCCACCCACCCATGCAACCATTCCAGTGTCCCATTATTTGTATATTTCTCCCCATTTGTCCATTTGTCATAGACACTGTTCAACTCTCTCAGTGTGCATACTGTTTTATGCTTTACTTCTACAATGATTACAGATATTTGGATTTCATTTACAACTTTTATTTCAAATTTTATAGCACAAACATTGATAGACATTTACTAAACCTAAACAAAGCAATAGTCTTACAATGAAAACAGACTTAGCATTACAACTTCTCTACCTTTGAAACTCACATTCACTGAAACAGCCTTGAAACTCACATTCAAAGAAAATGCATCTGGCCAGTGTCAGGTTAAGTTTACCTTTGGGCTGTTTTCAAACCATAGGCCCTTGCACACATTTTTTAGGGCCATGCAAACGTTCTTTGATTCACCTTACTGATTGTATTAATTATAATATATAAATTGAATTATATCCCTTGTGTATTAATTATAATATATAAATTGAATTATATCCCTTGTATAATACAGCACCACTTGTTAGAGTGTGTTTTAAATTCATAGTTTTGAACATTTTTTCCACTAAGCAATGAAACAAAAACATACGAACCAATAATGACAAACTGCCCAATTCAGAACATTTCAACCATAAAAGGCCACTCAAACGCCTGCCATTACAATCTACCAATATCAGTCAATATACACAATCTCTGCAGAAGTAAAAGTCATCTGAATAACTCCACATTAAAGATATCTGAAACTAATGAAGATGTCGTTGCTAGAAAACAACTTTATATTTCAGTGTTCCATCTACAAATTCAGTGCCTGCTGCCTTCAAAGAATAAATTGCCTATGTTACATTAACAAAATGATAAGCTAGTAATATTGCAATAGGGAATGGATGGCAAACTGATAACAGCTTCATAGTTAATAGGTAATTTGTCCAAAGGAGGACATTCACAGGACTGCAGCATCCAGACCCTTTAAAGTACAACACAGTACAGTATCAGTGATCCACATGCATACTGTGGGAGTAGAACCCACAGCCTTCTGCATCAAAAGTAGGGCTACTACCTGTTGTGCTACTAACAATGCAAGCAGACTTGGAATAAGCAGCACTAAACTTCACTTCACCTGAAACTCAGCAAAATGTTTCATTTATTTAACATTTGTTTACCAGGAAAGTCCAACTTGGAACAAAACCCATTTTCAGCAGAGGCCCAGGGAGAAGTGCTCCGGATGCATGTCTTTGTAATATGGGAGGAAACCAGATCACCCAGAGGAAACCCACACAAACACAGAGAGAACATACAGACTCCACACAGAAGGCACCCCAGCCAAGAATCAAACCAAAAACCTCTTGCGGTGAGGTGACAACACTACCACTGCACCATCCACTTGACATAACTAACACTCAGTTTCACAGCTGAAGACATCTGGAAAAAGCCAAAATTTATTGGGGGGTGGGACAAAGGCCCAAAACCAGGGACACATTTTAAATATTTCTTGTATAATCTTAGAACATTCTAAAATGGTGTTTTGTGTTACCATGTGTTTCCAAAAAAGATAGGAAGACAATCTTAAAGGGCTGTCATTATTTAGTGAATTCTATTCTCACTGATTTGCCAGAACACCATACATTTTAAGAGGAACAGATCAAGCTCACCGGATCAGAAGTGGTGTTGTCAGTAGAGAATGCAGGCTCCTGTAGCTCAGGGTTTGAACCTCAGTAATCCTTAACCACCAGCCATAAGTTACTGGGGCATTACACACACACCTCTCAGCACTTTAAACCTGTGTGCTTACAGTATTTAACTGTTCCTTAGTTCTTAAGTGCAAGAGTGCACTGAAATGACCAAACATGCTTACTTAAACTTTTTCAAGATCAAACAGCATCAGTTATATGATCAGACACCTCAGCTGTCCCCATATTAGTTCAAAATTTAGCTCAATCCCTCCAAAAACTGACCATCTTGGTGAAAATATAATGGATTACAATTGACAATTCTGTTTAGACTTTTCTGCTGAAAATGCATGTTAAGATTATTTTGAGGCATTGACATAATGTGAGTTGCGTCCCCGACTGCCCCTGTAGGTTCTGTAGATAAGTGATTGAAAACTATGGTTATGCTGTCCAAATCTCAGCTTCAGAATTTTGTAGCACAAGCATAAAGCACTTAAGGTTCTGGTACAAAAGAGATTCTGTGCACTTGTTTATGCTTTTGTGAAAAGCTGCTTAGTCTGTTTTTAATGACCAAACCACTCCTCCTTTCTTCTTGAGTAAATCAAAACTAAGATAGTCCAGTGACAGTGGTAGCAGATCATAATGGTATATCCTTTTGCATTTTACTTATATTGGTTTACCAGCGCAGTGCACTGATCAGTATTGACCAATCCAGGCTCAGTACTGAAAAGCATAATGTCAAACATCTCCATTTGTTCACCAGGTTGGTGCACGTGCTTAAAGACCCTTTTCATGCACAACCCAGGTCATCAAGGCTGATATGGAGCATCGGAAGTTTAAAGCATTTTAGTTATTTCACAAGAATCAAGACAAAGCAAAGCCTTTATGTAGCATATTGGGCTATATGAAACCTGGAGACAGTAACTTCTTAAGATAAAATGCTCTTCTTAATGAATAGTAAAGAAACATTGGTAGGAAATTTTATAGGTAAAAAATCTGCTTACATCAATAAACAGTTGAATATTACTGAGCAGTGTCAGAGTTCCATAATGCAAGATTTTCTTTTTATTTGTACAGCCTTTTCAGTCCCTTCCATTACAGTAACATATTTGCTTCACCCAGATGTACACCCTTGAGATTGTCTGAAGCAGTTCCAGTCAGAACAATTTTAGATCTTTTCAAAGACTTTGGCCTTACACTTTCTTCATATCTTTTTAAGCTACCATTTAAATAAACTGACCTTCTAGTTCCCTTTGGCTCTTTGAGATGGCAGTTTTCCCCTTACTTCCGGAGCACTGAAATGCCCCACTATTCAGCTCCAATCTCCCTCACACTCTTAATAGAAATCTACAGAGAAAATGTAGTGGTGAAAGCCTATGTTGTTCGAGACTTAACATAGGGAAAGTAGCCCAATTTAAAAGTGCAGTGTGTGTCCTGGACTAGACAACCACAGATCTGCTTATCAATTTCTGAAAAGCCTCCAGACCAAATATGCATCTTGCCTACAAACTCTCCTAACTGTGCATCACTGCTGAAATTGTGAAATGTAACTGTTTAGCATCAAATGTCACTGTCCCAGGATTCAGAATCAACTCCAACCCTCCAGCACCTGCATCCATTAGAAACTGCATAGCCTGTTTTCTAAAGTCACACATACTCGTTCACTGCAAAATCAAGTCATAGTATTTAAAGCCAATCGAATTAGTCCGT
This sequence comes from Protopterus annectens, assembly GCF_019279795.1. Lineage (NCBI taxonomy): Eukaryota > Metazoa > Chordata > Ceratodontiformes > Protopteridae > Protopterus > Protopterus annectens. Next base: position 674,142,979 of record NC_056734.1, on the reverse strand, counting down.
AATGCAATTTTTTTTAAACACATGCACCTTAGCTCCACCATCTCCTGTTCATTGCTCTGCACATCTGTCCTTCCACCATGCCATGTACAGTTACTCTGCAAATTGTTTTCCTTAAGCTCATTACACAAACTAAACTGTAGTCTTACCTCTCAACTGTCCACATTTTTGCAGAATGCCCAGATTTTTTTCATCTAGTCCTCATAAAATTTGGGATTTTCTAGACTTTCATGGCAAGTTAGTGAGAACTGAATTCACTAAATGACAGACACTTGAGTTTCAGACTTCATTTCGAAAATGCATGCTAACACCTTTTATTCTAGCAACTTTTTAAGTTTATGACAGCAATTTTTAAAATTTGTACTAATTTGGGGGGCTTTGCATCACATTTTTGGCTGTCTGTTTTTTTGTGCCAAGAGGTCAAGAGGTATATTATGACATCCAAATAAAAATTAGAATCCCTTGTAGTTCTATAGATGGGAAACAATTTACTCCAGGATTGTCTCCTATACTAATGGACACAGATGCAGCTCAAATGTTTTATCCGTGCATGGGTCCCCTCAAATTATCTATGGTATGAAACCAGTTACTCACTATAAGTAATATATTACTCAACCATGGGACTGAGAAGGCCAAACACCAAAACTGATAAGTTAATTCAAGCACCAAAAAGGAAAATTGAGAGCTTTAAAATGGCCCACAAGGGCAGCTCGCCTTGTACTTTCCTAAGGACCTATCATACTGGTGCTGATTTGTACCATTTTTAATAGTGAGCCCAAAACAATTTAGATCTGGTGCACTTCTGTAAGATTATAATATTGTCTCAAATATACCCAAAAAAACTTACAACCAGTTACTATCCATCTTTAAATTAATAACACAGCGCAAATAAAGTGAATGAATTTGTAAAAAAACAGCCAAGAAAAGAAGTTCCTGTGGAGCTTCACATCAACAGTGTTATGCCATACAAACTTATTAACAATTGATTTTACAAGCTACTAAATAGCTAGACACCACTAGTGTTTAATGAACTAGCAAAAAAAACTTGCTAATTAAGAGCACGGTAGCAACATAATACCAGATACTTCAAAGTCTAGCTCTACCAGTTCTATACAAGCAAGCATTGGTTTTCACTATAACAACCCATTAAACAATACCCCAGTGCTGCCCCAGACAGACAGCAGCACACAGCATGAACACAGAAAATACTTTGAGACAAGAGAAAACAACATGTCAGCCAGTTTGGAAAAACATTGGAGACTATGGAAAATGGTAAGGAATTGGTTTGCGACAACTACCCTCAGCAGACCAAAGTAGACGAAATGAGGGTGTCAAAACTCTGGAGTGGAGAAATACAGGACTCTGAACTATGGGAACCTTACTGTCTCACCCGTTTCACTAAAAGACAATACATGCCCCCTCCCAAAATCACATTACAATAACCACTGTCACTACAGTTTTTTCTCCCTTACTTGGTAGAGCCAGTTAATAAGCATAACTCCAACCTTTTATCTCCAAAATGTGGAAACATTCCTTCTAATGTGGAACGCTTAGAGTACTAGCAACTTAAACAGAAAATTCACAAAATTATTAAAATGTACCTTTATACACAAATGTTATTTTGAATGATTCAGCATTTACTATAGATATTGGTTAATTCTTGACAACGAATCTGCAACAATCCCTTTCAAATAGAATGAAGAACAGCAAGGTACATGGAGTTAAGACTCCAAATAAGTAACGTTCCTCATAATGAGGTACACTTTAGAAGTATGATCTTATTAGTAAGCAGAAAGGCCAGTAAAAAGCAACTTCTACTACCTTTTTCACAGGACACCCTTCCTATACCAAACACATTCTCTCCACTACATGCAGCCTACGCAGGCCAAGATCTACACTTGTTTTTAAGCTTACAAATTAAGTTGTTATCCTCTGTCTGTGGTCAACTATGGAAATATTAAGAATAACTCACTAGTACGGAGAGAATAAGGCATACAAGTGCAAACTGCTACAGATTACACACCTCCATGCTTGGCCGGATAAAATAAAAACTTTAGCTTTCCCAAAAATATTGAGATAACCGCACAAATCCCTTCATGTACGCACAAACATACTAAAGTATTCTTTAGTCAAACTATATTACTTTACTCCTCAATTAAGAGGAAACAATGTTAAATAATCCTCATTGTGTCATGTCAAAAGTAAAGCAGACCTCTCAGCAGTTTAAGTAAAATGGATCTCTCAGCAGTTTAAAAGTAAAATGGACCTCTCAGTACTTTAAAAGTAAAACAGACCTCTCAGCAGCTTAAAAGTAAAACAGACATCTCAGCAGCTTAAAAGTTAAACAGACTTCTCATCTTCCAGCACATAAATGGAACCTTGGGGGATAAAATCTCTTCTTACTGTGACTCTGGCAGCAGGCTTGATGTGGAATCCATTTCCACGCACTTTGTGTTTAAATTTAATGTTAGCGTACATGGGTCTGCCTATTAGGTCTTACAGCTGTAAAAGTGGGGGGAGCGCTCTCTCCCCCTCGCTCCATGGTTCCGGTGCCTATAGGGACCAGCAAGCTATGGGACCTTTCTTAAAGAAGAACGCCCTTAATTTTTTTTTTGTTATTAAAAGAAAATTAATCTCCCACCCGCCCGCTCCAGGGGGGTGCAAGTGCACCCCACTGCACCTGCCTGCAGGCGCCCTTGCCTGTAACCACAACTATGCAGGTACAAGCTGCACTCAGGCTGCATGGGACCTGTCCACATCCCAGGTTGTATCATACACATATGGCAAAACAATTTGCTCTCCACATACACATCATGTAAAATATAGCTTCATGTCAGGCTGTGTACACACTGAATGGTGCACACCAACAGTTATCACAATCCACAAAGGGGGAGACACCACTGATAATGGGATGTACTGCACTACTACCCTGCTGAGTCTGGTCTGAAAGGCCATGAACCTTGATCAACTTATTTGATGTCAGCGGTACAGATGTAGATGACAGTAAGGTTGATTTCACACTGCATATCATAACCTTGCCAGGTCATAGGACATCATCACCCATACTGTGTTCCACCTACACTCAGTATACTAGATGTACATTCCTATGTCACAGGAGTGTTTTGCAACTGGACTGCTGGCAGAACCAACACTACAGAAGGTGTCTGAATAATACACGCATATCACACCAGTGCCAGCTACAGTAAGACAGGGTTAATTCATTGTACTCTCCCTCATTGTAGCCTATACCACACAGACTAACAGAAGGCATCTGCCTATTGAAGTATGCAAATGACTATGACCTAGGACCAATAGCTGACTCAGAGTGTTGTGGACAACATACAGAAGGGGCTTTGTGGGTGAGGTGTGTGACATATGGCCACAATCTGACAGCTACATATTGAATTATCACCCCTGTGTTAATAACCCTGTACCCATGAACTACCACCTAGGCAGCGGTCAACATAATGGACACTGTGTGTAAGGGATGCAGTTGGGCAGTTGTCTTTCCTGTAATAGTTACATCACCACACCTGTCAGGTAGTCATATGTGGCAACTCTAATCCTGACATGGTGCCAGCCATGAATATAGAGATCATTGTTCAGCCATACTCAACACTTAAGTGACCCATATCAGATCATATATTTCCTTTAAGGGGTATTGGCCGTGTTCGGATGGCCTACACCAGCCTTTCCAATTCCCATCTCCACTATGTAGCATGATGCCTACCTTGAATAAAGCCATGTCCAACCCAGTGATGTTGGACATGCTACACGTACACATCCTGATCTCAAACACATACTTCATGGACATCCACCTTCCTAGTACAAGGATCACCACATGCTGGACAGATCCTTGTCCCATACACTTTACATACTCCTGTTATACTATGCATCCCTGTTCAGCAAAGCTGCACATTGCCCCTCTTTCAGACATGGTGTGATGACCGCATGGTAAATATATTATTAACCCTGTGGATCAGTTATGTGGCACTGCTTGACCTGGCCCCAGAAATCCGCCTGTCAGCTACAGCTAGGTAACCTTTCATCCTAAGCTCATACATGGCCCAGGGCATATAGCCTACTAGTTGACTTTGACTGTACATGCTATAGTTGATATCCATCCCTGCAAATACCATCAGGGTAGCCAGTGTCCCATGTCTATCACATGTGCAACACAGGTGATACATGGCAGGATGTTGAACTGTGGTACAGTGCCGTGTAGATGTATATGGCAAAACACATACATGTTAAACCTTCCATGAGCAAGTCTGCAGGGTCATAGGTCATGTCCGTTAAGGCAGTGTAAGTTTTTATATGTGACATATACACAGCATCAAGGTCAGCTGCATTAATGTGGACACATCCAGGCATGTGTTGATAGGTAAGAACACCAGTACAAGCAAACAGTCATGTCCACATCAAGACAGCATCCACATGGAGTATGAGCAATGTAATCAGGTGACACACACACACATATATGGTGATAATATCCAATCACCATTGAGTGTCAAATGTGTGTGACACAAACATGTCAGTGGTGTCAGTGTCATGTAGATTTGCAAAGATGACTATTTAATCATAATAAATGTGATACACATGTATGTTCAGCTGTAGCTCTGTACGTCTCTGTGAGTTACTGTGACCTGTCTCCGTCATTATGTCTTCCAGGTATGCCGCATGTAAGGCTACCACCTTATACCCGCTTGGAGGATGAGACCCTCATCCCATACCTACATGATAATCATCATGTCCTGTTCAGCCATGTGCCACAGGATGCACAGCAGCGGGATGCCCTGTGGCAGGAACTTCTGTACAGACCTAATTAGATGGGCGAAACAGCGTGCAAATGCAATCGCCAGGGAACAAGGTGCAACAGGTGGTGGGCCTCCAACCCAGCCCCCACTCACACATACCAAGGAGCTAATGGCCAACCTGGGGACACCTGCAGAGCAACATCCACAAGTCTTAGCTGATATCATGGAGGTGGGTGTCTCTCAACCACTGAGCCTGGAGTTGCCTGGTAAGTCACTACTGCACATATAACAGCTATATTCCATATAGTTACATGTGTCACTGTACAATATGTAATGTAACATCATATGCAAGGCATATATACACACATGCCGCATACTATAGTATGCTACTCTGTCTATGCACACATGTGCATACTCCATAGTATAGTCTATTGTACTGGCATATGTGTTAACATGTACATTCCACCCTGTAGCTATCATACAGGCGTGGATAATGATCATACTGCTGTGTCACTCCTATTTAGGTACCTCTGGCATTCCGCTGTGACAGCAGCCTGTTGCAGGTGAGACTGTTATTATTTATCAGGCATGTTAATGCACAGATCTATCTGCCATGTGGCCATTTACCACATGTACACATAATGTATGGTCCTGTCACAATATACAGGTCGGACCTGCAATGCATCACAATGGCTACCCATGTGCAATACTTGCAAACTATGTGAAACACCGACATGAAACCTCACAAACTGTCATTGCCAGATGTGTGGACAGCTGGCATACAATGGTGGAGATGTTGTTCATTGTAGGGATATGTACTACAGATCAGAACTACACATGTGGGAATACAAGCAGTACTACACAGTGAGCTGGAGTATGGCCAGCCCACAGGATTCATCGGTGTGGATTATACCCCTGCTATGAATGTCACACAATGTGATGTGCTATCTGACATGTCCATGACATCTAGTGGGTTGACTGCAACACTGCCTAACTATCCTGAAAAACATATCCCACATACCAAACATACTACCCTTTGTCTGCATAACCCTGTCATCAGTGGAGCATATGACATCTATGGGTGTATGTCATATGGGACAACACAGACATGTAAAATAGATGCCCATCACAACCATTTGGCCAACACATGTTCACACATAGCCATAGAGGATGGCCAGAGACATGAAGCAACACACACACAGTAGATGTGATGTGCTTGTGTGTACACCCTGTTGTACATTGGCTCCACATAGTCCAACTATGGCCTTTGTGTAATGGTTATATTGCAGATGTGGAACACTAGACATCCTACAGGCCTGTGCACATCTTGTGTAGGCATGACATCAATCCACCACATAAGATGTGTTGAACATCTTGAGTGTGTCACGACATGACAGCAGTCACCTTTACAGTATCCACATACATACACAGACAACCACATCAGCCCACAGATACAGTACATTCCCCTTGCTGGTGTTGAACATCACTGTCATCCTTGCTCCTCATGTATGTGTGTGTGTGTGTGTGTGTGGTACACAGCTGTCATGTGGGACATGGTGTACCGATGAGTTTTCCATGTCTGGCCATAGTTGCCAGGCAGCAGCAATATGGTTGCAGATGTGCAGGGGTGTCATCCGTATACCCTTCAGTGACCTGTGTCACACAATCCACATCATGGTTTAGTGTATATACACCTCAGTGACGTGGGTCACATTCCACAGTGTATATGTATTGTATCTGAACACAGTCATGGCTATGAACTGTGTCTGTGACTCACACTTTATAGCAATAGAGACACTTCATGATTCCCTGCAATGGCCATGCACATTAGCTAAATGTGCAGTATATCTGTAGGGCAGACAGACAACACTGCATTGGGACACCATTACTCCACTGTATATTTGACAGGACACCATTGTGTTAAACATGTATGCATGTCATTGCACAAGTCAGCAGATCACATGTCATACTACATGTGATTGTCAAGGTCATATGCCACACATCCGGCAGATGTACTGTTAACCTGTGCTGGTCTACATGGTGTAACACAGGGATGTATGCTAACTACTACTATGATTGTGTAATTTGCATGCCTTCTGCTATGACACATGCATGCTGTTGTGTGTAACCCAGGGATATATGACAACTACCACTATTATTGTATGAGCTGCATGCCGTCTGCTGTATCACATGCATGTTGCATGCCTTCTGTCATATCACATGCATGTTGGGTGCCATAGCGTGTGTCTGTGTGTGTGTCTGTGTGTGCATCTGTGTGCGTGTGTCTATTGTATAGATTGTAATGTACAGTTCTTGTCTGCCCTTCACAGGTGATGTAGGTGCGTTCCCCTCCTTTGATCCATCTGATGATAGTGTCCCCACAGACTCTAGCAGTGATGATGACTGTATGATTGAGGCACAGGCAGGGTTGTCAGGGGCTGAATCTGTGCCATTGGTTGCCATTCCACTATATCCCCCTCATCCCCACACACAGTTCTCATGCCAACACATACCCCATCACCAGTGGCCATAGCTGAAGGACAGTTGGTGTGTGGTAGCTTGGAACAGAAAAGTCTGGAGGCTATGGAAGGTGCGCCTGCACACCATGGTGTCAGCCAACTGACTGGTGATGCCACACACAGGCATGTGGCCAGTGCTGTTCATTGGAGGACCTCTGGCCAATATGCCCCTGCAAGACAGAGCGCAGCAGCTGGTGTCACCAGACGCATGTTTCAGGCTGTAATGGAGGCACAGGCATGTGCTGAATGGCACAACAGAGAAGATCAGAGGCTTCAGAGGACTGCTGTCCGTTCTTTAAACAACAACATCCAGGCAATGGCAAATGCTCAACAGCAGATTGCTGAAGCTTTGGATAGATGATTGGGTGACATGGTTGGAGTCCTTGACCATGGCATGCCAATCTGCGAGCGTGAGCTGTCTGCGCTGGAACATCTGGTAGGAGTGAAGCGACGGGCATGTGGACGTAGGCCAGCTACATCACCTGTTTCAGGTCTACATGAATGAGCTACCTCACATGCCCACTCCCATAGTGGCGGTAGCAGCAGCAGTGCAACTGGTGCTGTGCTGTCCACACCAGGATACAGCAGACCACGTGGACATGGCCCTGGATGGTCCCAATAGGGACATGGTTCCAGTGGACATGTGTAATCAGACAGTACCCAATCTGCACCTCTGCCTGGTAATGCCCGTGCAACCCCTGGCAGGCACAGGTCACGTGGCCGTGGCCAGACACCTTGAACTGTAAAACCTAGCCTGTACATTCTGTAGCTGTCAATAATACCCCTGTGTAGGCCAGACACATGCCAGAACTGTGTGCATACATACACGCACTCACCAGAAACATATGTAGGGCACTGCAACACACACATGCATAACATCCACACACGCCCAATTAGATCAAAGGCCCTAAGCCACACACATGATGTCATCCAATGGTGCAGACTAAGCCTCTGACAAACATTATCACCCTGTGCATATGATGATGCCTGTGCTGCATCCCTGTCATCCACATCATTGGAGCAGGGACATGCCCATATGGTCTGAGGCACAGGGTGAACAGACTAGGAAGATAAGTGTAGATTACAATTGTTGTGTACTGTTGACAGGCAGCAGACATATGATGTAGTACAGGTTTAGAATGCATTTTGTACTGTTAACAGTATGTGTCTTGTGTAACAACAGTAACTGCATGTTGTTCATGATGTTCTGCTTTCCTCCTTCAGGTTTAATTGCATGTGCCAGTGGATGTCAGTGTTTGCAGTTAGTGTCCCATATGTAAATGTGGACTACTCACAGGTATGTATGAAAATACCAGCATGCACTATGTAGCTTCCACATCACAGTTAGAAAGTCCCATGTTCCAAACACGTCTACAGATCTACTGATCCAAGAGCATGATAGCTGTGTATTAAGCTACTGTGGCTAGAGACGTGACATCCATACTGGGTGACATCACAGGTACAGTTACATGGAGTGGGGAGGTAAGAGAGCGGTCTAGCTGATGACAAGGGTAGAGGCCAGTGGGAAGCATGATGACTCATTGGGAAGCAGTAATACAAGTTCCCATGACAGGATGCAAACACACAACTACACCCACACACTCAGGTATTCACACACATGTATTCAGAGACACAGTAACACACACTCACGGATTCACTGACACAGTAACACACACACACACACACACACACACACACACACACACACACACACACACACAGTTGTTAGTGTTGAGGTGAGGATCCCTGCCTATGTGCAAATCATCATTACAGTACTGTGCACTTACATGATGTGCCACAGAGATTACACATGTACAGGTAGTCAGTATGGCCTAAGATCAAGGACATCAACAGGGATAGTAGATTGCATCGCCTGGATGGGGGGAGGGGTCTTATCAGTTCACTATGGTAACATACATCCTCACTCCAGGGACCAGACAGCCATACATACACACACACACACACACACACACACACACACACACACACACACACACACACACACACACACTGTGGCATTCACTATTGAATACACCTATGTCACGCACATACAGATACCTCACATGTGTGAGATACACACCTCTGCCTATGTCCTGCTTTCTACATTGCAGTCTGTACAGATGTCTACAACAGTGTACAGGAGAGTGAGTAACAACTGAGATGTATTCCCCACCATATGTGACATATATGGACACACACGCAGCCACACATAACAGTACTGTGAATCAAACACCTGCCTATCTCATGATACGTATGACAGACTTACAGCAGTATTGCACGTGTTACAAAGTGTACTGACACTTCCTTTGGCAACTGTGCTGATATATGCACATGGGAGGTCTTAACTGTTACAGGTGTCAAGTGATTTACCTTTGGTGTCACCCTGACCACTGTCTAAGTTGTGTGTGTTCCCCTTCAATTAACAAAACCATAGCTTAGTGGTTACACAGGTTATTGTAGGACTGCTTGTGACACACCTGTGAGCTGTCCTCAGCAAACATTCATCTGCAAAGATGCCCCATCACTTAGTTATGTCCACACATCTGTCCATACCTGAAGTACATCTTTCCATACTTTCAGCATATCACCATATGCAGTTGGCAATGTTGAGGCTGCATTGCAACTGCATGATGTACTAAGACACATGTCACCTGCAAACATCAGCAACTGCACACGCATGGTATCTGAACGCACACCACTACATGTACACGTGTGTAGGTCCTACATTCCTGTCATTTGGGCATGTTTGTAGGCATTGCAATTGGTGGACATGTGTAATGACATACATGACACATGGACTGTTGTATGATATGATAGGTGTCATGGGTGACCAGTACAGAGGGAATGTTACCTCTGTTAGCATTGATATCACACCTTATGTACTGTTAGCATTCAGCAGCCATGGACCTACCTTCCATGTGCATGTGTGTAATGGCTGTAGCCACCTGTCTGCACAAAGGACAACAACAGCTATGCTATTTACATATATGTTGTATGTGTTTGGCATGTACATATCCAGGCCAGGTACATGTATGTCATATCCAAACATGAGGGTGTTTACTGGTGTACAGTAACAGTCATCTGTTAATGCTGTAAATAACTGAGGGCCCCTGGTATGTGTACAGCTGACCTGGTTACAAACAGTGGTATCATTGCATTGCATAACACATGATGCAACTGTGTCAGTACATGGGTACTCTGCTTAGTTGATGTAGAGATAAGTACAGTCCACTGGTCAAAGGTCACATGGTGTTGTACTATTATATGTCCTACCACATGTATGAATGTGTGTTGGTGGTCCAAGAGCATGGTGGTGTCTGAGGGTTACATCCTAGAATGCAGCTTTTGACACTGTGACCTGCACCTGACTCATCTGTGATGCCTTTTGTGGGGGTACTGGCCAGTACATGTGAGTGGCCTTTATGTATGTGGGGACACCACCTGGAGTGGTCTGTACCTGTGCTATGGCCCACATGTCTGATTCTGAGGTATATAGTGGTAGTGCTATTGTGCACTACAGAGCCTTCAGCCAGGTGTTCCTTACTGCACAGATATCAGTATTCCCCATTGTTGGATCTACAGTGAGCAGCTGTGATTACAAACACTACACATCTAGCACTGGTTAGCATAAGCATACAATGCAGTTGTCTTCTAGGTGTCAGGGTGTTATCCTGTGTTTAGGACATTTGACTTGGAATGGCACTATATGGGCGAATGCAACCTAGGTGTTCTCCCCACTCCCTTGAATCATGGATGCATGTGATATGTGACAAAGGCCTGTCTACTTTCAGCCATGTCATCCCAGAATGACAAACACTGGACAACCTCATAATTACAGCACGGCATTGGCTCATTGTGTTGGTCAAGTAGTTGCCACTCCTAGCAAGACATCACTACAAGTGGTAGTATTGTGCTTGGTATAGAATGGTACATCTAAGGTGACAGACAGCAGCAGACATTGTGTAGAAGACCGATGTCAGATATATGTAGTGCAGCGTTCCTGCTAATAATGACAACTACCAACACTGGAATCCATTACAATGTGTTGTTTACATCTAACTGTAATAGCATGGCCACTGTGGCCTTCCGTGTTTAGAATCAGAGTGCATCCCAAACAGCCCCGTGCTACTAAGTGTATGAGCATTCCCAGTATAACCTTGTGTAGATGGACACATAGTGCATTACAAACAGTCCTGTGCTACTAAGTGTGTGAGCATGCCCAGTGACACCTTGTGTCAGTTATGTGCCTCTATGTGTATGGGCATGACCATTGTAACCCTGTATAGTGATAGCAGTCGTCCATTCCACAGATGGGCATACTCCAGTTCAGGATGGATTCCTACTTTAAACACAGAGGTTCACAGGTATGTGCATCTTAACTGCCAGCATCCCTGTTGATGTCCGCATTCCTAGAAGGTCATAATGACAACCTTAAAATGTGTAGTCTCTGTGGCATGACTCATAACTATGTAGTATTGTAATACTGATCTGTAGATAGGCAGGTGTTCTGATCCCACCACTGGTGTGTGTGTGTGTGTGTGTGTGTGTGTGTGTGTGTGTGTGTGTGTGTGTGTGTGTGTGTGTGTGTGTGTCCATCTGCCTGAGGACAGAATAATGCTTTTAGACTGCTCACACTCCAAACAATTCCTATACCCAACTTTGGCAAGGCTGATGATGTCACCCGCCTAGAAATACACCTCTGGGAGTGCTGTGCCCCAGTAATCTTGGTAGCGCATTCTGTAACTGCGTAATGCTGTAATGTGATGAAGTAATTAGTTCAGTGTTCTAATCCCAGACTTGCCAGCTGTGTGTGTGTCTCCATCTGCCTGAAGACAGCATAATGCTTTTAGACTGTTCACACTCCATACAATTCCTATACACAACTTTGGCAAGGCTGATGATGTCACCCACCTAGAAATACACCTCTGGGAGTGCGGCACCCCAGTAATCTCTGTAGCGTGTTCTGTAACTGCGTAATGCTGTAGTGTGATAAAATAGTTAGGTCGATGTTCTAATCCCAGACTTACCAAGTGTGTGTGTGTGTGTGTGTGTGTGTGTGTGTGTGTGTGTGTGTGTGTGTGTGTGTGTGTGTGTGTGTGTGTGTGTGTGTGTGTGTGTGTTTCTCCATCTGCCTGAGGACAGAATAATGCTTTTAGACTGCTCACACTCCATACAATTCCTATACCCAACTTTGGCAAGGCTGATGATGTCACCCACCTAGAAATACACCTCTGGGAGTGCTGTGACCCAGTAATCTCGGTAGCACATTCTGTAACTGCGTAATGCTGTAGTGTGATAAAGTAGTTAGGTCGGTGTTCTAATCCCAGACATACCAACTGTGTTTGTGTGTGTATGTGTGTGCCTGTGTGAGACAAGTGTAGTGCTTTGTAGAGTATGCACTCTCTGTACAAATCACATGACCACCTTTGTCAATCCTGCTGTTGTCACCCACCTAGGAATACACATGTAGGAGTGCTGTAACCCAGTATTCACCGTAGTGCATGCCCTAAATGCATATTACTGCAGTGTGATACAGTAGGTAGGGGTTCGAAAACAGAACATGGCAAGTATATGCATTTGGCTGTCAGAGCCTGTGTGGAGGTGGCTGTGAGTATCTAACCAATGGACATGTTTGGGAGCAGTTTTTGTAGTTTTTCTATATAGTTTCCATCTTATGACACATTGGCTACCTCACGAGGAGTACAGCTGTCAGTCAGCCACGGGACTGTGTTGGCAAGCCATACCCTTACATCTGGCAAAAGGCCTGGTGAACAAAGTATGCAACCCTACTAGTACCCGGTATATGTCCTGCACCCATGTGCCATACACAAACACACTTGCCTAGGATATCCCACTATGTTGATAGTACCATGCACATTGATGACAGATAGTAGGCATGGTGTGAATGCAGTGGGCTGCAGAGGACATGGCACCCTGTGCAGTGGTACAATAGGCACATAATTGTGGACAATATGCCTCCACTATGTTCCCCACTGGATACCTGCAACATATGTGGTGCATCAAATGTGATCCACAGAGGCCATACAATGCCGTACACATGTGACCTGTATGGACCAATGCCACTGACACCAGGGAATACCTGTATCATGCTATCAATGCAGGTGCAGGGTCGACCTGCTGACTATAAGCAGGTTTCAAAACACCAGGCCAGTATTGGCATATCGGGGGATAACAGTGTGTGTACACAACATATGTCTGCCAAACCAGGTACACCTGTACATGTCACTGTACAGTATTGTGGGACATGCACATCCCAGGCAATGTCCATATGAAGGACTATCAAACACAGACATGGCATGCATTGCAAAGCTATGGCCATACACATTGGTAACTAGGATATCAGGGCAGATCATGCAGTACCCATCTGTGTGGGACATTGCAGACACTACACCCCTGTACCACACTGCACACCATTGTCAGGTGGTGTGATGCCAAAGATTACCCCTCACTCAGCCTTGTATAGCCATCTTGCACAGCCAACCACTACACACCTATGAAGCAATGCATACATGCATGTCAGTACTGGCACCTTGTGTCTGCGTGTGGGTTATGATGCTCCCATCCACAGTCACTCCCAGTATAACCTTCATTGGCATACCAACAGATGTCAGACACTTTCACATGCCCTAGCCCATAGAACCTCCAGATACCCCCTGTGGTGCATGTAGTCCTGTGCATTACTGCAGTGTGGCAAACTAAGTAATTAGGTTGTGTATTTGTGGCCCTGGCAAAGAGTGTCAATGCGAGTCCATTAGAGAGTGTGGTTGTGGTGACAATGGCATCCGTTCATGTGGACAGCCATGTGTGCTACACCTAATGTATGTCTACTATATCTTTGTTGCAAATGTCTCACCTCTACACAGATATATGTTCTTACAGCACAGCAACATGTTGGCTTTGTAGCACATGTAGTAACTTCATGCACATGTAATAGTAATGACTAGTCAGTCAGGAGTTTGACCCCTGTACTGTTAGGCATGTGGCAGACAATGCTTAGGGTTTAGTCTCCAAACCCTTCTCTGGTATACTTTGTCTGTCCCTCCCACACACTCTCTGGTGGATGTGGAGGTGTACACCTGCTCAGCAGCAGCATGTGTATTGTAAGTGATGGACATGATCAGGTGATGGCCTCTGCACCTATTGCAGTCCTCCTCTAGCTGATTGCATGTGGAACAGCTGTGATGGTGTTCCCATAGCCATTCACATGATAAACACAGTACACTATCTAGGAACATCATGTTGGTGTTTGGCCATGACAGTCGCTGTGAGTGGTACCTGGATGTGATGTTCTGAAACGGCATCACAGATGATATCTGGATGTTCCTCAAACATCATACACAGTGGGAAATAGCCTAAAGACAGGAGGGTGATGTGCCACACATGACTACAGCATGTAAGTGTAGCTATGCTGCATTGAGACTACTACCTGTTTAACATGTGTGTGGTAATGGCTATTCTGCATGCTTTAAAACAGAAATTACAGTACTCTGTTTGTGAGGGATCCCGATCTGTAAGGCCATCTGTGGACTGGTCAGTGTGTGGAACCATTTGTTTCCTGTGTTACACACATCTGTGCACAGCAGGAGCATAGCGTGAGGATTGCAGACAGTACTCGGTGACAGGGATGTGCTATTGCCATCGCATCCCTGACTGGACATATGTCACATGAAACAGTGGTATGACAGACACTGTCTGGGGTTCCCAGTGACAAGCCAATAATGGGCAACTGTTCATAGCTGCAGTCACATGTGTACTACACATTGTGCAGATGTCATGCAGTATACATGCATGTGTTGTGCTCCCTCTGCAAATGTATACCATCTGCTGTGTTGGGTTGATGGTGATATCTATGCATACTGTTGTAGGTAATCCTGAATGCTGTTGTCTATCACTAAGCCATATCTGAGTTTAAACTGCAACACCATAGGCTGTATGGGTTGAGAGGTCCCAGCAGAACCTCCTGTCCCACTTCAGCTCACCATGGCACTGGGCACCAGCACATCTGGGGCCCAGCCTTGGACCTCAACCTCTGTTAGCTCTGCACCACCTGGTACCACCACTGAGGATTGGGCATGTCCCCCCTGGGAGTAGGGCCAGACAGGAACATGTCTGCTGTCATGTGGTCCTGGACGTGGTGCACTGGGGGCTCACTAAGGGGTTCCGAAACCAGATATGCAAGCTCAAGGGCAGAGTGTCACATTTACAAGGTGAGGCTGCCCCTCCTGGACAGCTCCCAGAACTGCCTCCTTTGCAGCTGTTTTGATGCAGTGGCAGCTGCCCATGGCTGGGGACCTCCATCCCACTGTTCCCATGGGCTTATGAATGCTGAACACCCATCCCCGTCCGAGGTGTATCCCCCCACATGTGTCATATATCAACCCTGTATGCTGTCTTCTCTGTGATTCTACCCTACCTATCCTCCACGGGCATACCTACTCTCCTTCCCCCACATCCCACTCTCACCCTATGGAAACATAAGGCCAATCGGTCCTAGGACAACATCTGCCCTATACATAGCTGTCCATTTCACACACGTGCCCACTGGACACATGTAACCCTTGTAATATGCATCACAACATACGCCTGTTATCCTCACCCTGTCCCTCAGGCGCACTATCCTAGTATGCACATTACTCCTAAATGGTCCAGGAATACATGATGAGGATGACCCCATTGTACACACAACACTAGCGATCCCTCTATGGTTACCCCATTTATCTTTATCATGATGATGTTGCACACAGCACCTTGCAAGAGTAATGTTCTCACATAATAATTGGACAGGTACTGTTGTGTTAATGTACATTACATGCACAGAGTGATGTATATGGCCAATGTACAACTGTTTGCCTGTATGAATGACACATGTCTGTCTGAGGGAGTCTTGATATTACATAGGACAACACCACTACATAATACACGCGTTGCTGGTGTTTCCCTTTTCATTCATTTGTAATGTTTTGTTGTCACATGGTACATTCCTGATATATCTCTATATATGTATGTACCTAAATGCTGGACATAAACACTCACATATACATTTCCATGATGGGATACATTCCTATACTGTTGAATGGCTACGCTGTATGATATGTTTGTGGCAATGTCCATTGTCTGTTTATCTGCCATGGCGTATTGGTAAATCACATTAGCTGTGTGTGCAGGGTCCTGGTTCCGAGCCTTGCAGAGGCCATTTATTTTGTTGCAGGGCAGAACAAGGCCATTAGATATGGAGGGAGTAAGGCACATTAAAGCAGTTGTGAGCGGGTGTGCGTTGGTTTGTGCGGTGTTAAGCAATGCTAACCTCTGGTTACAGCTTCTTACACTTGGTTAGCCTCTACATTGCTTTACCAGTGCAATATTCACAAACTGGTAGCCAAACAGGCTTACACCCGCTCGCTCTCGCACTTGCAAATGCACCGACATTGGTTCTTGCATCTGACACTCACTCCCCTGGGTGGGAGCAAGGACCACAATATTACCTTGTGATGCCTATTACATCGGATTACATGCCTACAGTATCGGAATGGCTGCCCATTAGGCAACGGCATGCCGTTCGACTGTATGGAATCGGCGGCCTGTCCAGTGTTTTATTTATATTATTTGTGTGTTCCTCTTGCAATCTGCACCCGTCTGGCTGATACATGGGAACCGGGACTCTTCAATACAGACAAGTAATTTGGTTTTGGGACCCACATCCATCGAATGTCATGCTATCGCATACCTGTTATATGGTTGCCACCTTTTCAATTGCCCAAAGTGCGACCTTTTTGTAGAAATGTCAGATTTTGCAGGGCAAAACATACCCACAGCCAGTACAAAGAAAAGAACTTCACTTTTTTGCCTAAATAAAAGCTTATTCTTGTAGCATTATAGTTGCTTATTATTTTTCTTATAACATTTAGGTGTTTCAGGTACAAAATAATTGTTTTATGCAACTACTACAGATAATATAGGAAAATTTTTATCCTAAAATCGCAGGACATTTTCCAATTATTCAATTTCTTTGCAGGACACAACTGCCCAAAGAGGGACTGCCCCTCTCAAAGTGGGACAGGTGGTAACCCTAACATATTATTCTGTCATCTTTCTAAGGTAGTCAGTGGAATATGCGCTTTCTGTCCCTATCAGATCTCTCATATGAATGGGGAAAAATGAACACTGAATCAGGGACACTGCATAACAACATCAGGGACATATTTAGAATTTTGCTGCTGTTAACCTGACACATTGACAGACCCAGAGCATATGTATTCATACACATTGTCTGAGGTACATGCTGTTTATGAATCTTAAATGTTGTCGTTATACATTATGTGTATTCCACCACCTTTCCTCCTAATAACACTAGTTCTAGGAGGGTTTAGGTGGGACAGAGTTCGATTCTGAGTTATAATCAGGGACGTCCCTGGTAATCGGGGACAGTTCAATGGTATGGTCCCTATGTGTTCCCCCAATGGTTTACGGACTATCCAGTGGATGTGCTCTTAGGAGTTGGGAGGTATGAGCATCAGCTATGCCCACATCGGAATATTACTTACATCCACGGGGCGGTCCTAATATGGCTCTGCCAGCCAACACCTGCATGCCTAGGCCCATAATTGCATACCCATAGTTCTCCTACCTGCCACTCCTCTACAGCACTCATCCTTACTGTGGACGGAGGTGGGGTATAAACACACCACTACACACTGCCCACTCTCCCGTGTTGAGACACATGTCATACATTGTGTCGACCCATGTGTCATCAGGCTGCACAACCTACTGGTCCGTGTACATCTACAGCCTGGTTGGATAAATCATTACTGGGACTGGCTCCGATCATTATTTTTGGTGTCCCACAAGGGACATCGATGTCTATGTTTCAAGTGTAGACCTTGCAGGTCTCTCCACTGGTAGTATCCTGCCAGTGGTCTGGGAAGCAGTGGTGTGTTTACCTTTATTGTGTGTCTCTATGTCTCATCGGCCTAGCTGGGGGGTGGGGGGTGATGCTATGTGTTACACATTTGTTTATTGGACCTCCCACCACCATATGCATGGCCTGTGAACATATGTTACTCGTAACTGCTGTGTCATATCCTAGTTATATACACGTGTATATTTACTGTAACATATATATATATATATATATATATATATATATATATATATTACACAATATTAGATATATCTATCTGCATATGTATGCACACATATATATTATCTTGCTGTTCAGATATATATATATATATATATATATATATATATATATATATATATATATATATATATATATATATATATATATAAACTCTTACGACATATGGGTCTATGGTTGTCTGCATATGTATATATTCATATGTGGGTATGTATCTGTATTCTTTCTCTGTATGTATACATTCGTACTACAGTGAGGGAGAGGCATATCTCTATGTCGCTATGGGTAGATATACACACACATAGCTCTACATATATATGTCTACATCTGGTTATTCCATTCCTTGCCATATAGATTAGACTTTGCTTTAATGGGTCTCACAGTGGGTGTAGCTCCTCATTGGGTGACGCCTCTGCCCAATGAACACATTTGCTTGCATCCCTAGGGCTGTCCATATTGGCCAACATCAGCTAACACCTGCACACCTAGACTCATAAGTGGCTATCCATAGTTCCCCCACCCTCACCTCCTCAACAGCACCCATCCTTACTCTGGGACCTGGTCAGTTCTGGACACACCACTACACGCTGCACACTCTCCACTTCACGAGACCCATTTCATACAATTGTATCGGCCCATGGGTCATCAGGGTTACCCATCCTTGTATTCTGAGTCTGTATACACCGCGGACGAAATGGACAGTCTATCACCTTAGTATGGTTTGCCCAATTTTTGGGGTGTCCCGCAAGGGATGCTCCAGTCTGTGTTCCATGATTAGAATCCACGGGTGCACTGTGTACCCCCCCTGGTTGTATCCTGCCTGTGGTCTGGGGAGCAGTGAACACTTTACATTTATTATGTGTATATTTCCCGTGTCCGGCTTGGGGGGGGGGGGGATTGGAAGGGCATGCTGTGTGTGTCATGTTTCTTGCCTGGGCTCCTCACTTCCATTGGCATAGCTTGTGAACATATGTCATTCCTGTGTGCTGTTTCCTATCATAGCTGTATATCTCTGTATATCTATGTACACACACACACACACACACACACACACACACACACACACACACACACACACACACATATATAGATATATATATATTTATGTATGTATATATGTACATATATGTGTATGTATATATATATATATATATATATATATATATATATATATATATATATATATATATATAATTATTTATAT
>NC_056734.1:674090844-674120844 GCF_019279795.1 Protopterus annectens | reverse complement strand
TCTGACTGGGGACTGGGACTGCCCTATACCCATTTGAAAGTCAGATTTAGCACGTGGACAAGATTACTCCCACTGTTAGCATCCTACCTGTGGTTAGAGATGCAAGGATGTTGCCCACCTCTGGCCAGTTTGATATGTCAGCAGTAGATAATACAGGTGTTCTGCTGCTGTTTTCCTTCGCATTCATTATGAATGCTTTCTTGTGCCCATCTTCGTTCTGTAGCTATATATATATATATATATATATATATATATATATATATATATATATATGTGTGTGTGTGTGTGTGTGTGTGTGTGTGTGTGTGTGTGTACGTACGCATGAATATACATCTATATGATTAATTACTTTGATCATACTGTTGAATGACTGTGCTGTCTGCTATGTTTGTGATAACATCATAGTTAGGTATACGAAAACAGGTAGAGGGAAGCAAGGCAGCAAACACCAACAGATGAAAGTTAATCTTCTTTAATACAGATAAAATGTGAAGCGCTTTTCGTTTGAGACTGTGCTCAAACTTCTTCAGACAAACTGATTACACAAATCACAAGTATATATACCAATTAGGTGAGCTGCTCACACAAGCACTACATCAATTAAGCAATTAAAAACTGCAAGCAATTAAATTTATGATAATAGATCAGATTCACGAAGATCCTAGGGGAGGCCCTACTTCATTAAAACTGGAAGAATTAGAACTTATGTGGCAAGTTAGATTAAATGCGTATAATACCCCTGGACTTAATGAATGCTGTTCTATTGTCAGTGTTTTAAAACTTAAAACTTTATCAAGATAAGATGCATATATATATATATATATATACATACATACTTTTCACATTTTTTATATTTTTTATATTATATATTTTTTATTTTTTGTAGTATACATTAGTTGATATATATATCTATCCTCAGTAAGTTATTTAATCAACATGTTGGACGGTTATATTTTTATTTTTATTTTATTTTATTTTGCAACAGTTGAAGATGGTTTTAAGTATAAACATGTATTAAGAGCATTTAGGCAGTTTTGTTTTATATGCCTTTAAATGCTTTATTACCTTGGTGCAGTTTTTAATTGCTTAATTGATGTAGTGCTTGTGTGAGCAGCTCACCTAATTGGTATATATACTTGTGATTTGTGTAATCAGTTTGTCTGAAGAAGTTTGAGCACAGTCTCAAACAAAGCGCTCACATTTTATCTGTATTAAAGAAGATTAACTTTCATCTGTTGGTGTTTGCTGCCTTGCTTCCCTCTACCTGTTTTCGTGGATTTTTAGTTTGTTTTTACTTGTGCTATATCATAGTTAGGTATAACTGCCATGGCTTAGTGGTAAATTACATTGATTGTGATGTGTAGGGTCCTGGCGTCGAGCCTGGCCAAGGCGGTTTATTGTGTTCTGGGCAGAACAAGGGCCGTTGGACAAAGGGTGAGTACAACACTTTTCAGCAGCGGTTTTCCATTTAACCGTCATTTCACATTACGCAAACACCTTCTGCATTCTTACTGTGATACGTCACCCCAGTTCACATTTCAATGGTATTATATCATTATACAGCATAAAATTAGCAAGATATGCTCGTATACGGATTACGCATCATAAATGGTGTGTGCGGCAGTCGAACTGGCAATGTCTGCTCGATAGGTGGATGCTCTAACCACTACACTCTTGCTTGTATACCCATTGTTCATAGTTACCAGAACAAACGCAGCACAACATCACTAACACAGCAGTCATCCATTCTCTGGTCGGAAATAAACCACACCACTACACATGCACCACTCCCTACTGCTCTAGACACATCCCGTATGTTGGCTCACTCCAAGTATATTCAGACATCTCAAGCTTATAGTCCTGGGACATACGTTCATATAATGGTCAGGGTTTTCAATTAATCTTCCGGTTTTTGGCTCGTCCGAATGGTGACTGGGACTGCCCTGCACTTGTTTGAAAGTGGGACTTAGCACATGGAAATAGTTAGTTCCACTGTTAGCATCCTACCTGTGGTTGGAGTTACAGGAGGTTTGTTCACCTCTGGGCAGCTTGATATGACAGCACTAAATACTACGGGGGGTTCCGCTGCAGTTTCCCTTCACATTCATTATGACTGCTTTATTGTGACCATGTTTATTCTTCATGGATATATGTGTATATATATATATATATATATATATATATATATATATATATATATATATATATATATACACATGTCTGTCTGTACATACACATGCATATACACCTACATGCTTATTTACATTTCCCATACTGTTAAATGACCGCCACTTACTGTCGCCCATACCTGCTTACGTCTGCTTTAAAGCGCCTTAATCACCCTATATCTGACTGCCATTATTGTGAGCATTATATAAAATTAGCCCTTGCATGGCTTGGACCCGGGAACAGGAACACCATAGTCACTGGTTTGACCATTAAACCATCCGTGATACATTCTGTATGGATAGTAATTAGGATATATGACTTTACTACAGCCATTCCACAGTACTGGCAACAAATGTGACAGTCGGGTGGTGTACATATGTGTAGTACATGTTACTATTCATATGTTTCTGAGAGGCATATGTATACATTTGCAAGTATACATATTTATGAATTGGAAACATACTTGACAACTACTTATATGCATGTATGTGTGATGTGTAGTTATGCGAATATAAGTATGTACATTTTTATATATGACTACATATCTGGAGTTATACATGGCCATGTATATCAACTACCACATACTGGAGGTACCTGTACCGTTTGTATACAGGGGTTGTGTGCATCATTATGATGAGGAACCTGGACGGGGTATACAATTTGTGGACATATACTATTTGGAAGATAGCTATGGGGAAGCTTTATGGGAACATGTGAAAGGTATATATTCCCAATAATGCATGTGGGGAGATGGGCATCATGGTCAGATGTTTAATCCCGGGTCATAGGTTCTGCAGGACCGGCTGGAGGCTGAGCAAAGTTGTGGAAAACTACTGCTAGTGCAACTTGTGTCCGGATGTCTACGGGGCTGGACATCGTGTCATGCCACCAAGTCTAATCTTTAGAACAGACACTTATCCCATGAGGGATGGCCAAAAATTGTGGACACCAATGACTCCAATTCTTTTGGCTTTACAAAAATGAGGGAGGGTTATACATGCAAGGGATACATAGTTTGCAAGCCTGAGACTGCCTAGGGTGAGACTGCCTACTAGATATGGGTAGGGGGCACTATGTGCAGATATGGCTGCAGTAAGCTAGCAGCCCGAGTATGAGTGGTTTTGGTGGATGTTCAGCAAGGGGGAGGTGTGCTGTGGAGGGGATGATGGGTATTCAATTATGTATCCAGGTGTGTTGGGGTTGGATGGCTCAGTTCAGGCCAGACCATTATGTGGGTGTGAGCTGGTAATGTTTCTGTACATGTGTATCGCACATTTTAATTTTCATATGTTTGTGGGATTGTGTTCTGTAGTATGGCCTATCAGGGTGTATTGCGGATGTGAATGTATGTTCTTTGGTTTCCTTTCTGATTCACCCACTGCTCCCTCGTACACCTCCAGTTCACCTATTGTACATCCGACCCAGTCTCCCCTTGGTGAATTATTACATTACCCGTCACCCCCTCCCGTATTCCACACACACCATCCATCCCTTCTCTGGTTGATGGCCCATGGCACAGACAACAGAGCACATTGTGTACTCTACATATCTCTCGTACCAATATGGTTGTGAGGACAACCCTAGCATATTTGATCTTCCACATGCTGTACTTCACGCACATAGGCACACGCAAATACTTATCTTTCATGACATGGCAGGTAGACCCGGGTAATACCAATTCATCTTTGGGTCATCCAGACAAGGACAACTTGGACCGCGAATGGGCAGATATTGAGCGAATCCTCTGACCATTGGTAGGGTTGCCACCTTTTCAAATGGCCAATGTGGGACATTTTCGGGACACACATCAAATTTTACAGGCCAACACATACTCACGGTCGTACAAAGGATAGAACTTTACTTTTATGCCTAAATGAAAGCTTATTCTTATAGCAGTTTAGTTGCTTATTCTGTTTCTTGTAACATTTAGGTATTTTAGATACAGAAATAACTATTTTATGGAACTATTACATAAAATATGGGACATAATTATGTCCTACAATCGCAGGACATTTGCCATTTTTAATATTTTTGGTAAGGACACAACTGCCCAGAGAGGGACTGTCCCTCACAAAGTGGGACAGGTGGTAACCCTAACCATTGGGCTAGGCTTAGCAAAGGGCAGTGGCATGCAAACACACTGTGTTTCGCTTCCACTTGGTATAACAATCAACAGTATAATGGAATACGGGCACAGGGTTTTAAATGTCATTTGTTCGAGGGATGGGGGCTCAATATTCAGCTACATACCTTTGTGTTTACTTTTTATTTTGGTGTTCGTGAAACTGTCTTGTATGCTTTGCATACATTTCAGTATCCATGGACACTGACAGGAGTGATTACTATTAGAGGCAGGCTGTACTAGTCAGCATTTTAGGTTGCGCGTCTGCAGCCGACATGTTCACGCCTCTGTGCAGTGCTTAGACACGCCCCCTGCACTCAAGCACGTTTCTTATGCACGTGGATGTTGCGGCAGCGAGCCTTCATTAATATGAATGTGGTGCTGCTGCACCATCTCTACGCCGCACGGTCGGCAAAAGGCTAATGCCGTCCTTGTGCCAAGCTTCATGAATCCCGGGGAGTAAGTTTAAGAGACCACCTAATGTTTTGACACATCACGTTAGTAATTTTGGCACATTTTCTTGTAATAAATGTATTACTTGTCCATATATAGTTAGGACATTTGATAGGATTAATGGTGTACCATTCAGACCTACTGGGAAATATAACTGTCTTACAGAATGTGTAATATATATGATTAAATGTGATTGTGGTCTATTTTATGTTGGAGAAACTAAAAGACTTTTTAAGTCCTGACTGCAAGAACATCTTAGGGGCATTAAATCAGGTAAACTTGAAAGTCCTTTAGCTCAACATTTTAAGTGTTTTCATAATGGTAATCCATATGGTTTAAAGGCCACTCTTTTAGAAAAAATAGAATGTGAACAAGAGAATTATAATATAAAAATAAAATTGCTTCATAAGGAAGCTTTATTTTTATTGAAGTACTTGACTTTGACCCCAAGAGGGCTTAACACTGAATGCTGTTGGAAATATCTTGTATCATCATCTTCTTTCGGCTGTTCCCGTTAGGGGTCGCCACAGCGGATCATCTATTTCCATTTCTTCCTGTCCTCTGCATCACACCCTTTCACACCAACTGCCTGCATGTCCTCTCTCACCACATCCATAAACCTTATCTTAGGCCTTCCTCTTTTCCTCTTACCTGGCAACTCCATCTTTAGTATCCTTTTCCCAATATACCCAGCATCCCTCCTTAGCACATGTCCGAACCAACGCAATCTCGCCTCTCTTGCTTTGTCTCCAAACTGTCCAACCTGAGCTGACCCTCTAATATACTGATTCCTAATCCTGTCCATCCTAGTCACACCCAGTGCAAATCTTAACATCTTTAACTCTGCCACATCCAGCTCTGACTCCTGCCTTTTTGTCAATGCCACTGTCTCCAACCCATATAACACAGCTGGTCTCACTACCCTTTTTTAGACCTTCCCTTTCACTCTTACTGGTACCCGTCTGTCACAAATCACTCCTGACACTCTTCTCCACCCATTCCACCCTGCCTGTACTCTCTTCTTTACCTCTCTTCCACACTCACCATTACTCTGAACTGTTGATCCCAAGTACTTAAACTCATCCACCTTTACCAACTCTACTCCCTGCATCCTCACCATTCCTCTACCCTCCCTCTCATTTACCCACATATATTCAGTTTTAGCCCTGCTGACCTTTATTTCTCTCCTCTCTAAAGCATATCTCCACCTCTCCAGGGTCTCCTCAACCTGGTCCCTACTCTCACTACATATCACAATGTCATCTACAAACATCATAGTCCACGGGGCCTCCTGTCTGATCTCATCTGTCAACCTGTCCATCACCACTGCAAATAAGAAAGGGCTCAGAGCTGATCCTTGATGTAATCCCACCTCCACCTTAAACGTATCTGTCACTCCCAACGCAGTCCTCACCAATGTCACACTACCCTCGTACATATCCTGTACCACTCTTTTATACTTCTCTGCCACTCCCGATTTCCTCATACAAGACCACAACTCCTGTCTAGGCACCCTGTTATATGCTTTCTCTAAGTCCACAAAGACACAATGCAACTCCTTCTGACCTTCTCTGTATTTCTCCAACAACACTCTCAGAGCAAACATTGCATCTGTAGTGCTCTTACCTGGCATGAAACCATACTGCTGATCACTAATCATCACCTCCCTTCTTAACCTAGCTTCCACTACTCTTTCCCATAACTTCAAGCTGTGACTGATCAATTTTATCCTTCTGTAGTTACTGCAGCTCTGCACATCACCCTTATTCTTAAAGATAGGTACCAAAACACTTTTTCTCCACTCCTCAGGCATTCTCTGACTTTCCAAAATTTCATTAAATAATCTGGTTAAAAATTCCACTGCCATTTCTCCTAAGCACCTCCATGCTTCCACTGGTATGTCATCTGGGCCAACAGCCTTTCCATTCTTCATCCTCTTCATAGCTGTCCTTACTTCCTCCTTGCTAATCTGTTTCACTCCCTGATTCACTATCCCCACATCGTCCAACCTTCTCTCTCTCTCATTCTCTTCATTCATTAGCCCTTCAAAGTATTCTTTTGATCTACTCAACACACACTCCTCACTTGTGAGTATGTTTCCCTCACTATCCTTTATCACCCTTACCTGCTGCACATCTTTCCCAGCTCTGTCCCTCTGTCTAGCCAATTGGTACAGGTCCTTTTCTCCCTCTTTAGTGTCCAATCTCTCATACAACTCTCCATATGCCTTATCCTTAGCCTTTGCCACGTCTCTCTTGGACCATGCGCCTCATCTCCTTATACTCATGTCTACTTTCTTCATCTCTTTGACAATCCCACTTTTCCTTCGCCAGCCTCTTCCTCTGTATACTCTCCCTTACTTCCTCATTCCACCACCAGGTCTCCTTCTCCTCCTTCCTCTGTCCAGATGTCATACCAAGCACCTTTCTAGCTGTCTCTCTTACCCTCTCTGCTGTAGTTACCCAGCTAGTCGGTAACTCGTCACTGCCTCCCAGTGCCTGTCTTAACTATTCCCTGAACTCCACCTCACAATCACCCTTTTTTAACTTCCACCATTTAATCCTTGACACTGCTTTCACACTCCTCCTCCTCTTCTTGATCACCAACGTCATCCTACAGATCACCATTCTATGCTGCTTAACTACATTTTCCCCTGTCACCACTTTACAGTCTCCAATCTCCTTCAGACTGGCCCTCCAACATAGGATATAATCCACCTGTGTGCATTTTCCTCCACTCTTGTATGTCACCTTATGCTGCTCCCTCTCCTTAAAATATGTATTTACCACAGCCATGTCCATCCTTTTTGCAAAATCCACAATCATCTGACCTTCTGCATTCCTCTCCTTAACATCATACTTACCCATCACTTCCTCATCCCCTCTGCTCACTTCACCAACATGCCCATTGAAGTCCGCTCCAATCACTAGTCTCTCACCCTTGGGTGCACTCACCACCACTTCATCCAACTCACTCCAAAATTTTTCTTTCTCATCCATCACACACCCAACTTGTGGAGCATATGCACTAACAACATTTATCATTACACCATCAGTTTCAAGCTTCATAAACATCACTCTATCAGACACTCTCTTCACCTCCAAAACACTGTTGGCATACTGTTCCTTTAGTATAACCACTACCCCATTTCTCCTGCCATCCACACCATGATAGAACAATTTGAACCCACCTCCTATACACCTAGCCTTGCTCCCCTTCCATCTGGTCTCTTGCATGCACAATATATCAACCTTCCTTCTCTCCATCATATCAGCTAGCTCTCTCCCTATACCAGTCATTCTGCCAACATTCAAAGTTCCTACCCTCACTACTACACTCCTAACCTTCATCCTCTCTTCCTGCTTTCAGGCATGCCTTCCCCCTCCTCTTCTCCTTCGGCCAACAGTAGCCCAATTTCTGCTAGCACTCTGTTGGCTAACAGTACTGGTGGTGGTCATTGTTAACCTGTGCCTCCACCGATCCGGTATGGAAATATGAAATGTTCTCCACATAAAGTCATTTGGTAGAGGTTTTACGCCAGATGCCCTTCCTGACGCAACCCTCCCCATTTATCTGGGCTTGGGACCGGCACAAAGAAATGCACTGGCTTGTGCAAAATATCTTGTATAATTATATTTAATTGTTTAATTACTTAATTGTGTTATTGCTGTTTTAGGGAGGTATTTCTGTATATATAGGAAGTGATTTTTATTGTGCTTTACTCCTGGAAGGGTTTTTTTTGTAAGCTGAGGTGCTAGAGACTGAGAATGTTTTATTAAAAGTGGAATACCCGGCTATTTTGTTGTTTATTTTATTCTATTTTGTGGTTTACGTATTTAATTGTTTTATAGTTTTCTCTTTTTGATACTTCCATAATGGTTTTCGATTTCTCCCCTTCCTTTCCCTTACTATCCTATATTCTTGTGGTATAATTTTATCTGTTATTAATTTAGCTGCACAGTAATATATCCTGTTTACTACTTTTATATCACACAAATCTCTATGGACAGTCCTAATTACTGTAATAATTTGTTTTTCAGATGTCTGACTTTTTGGGTTTTATTGACCTTCTGAAGTCTAATTCTTTCAGTGGTCTTAATATATCTATTTCTAAAAAAACAAGCAACTCTTCCCTTAGCTCGTTTTCTTCTAAACTAAGGGCACACTATGTGTTCTCAATTTCCTGCAGGCATTCTATAAAGAGTATTGTAGCATCGTCCTGTGGCACATTCTCTTCAATTTCATCCTTTGTCATCTGTTGCTCTGTCATATGGGGTCTCACTGGCCTATCACTCCTCAACATTGACTGCTTCAGAATTGTCACAGTTTCCTGTTCCTTCCCTTGCTGTCCAGCTTCAAGTGAACATTTATACTGGTTTCCTGTGGAAGGCTCCAAAATATCTTCATATGACAACTGCCCAGTTGCTGCCAGTTCCACTGGTTTTTCCTTAATTTAGATGTATATTGCTCTTTCCTGCTATGGTGCTCTCTGAGTTAGATTTTCTACACTGAATCCTTCACTTTGCAATTACTCCCTAACCTCAATTTCTATTTATTTAACTTCTCCATTACTAAATTTATTTTCTACTTTTCCTCTTTGTCTTCATATTTTTTGTCTTGCAAAGCTTCTCATGTCCAGATTCCTTTGCCTGTATTTTATTTCAGATATCTTTGGTGTTGCTCTTTTGTACTGATTAGTTTTGCTTTCGCCTTTGCATAAATATTACACCACATTAAATCTCTTTTTCTTTCCCACATCCATATTTCTTCTTCAGATGTCTCCTAATCTTCCTGTTTATTCTTACTTTGAGGACTTGTTCCATCATGCTATGATGTAACCTGTGTTAGACCTTCTGCACCAAATCCTTCACTTTGCAAGCATTCCATAATTTCCCTTCTATTTTTTTTATTTCGAGTTTAATAATCTTCTTTTCTACATTTCCTCTTTGTGATATTTTTTATTGTGAAATTTTCCATATCTGGATGCCTTTGTCTGTATTTCTCTTTGAATATCTCTGGGCCCACACTTCAACACACCCTCCCAGACAGAATATGTTCTTGTAGAAGGGTACATTAACATGCATTCATCGAGGGGGGGGGGGCAGCACCTAATGCATGCATGTATAGACACATTCTGACTCTCCTCATCTGTGTGGTAGACCAACATGTAATCATGGACCTTTTCTAAATGGACACTGGTAATAAAATGGCTGCGTGTAAAAGAACTGTGTGAGTTGTTAATGCTACATACATGCCTGTTACATCTGTTAGACGTCCTCAAGAAGATCATCGAGGGCATGCATGATGACAACTCTATCATACTGTTCAACTTGACCAGGCCAAGGCTTATGACACAAATCTACACTGAGGTATTAACTCAACACTGTCAGACATGGCCATAAATACCTATATCACCACGTGGGTAGACCACTGGATCACATATATGGCATGTAAATATGTTGAAATGTGTGAAGCGACCTGTATCTCGAGACAAGTGATCAGGTCCATACATCAGGGCTGTATGATAGGCTCTTTCCTGTCCATTGTTTAAGTCACAGACGTCAAGAATGACATACACATCCTTTGCCCAAACAGCTGTTTGGAGGACTATAGACTGTGTACAATCATTGAATCCATCTGTGATATTAGTATAATACAGGCTATCAACACACACCAAAGATTGTTCCCACAGCCGTGATAACACCTACAATGACACAAAAACATGGGTGGATTGGTTATGTCAGGAAAACAAACACACAACCCAAGTATAATTTAGACATCACACACTATAATCAGACCAATAGATATATGACCTGTGTCCTAGGGTAGATGGTATGTGGACAATCCACCAGCATGTGCCCACAGTGGTGACTACTCTCTTGTATGTACCACAACTCTTGAGTATGTGCTGGACATCCACATCAAAGGCCATTATACTTCCACAGTTCACAGCCTTCATCACATCAATAACTGTGTACAATGCACCTTGAAGTGTACCACCTTTGTCACAGTGGGTTCCCACACATCTTATTTGCCATACCTAGGTATATTTTTTGTTACATAAACATTGCTGTCTGATGGTGCGGAACCCCCATCAAGGTGTTACCAGATGCATGTGTGATACCTGTTCCAGTGATGCACACAATACGTACATATCTGTTTGACAACATTAATGGCATGAGTTACAGTCATGACAGTGGGATTTGTGCCATATATATGCCATGCACACCTGTCAACTAGCATGGATTTATCATAATGTCATATACAGTTAGGTATATCAGTGTCCCTCCTAACACCTCCAGCAGATGTTACAGTGTCAGGATGGTGTGCTTCATTACCCTCATAGATTGTTGACATGTCAAAATAGTTGTACAAGTGTGTTCGTGCAGAACCATCTATGATCACTCAGAATCACATATGTTATGTCAGAGACATGGAATTACTGGTGATATTATACTGATATTGTCCATGATTGTATGTGCTTCTGTTTATTGTTGTCCATTTGCCTGTAATTGCATCCCACTTGCTGGAGACCTCTGCTGACATTACAGTCATATTCAGGCAAATCAGTTTACACAGCTTCACAGTATGCACAGAACATCCGTGATACATGTCTTCTCTGTTCTTCATGCTTATTAAGGATGCGTATATCACGAATACATCATCTCCATTGTTATGTTCACCTTGTGTGACAGTCACATAATGTACATTTTCACTGTGCAGTCCGTACTGTACCATGTCGATATGTGATTAGTGTTCCTGCTACAACTGCCTTCCATTTTCATGCCCTCATATGCTATAAGTTACAATGTTTTACCTGACCTCTTTTCCTGTGTTCATTCCTACAATTCATCTGTGTGTCCTTATTCAATATGCACACTTCTTCTGACTGTTTATTTAAAATGGCAGTCCATGTACCATTATGGATCATTTATACAACTTTTGTTCAGAATGCCTAAAATGGGATTCCACAATATTCTGCACTGTATACACTGTCCTGTAATGTATTTGGACCATATACATTTCCATATTATTAACCTTGGTAATCATTGAGGTATTCAGTGCAATCCTGCAGACCTAGTTTGCCCATAGGTAAAAAAGTGTACATGTCTGCTGCTATCCATGTTACTTTACATAATTTCCTGGCTAGCAACACTGTTGCTAGCCATGAAACCACACTTGTTTACATTCAAACATGGTATGCAGCATGAATGTGTAGTTACCACTGCTGCTAACCGTGCAAACATGTAAACTCCATGTAGGCTTCGCACAAAGCCTACACGAGTTTCTTGAATCCCACAAAGAGTGCTTAACACTTTAACCTGCCTTCAATGACCACAATTCAGTGATGTCTGTGTCTATGTAAGGGTGAGATACTGAAGTTCTGAGCTGTCCTAGATTTTATCTCATATTTTTAACTGTTTCTTGTAAAAGTTATGCGTTTATGGTAAATCAGTGAGAGTTGCAGTCATAACATAATGACAGACATTTGAGTTTCAGACATAATACCTTTAGGAAATGTACGCTAATATAAAGCCAATTATTCAAAGCAAATATACAGGCATTCTTGGACACTGAACCCCAGATCTTCAGAATGGAATTGCAGACTTGGACTTGAATTACCAGATAGAACATCTTATTTTCAGCATCTCACCTTAGTACATATGGAGAATGTGTGATTGGCAACAGACAAAGCTAGTCAAGGTTCCAAAAAGTGTAAGGTAACACACCATTAAAGGGATGACACCCTCCTTGCCCTGGCAGCCCTTATCAGTTCAATGAATTTCTAAATGTGCACTTCAATATCACAGGCATAGTCATCCAGGTGTAAGCCTGGCACTATAATCTGCCATATCCAGTCTCTGGTGAAATTTGTGATGCTTTTTATCTCAGAGGCTTTTCCCCTTGATTGTCATTATGATATTCATAGCCTCATTAAGGTTATGGCACTCTGCAAGCCATCACTGAAAACATCAATAAAGGAATGGATGCATGAGGCACAGATGAGTGACTCAGCAAGTTGCATATCCTCTGAAACACAATCACCTTTCAAACCCAGCACTGTTGCCATGAGGGCAGAAAAGATAATTCATGAATTGCCCACAGCAACAAAACTAAAAGCCCTGACCACATTATAGTAAGACACCATCTTATACTGCTGCTAGCATTCCAAATGCAAAGTTATCTAGTCCATATACAATATGACCATAGGGGACCTACATTGTGCTGAACAGATCCACATAGGTGGTGCGGACAGCTGTGTCATAACTGTGATAAAGCACAAAACCTCTGCCACCCATTGCCCAGCATGTCTAATAGTGACAGAAAACTTCTCAAGATAATCAGTGACTATGCCCTGCACATGAGGTGCTACTGCCAGGAATGGAACCATGCCACAGTGAGAACTTGGCACCTGTACTCATCTGGACTGATGGGTCCAAGATCACTCCCACTGCCATGTCTAAAGCAATAAAGTGGCAGCCAAGGCAGGTGTAAAAAACTTCTTCTTCACCCTGTGGTGAAACTCCACAGTAACAAATGTAACATCATCCATTCCATTCTCTTTGGTTCCCTGCTTTGAGGGGTGTCCCTCAGAAGCCTTTAGATATCTTAATTTGGTTTAACTTTTCCCCATTGCAGTTCCACAGACAGTATCCAGAAAAGAGACTTCCACATGAGCCATAGAAGCACAACTGCTGAAATTTATAATTGTCTGATACAGAACAAAGGGGACAGTGTCAGACTAACCCAAAAATGCAGTGCATGACCAGCCAGGAACAGGCAGCTACAGCATCATAGCCAGGCACTGTGATAAGGAAAAGGCAGTGCTGTCTGGAGACAACAAAAACAACAAAGGTACCAGTGAGCACCCACCAAGAATGTTGATACAGGACCCATCACTCAAATCCACACATGAGTTAGAATGCTATACTACAGAAATCTATTCCAACAACTTCCATAATGCAGAGGAGTGTAGTTCCTTTATTGTTTGCAGCATGATTAAGTTCATGTATCAAGTGGCCTGTTGTAAATAAAGGCTTTAAATTGCATGCTCTTTGTCTGTCTGTTCTCCATGAACATGCACTCATAAATTGCATGGTTAAGAAGGACAATGCTTCTAGCAACTTTCCAAGTATATAAAAAGGTAAGAGCTGTCATACAGCTGAGGTGTAACCAGTCATACAGTTTACTGTATCTGATAGTCGTGTAGGTGCATGTATTTGTGTATGTGTGGTGGGAGGCATTGATGCTTTGAATTGTACCTGATTTTGCAGAATATTCCTGATGTTTTGCATCATATTTTGGTTTGTTCCTCATTAACTATGATTTTTATCAGGCAAATCAACGTCAATTACAGTCAGCAAATAATGACATATATTTAAGTTTCAGACTTAGCAGTCATCAGAGAAAGAATGTTAATGCAAAGCCTTTAATTTTAGTAGTTCTAAGTATGTAAAGGCAATAGTTGGTAAATAGCTGAGATGTTCAGTTACAGTTGTACAAGTGGCTATAATTGGTGGTTTTGTGTGTGTGTGTGTGTGTGTGTGTGTGTGTGTGTGTGTGTGTGTGTGTGTGTGTGTGTGTGTGTGTGTGTGTGTGTTTATATGATATGGTATGGGTATGGATGCTTTCAACTGTTCTTGATTTTGCAGAATGTTCTTCAGATGTTGCCTGAAGTTTTGTCTGTCCTTTGAAAAGCTTATTTTTTCTTCTGGTAAAATGATGAGGACTACAGACTGTAAATTATGACAGATATTTCTTTTGGTTCCGTTTTCAAAGATGGCCGCCAGATAGGAAGCATACACTTCAGCCTGCTCTCAAAAATACAAGTCAATCTAACCAAATCACTTGTGGCTACTTTACCAAATCGAAACAAAAAAGCTTAAGGAACACAAGGTGATTCATAAATTTACTTACCTGACCTTCAGTTTCCGGAAAAAAGGCTAATTTGGACTAATAAATCTCCAACTCACAGTAGCACAGTGGTGATCCTGGTTGCATGTGCTTGGGCCTACCAGTCTTCAAAAACTGCCTAATCAAGTAAACAAAGAAGAAAAACCATTCTAACCAAAATGGAACAAATGGAATCACAAACTACTAAGACTAGACTCTCTACTTAACTCTCCAGAAAAGGAGGTTTCTTCAAAAAGACAAAAAACAAAATACATCCGGAAGCAACTAAGCAGATTCAAAAAACTAAAAATGAGCAACCATTCACACTAGAAGACTTCAAAGAAGCTCTAATTCCCCTTCAGTCAGAAATACTGACATTCTCTACAAAGCTAACATCATTCGGAAACAATCTGGAACATATGATGACAAGAACAGAACAAAATGAAGTTAAAACACTAAATAATGAGATGAAAATACAAGAGCTACAAAAAGAGGCCTCTGACAGAGACATCACCATCACAGAAATGAAACAGAAAATTATTGACCTGGAGGCAAGAGCTAGACGCAATAACATTCTAATTAGAGGAATACCGGAGAAATATGATCAGTCACAGTTGCCTGGAATTGCAAAAGAAATCATTAACAGCTTGCTGGAAAATAAAGATCTATCTACAAAGATCGAAATTGAGAGAATACACAGAGCACTAAGGAAAGCCCAATTATCTGATACTCCGAGACAAGTCTATGCCAGAATTCTAAATGCTGATCATGCACAATCTATAATTGTAAATGCTAAAAAGAAGAGGAGTATTACATGGAATGGCTATAGAATAACGATAGCACAAGATCTGCCACTTCAAATTAAGCAGTCAAGACAGGCCTTATCTCCCTTTTGTAGTTACTTGTTAAACAAAAACATTAAATTTCAAATGAAATATCCGGCGACGCTCTGCTTCCAACAAAATAATGTCAATTATTCAATAAAAACTGTTCAAGAAGCCAAATCAACATTTTCAAGTGTTTTTAATGAACTACCTTCAAACAGAGCCTAATTTCAACCTTCCA
Organism: Protopterus annectens; assembly: GCF_019279795.1. Taxonomy (NCBI): domain Eukaryota; kingdom Metazoa; phylum Chordata; order Ceratodontiformes; family Protopteridae; genus Protopterus; species Protopterus annectens. The sequence continues at coordinate 674,105,141 of NC_056734.1, read as the reverse complement.
ATTGAATCCGGACTTACGATGGTCATTCGAAGCACATTGCTGCTCTATCAAGACAACAAATAAAGCTAGGAACCAGTTCAAGGTGAAATTATACTTAGCGTTTAAAAATTCCATACTTGGGCCTAATCTATAAAGCACGCATTCAACATTTACCTCTGACCCCATAAATCACATCCAGGTTATAACATGACATCAGCTCAAACAACAATAGATCTGGAAATATACTGTCTCACTAAAACTAATGTGTAAAACAGAAAAGAAAGAAAAACTGTTTGGCACCTTCTAAAGATGTTGAATCAACCTAGAATGGAACTTTAATTCGAATAGGATATGCTAACAAACCGATTTAAGTAACAGCTTGTCAAAACAATAAGATATTGCTCCCCTTTGCTAAAAACGAACATCAGCATGTCAAAAATTATGCAACCATCGCACTCACGAAAAACATCTACATAAGACTATTATGAGGAATACAGTTTCTCCTTAAACTACCTTGGAAACCAGCCATCACTTACTTAAAGTACAAATTAATATATGACTGAAAAATACTATAAAACGCCGCCAGATTGGAAACACAAATGCGAATACAAGACAAATCAACTCCCCTGTTACCCGACGAAATACAGCAGACAACACATACTGTTTTCTCTTCTCTCTAAAAGCTGAGACACTAGTGCAGTATAAAGTTAATTAAACAAATTACTCTAGAGAATTTGATAAGTCAGCACATACCTGGCATGAATGAAGGAGACAAGGCTCTCTATCCTAGAAGCTGTTTAGATCCTGTGTGCGATGAGTCGGGCAGCGTGTGGAGAGTGCTGATTGGTTCTTGGAAGAGTTGAGGAATAGCCCCTCCTTCTGAGCTCTCCCAGCTATGGTGGGTAGAATTCACTTCCTCTGATGAGCTTGTTAAAAATATGATGCATTCTGGAAGATTGGAGGACGTGGTTATCTACTAACTGACAGCTGTATACAGGTATGTGTAGCACAATGGTCACGATGCTGTGAGGCACTACATGTTTAGTGTCTGGGCTCTCTTTGGCAGACAAGCATAATCCTCCAACTCTCTACACTCTATTTTAATTCTTAAAAAAAAAAAAAAAAAAAAAAAAAGAATTAACACACAGGGTAAAAAAAAAAAAATTAAAAAAAAAAAAAAAAGCTCTTAATGAACCCTGATTGAGTCTCTGGAATTAACACCAGAACTATGGGCTTCAGCCTGCTGGCTAAAATCTTGACAAAGATTTTTTATCTCATTCTGAAAAAGTGATATAGGTTGTATAATTCTTGGGTAACAAGGGAAGTTAATTGGGCTTAAGAAACATCATGACCTTAACACTTGTGCTGTCCAGGGAGAAACTACCAGTCTCGATAGCATAATCAAACAGGCAGACTAGTGGAGGGAAAAGAACTGATTTAAATGCCTTGTAAAAATCAATAGTCAGGCCATGCATTGCTTTCCCCTGCAGAAAGTTTGTCAATAGTGGCTACAACCTCTTTGGCCAAGACTGGCCTGAACAGCTGGGATGCAAAATAATGTGACAGCTCCACAGGTGTAGTGTTATAAAACATGATTTGTGTATCAGAGGCAGGAAACGTAGGCTAGCAACCCAAACCTGAGTATTCTTGAGTGAGAATATGATTTATAAGTAAAAAATCGCATATATCTCACCATTATCTCCTTTAAGGCTATAGTATAGATATTTTGAGCAATTTCCCTGCATTTGTATGTTAGCAGCTTGTCAGTTGGAATTTCTCGACCTCTGTACAAGAATTTATACCATTCCCATTTCTCATGGGTATAGACAAAGAGCATATTCTTAATCTATAGTTTAATAGTTTTGGTCTGCCCCAGAAGGACTGAACTGTATATTTTGAAACTTCATACTTGTTTTCTAGTGTTTTTAGGGAATCTTTCAGCGTACTGATCTTATGATCATAGGCTTTCTGCATCCCTCCTCAGGCCAGTCTAGATAACTCCCTAAACTTGAAGTTAAAAAGTCCTCAATCTAGATAAATATTATCCATGTTATAATGGTTATACTTTCTCAGATCTGCCCACACTTTGGAATATACAGTGGTCACTTGGGTTACCAGATCATAATAATCTTGAAGAAAGAGGAAAGTCTATAAAGAACATCAGTTATACACCTTATTTACCCTTGGAATATAGTTCCCCCACAGTCAAAATAATTTCTTTCAACATCACCTCACAGGTAAGATTTGAATATTGAACGGATTAAGACGACCCATTTATTCCTCTAATTCTGCACAAAACACGAATGAGAAATGCCGCTGACCGAGCGATAAGGGGGATTTCTTACAAAACAGGTCCTCTATATGTCTGAGGGAAGAAAGGATGGGAAAGCAATATGGCACTAAAGAGGAACAAATGACTTTTAATTTTGACAGGTTGGTACAAAGATGACTGGAAAGTAAAAATCTTAATTTACAGGCAAACTCTGATGAAGCATTATTAAGAGACAGCTGTGAATTTACTGGTTGATACCACAGGGTGCTCTGGAAGGGCACTTGATGTAAAAGTGAATTTTAAAGAGTATTTAACACTAAGCTTTCTCCTGACTTTAAATACATCAGTTAATAGTCAATGACATCTATTTTATTGATACTATGGCTATTAGCTTCAATATTACTGTATTCATGTCATTTCTAATGAATATTACATTTGAAGGAATTTCTCTGCATAACATCTAGAATCTTTTGCCAAGAGTTTTAGTTACACTAGCAAAGATCCTACATTAGAAATTAACAAAATGACAATATTTATATGTATGGCAGACTAAGACAAAATTATTTCAAGAGGACGTAAAAACACACATTAACACTATAAATAACATATATTGTATTCATAGCTTAAGGATTAAGCATAGTTCAGCTTGAAGATTATGTAGATAGTTAGGTTAAATACGACATACTATATCCATATTTGTCCAATGCCTCAAATAACCTACACATATTCTAGTCCTTATGAGAATAAATAGTAATAAGTAACTCAAGAACTAAATTGAGTTTCTCAATCTATACCTAAGAATATTTCTAAGTGACTATAACAACTTAAGTACCTTTTAATACACTATTCCAAAATTTAGTCATCTTGTCTTAACAGGAGACAATACTTACACTAATACCATTTTAAATACTACCTGGTCATTGTTGTAGTTGGGCTCAAGGGAAAAGAAAAGGGAAAAGAAAACAGGAATTGGAGAAAAGTATGTACCGAACTATCCATGGCTTAAGGGTTGACTGACCATTTAAACACAGATTCTAACTTTATAAAAGGGCCGGCAAGCTAATGTTGTATAAATTCTAAAACACTCCCATACATTATTTGATCGGGAGAATGGTCTAAGTAACATCCTTTGAATTGAACTAAATTCTTTCTCAATCAATCAAATAAAACTAGCATATAATAAATTAATATATAATAAGCAAATGCAGGCAAGGAAGTTAGTAGTATGCTAAGTGTCTGATGGATCTTAGAATAACAATAGGGCATTGTAATATAGTTGGGATTGTATATACATTTCTAACACCCCTTACAGATAATAGAAGATCTATACTCTCATCAAAATCTTACTACATTTAGAATAATAATAGAAAAAAGAAGTTAATCCTACACCTAATTTATAAATCAGAAGCTGATGTAGCGCTTATCCAGGAAACACACATGACTACAGCTCAATGGGTGAAAGAAGTATAAAAGAAATGGGTAAAATCAATCATAGCTGCCGGAAACAATACTGCATCTAAAGGGGTAGCAATAATAGTTAAAAATTCTTTCAATGGCACTATAAAAACAAGCAATTGCGACCCTAATGGCAGATGGTGTTTTTTAGTATGTTCCCTTCCCTCTTTCAATAGAAACATTTTAATACTTAATGTCTACAGTCCTTGTATGCACCAGATTGATTACATTTATGAGATATACTCAATTTTAGAAAAATTTCCAAACCATCTATATCTAATAGGGGGAGACTGGAATATGACTACCAGACCTGAACTAGATAGAACGAATAAAGGAAATAAACAATCTATAACAAATCTTATAAATGATCTAATAGAAGATTTTAATTTATATGTTTCCTTTGAACTCCTCAGACATAAATCTGGAATCAGTAAATTCACCTTCTTTTCAACATCCCATAAAACCTGGTCCAGAATAGATTTTTTCTTAATTTCAACAAATTTCAAAAAATTTGAAATAATATTCCACACAGATCCTAGAACCCTATCTGACCATGAAAAAATAAACCTAAAAATAAATGAGACCAAACTAAACACAGAAAACCACCATGGAATAAACTGGACCCTAAATCAGAACCTACTAAAAAACAGAGAACTTTGTCAAGAAATAAGAGAACTACTTGAACAAACCAATAATAACTTAGAAACAACAGATATCAGTTTTGACATACAATGGGCAGCAACCAAGGCAACAGTTAGATGTATAGTAATACAAAAAGCATCAATACTCAAAAAACAGGCTAAATCCCATATTGAAGACCTAGAACTTAAACTAAAAAAGCTTGAATTACAAATGCAACCTAAACATGCCCTGGATCTTGAGAAGCAAATCATTTCTGTACAAAAACAAATACAAGAAGTACAAATCAACCAACTCTCTCTTACTGATCTTAGACTTCTACACAAATATTCCGAATGGGCCCAAACTCCCTCTAAGATCCTAGCCAGAATAATTAACATAAAATCCCCTTCCTCCACAATAAAACAAATTAACCATAAGAATAAGTCTTTCAACTCGGATGAGGAAATCATAAAAATTTTCGAAGAAATTTATCAGGAGATCTATGGTCCACATCCTACGGAAGATGAAATAGAAACTAATAATTTTTTAGATGACTTGCATTTCCCACAAATAAGTAACACACAAATAAAGCTTCTTAAAGCGCCAATAACTACTGAAGAAATATCCCTAGCCATCAACAAAATGAAATCAGGAAAGTCCCCAGGCCCTGACGGCTATACATCAGAATTTTATAAATCATTTATGAAATATCTAGTCCCATTTCTACTTAAAATATACAACTATATAATACAATTTGGGCTTACAGATTTATACATTAATAACTCTAAAATGATTTTTATTCCAAAACCAAACACACCCGGCAACAACCCCAATGACTACTGCCCAATTACACTAATCAATCTGGACATAAAAATACTAGCAAAAATATTAGCCCACAGAATGAATAAAGTAATCTCTTCTATCATATCTGCTGAACAGCTAGGCTTTATAAATAATAGACAAGTCTGGGATAATACGTTAACAGTAGAAGCTATAATAAATATGACAGTCAAAGACACTTCCCCTAAGTACATACTCTCTGTTGATGCACAAAAAGCTTTCGACAGAGTGAATCTAAACTTCTTGTTCAAAATCCTAAAAAGGTTTGCTTTCCCTGAGGAATATATAGCCATGACTAAAGTATTATATAATAATGCCACCACTACATTACATATAAATAAAAAGAAATCACATCCTATACATATAATAAATGGCACCAGACAAGGATGCCCACTCTCCCCATACCTCTTTAACCTTTACTTAGAAGCTCTCCTCTTAAAATTAAGTCAAAAAACATTTAACCACTCCATTTATATCTCAAATATACAAATCAAGTACACGGCATTCGCCGATGACCTCAACATCTATTTTCAATATCCTTCTACTGAGTTGGCAAAAATCCTAAATTCTATTGACGAGTTTTCTGCAATCTCAAATTATGCTACGAATACAGGTAAATCAAAAATATTTCTGCTAAATCCTCTTAATCATAAGGAAATTTTCTTTCTGGATTCAAAAATTAAAATAGATTACTCACTCAAATATTTAGGTGTTACATTTATCCACCTGCACAAGGAAGCTATAAAAGAAAATCTGTCCATAGTTTGGTCAAAAATTACAAAATACTTAGTCAGATGGGAAAAGTTAAACCTTCCTCTCCTCTCCAAGGCATCAATCATAAAAATGAATATACTTCCCAAAATTTTGTATCAACTTCAGACTATTAGCCAATGTGTGACAAACAAATTCTTCTCTAAAATAGAAACAACATTGAGTAAATTTATGTGGCACCCGAAGAACACTAGAATTAGTTATAAAAAACTAATATTACCCAAAGAAAAAGGTGGCTTAAGTCTTCCTGATTTCCAGACATATTATCATATTATCAATGCTAACCATATTGTGCACCTAACCCATTATGAACCTTCTGATACTTCCTGGTACCCTCTCTGGATAAAAATTTATTACCAAAGTTTAATCACCTCTACTGTTAACCCAAAAGCTATTCCCTTCCTTAGCACCAAATCTTTAAGAAACTTCAAAATACATCCCATAATAATCAATAAAGTAACATGTTTTCAAATGCTTATCACTTCTTTAAATATAAAGAACTCCCTAATTATGGCACAACCAATACACATGAATCCTGAAATCAAACTAAATAACAATATGCTAAACCTAGAAAAATATCCAAATATTAAAAACTGTACAATATGGGATTTCTATCAATTAAAAAGTCAACCTCTAGGCTATATTGTTGATCACTTGGCAATAAGTAAAATATATCGCTTAATCATTAAACAAATACTATATTTAATAAACCTAAAAACATCAGGAATCCACAAGAATTTCAGATTTATCAACAACTCATATCCTATTTGCTACAAAAAACTAAAATGCTATCAAACACCTATAAATTAATCACCCGAACCAAATATCAAAATGAAATCTTATACTCAAATTACTGGATGACCAAAAATGTGAATTTAACCAATGAGCAAAAATTAGCGGCGATAGATATAACTACAAAACTCACACCCTTCAAAAATCTAATATATATACCCAAATCATGATTAATAACAATGCCTATCATACACCATTTTTTCTAAATAAAATAGCCCCCAATTCCTCACCACTTTGCCCCATATGTCCCAACAAAATTGCTGACACGCTCCACATTTTCTGGTCTTGCAAAACTGTCTATAAATTGTGGTTCTCTCTGAGAGTGAAACTGGAGAAATCAGGTTATATGAAATCTACCCTCTCATGGGAAATGTCAATATTAAATATCTTTCCCAATAATTACACATTAGAATCCAAACATATCATAGTAACATTAAGTGCACTGCTTAAATCCTACATAGCTCTTAACTGGCTTGACAGAGCTAAAATCTCCTGGCTAGATTTCAAAAATATAGCTATCCAATATGTTTTGGCCAACAAATTAAAAATGGTGAGCAAAAAGAAACTAACCTATTTCAAGAAATATTGGGAAAAACTTATAGAAATTCTATCTTAAATGTACGCTAAACTTAAATATAGTGCTTTTATTTTACCACCTTCAAATCAATTCAAAACTAATCATTCCTCAAGCATAAAGCTGAGATCACGTACAACAAAATGTAAAGATGCTATGGTATGATCATTAGACATATCAATGTCCATTAACACATACATATTCAATTCTAAATCTTACCATAATACACCTTAAAAGTGACAACCCCATGTAAATATTTGTAAATATTGTAAATAGTTCCTTTGATAGATACAGTATAGAATTAAGATTTCCTTCATTATAGAAATAACAATGACAAATAGCAAAATTATATAAAAACTCTGTTTATGTTTTAATTCTTAGTGAAACTCTATCAAAATTCAGAATATAGGATGTTTTTTATTTATTTTTTTTTGTCATATAACAAGTTTATTTTAATAATAGAATATCCGTCCTTTCTGTTTAAAGTGACTTTAGTTTGAAATGCAAGACAAGGTTGTGGAATTTTGCAATATACAATATATTATGTGTTTTTGACATTATGTAACTTTATTGCTATTTTGTCTCTACCATGTATTAACTGTTATAATAAGCAGGAATTCTTTTTTTTTTTTTTTTGTGGAAATTGAAATAAAAATTAATTTGAAAAAAAAATTATGACAGATATTTGAGTTTCAGACTTAAGATCCTTCAGAAAAACATGATAATTGCAACACCTGGTATTCTAGCAGCTTTCTCAGTATTTAAGGACAATAGCTGCGTCTAATTGTTCCTTTGACCACCATTATTTTTTAGATTTCCCCTTGATTCTTGAACTAAGATGTTGAGAGTTATGTGTGTGTGTGTGTGTGTGTGGGGGGGGGGGGTTGCAGTGGACTGCATAGTGTATTCTGCCTGCAATAAATTGAGAATATACATTCCTATGTACCACTTATATCTGTATTCATTGTCCATGGATTACAATCAAACATCTTAGATGTAGAGTCATAGTCATATCATCATCATCATCTTTCGGCTTTTCCCGTTAGGGGTCTCCACAGCGGATCATCTCTTTCCATTTCTTCCTATCCTCTGCATCTTGCTCTGTCACACCAACCGCCTGCATGTCCTCTCTCACCATGTCCATAAACCTTATCTTAGGCCTTCCTCTTTTCCTCTTACCTGGCAGCTCCATCCTTAGCATCTTTTTCCCAATATACCCATCATCCCTCCTCAGCACATGTCCAACCCAACGCAATCTCATCTCTCTCACTTTGTCTCCAAACTGTCCAACATGAGCTGACCCTCTAATATACTGATTCCTAATCCTATCCATCCTAGTCACACCGAGTGCAAATCTTAACATCTTTAACTCTGCCACATCCAGCTCTGACTCCTGCCTTTTTGTCAGTGCCACTGTCTCCAACCCATATAACATAGCTGGTCTCACTACTGTCTTGTAGACCTTCCCTTTCACTCTTACTGGTACCCGTCTATCACAAATCACTCCTGACACTCTTCTCCACCCATTCCACCCTGCCTGTACTCTCTTCTTCACCTCTCTTCCACATTCACCATTACTCTGAACTGTTGATCCCAAGTACTTAAACTCATCCACCTTTACCAACTCTACTCCCTGCATCCTCACCATTCTTCTACCCTCCCTCTCATTTACACACATATATTCTGTCTTAGCCCTGCTGACCTTCATTCCTCTGCTCTCTAGAGCATATCTCCACCTCTCCAGAGTCTCCTCAACCTGATTCCTACTCTCACTACAGATCACAATGTCATCTGCAAACATCATAGTCCACGGGGCCTCCTGCTGATCTCATCTGTCAACCTGTCCATCACCACTGCAAATAAGAAAGGACTCAGAGCTGATCCTTGATGTAATCCCACCTCCACCTTAAACGGATCTGTCACTCCCACTGCAGTCCTCACCACTGTCACACTACCCTCGTGCATATCCTGTACCACTCTTACATACTTCTCTGCCACTCTAGACTTCCTCATACAATACCACAACTCTTCTCTAGGCACCCTGTCATATGCTTTCTCCAAGTCTACAAAGACACAATGCAACTCCTTCTGACCTTCTCTGTATTTCTCCAATAACACTCTCAGAGCAAACATCGCATCTGTAGTGCCCTTTCCTGGCATGAAACCATACTGCTGATCACTAATCATCACCTCCCTTCTTAACCTAGCTTCTACTACTCTCTCCCATAACTTCAAGCTGTGACTGATCAATTTTATCCCTCTGTAGTTACTGCAGCTCTGCACATCACCCTTATTCTTAAAGATAGGTACCAAAACACTTTTTCTCCACTCCTCAGGCATCCTCTGACTTTCCAAAATTTCATTAAACAATCTAGTTAAAAATTCCACTGCCATTTCTCCTAAGCATCTCCATGCTTCCATTGGGATGTCATCTGGGCCAACAGCCTTTCCATTCTTCATCCTCTTCATAGCTGTCCTTACTTCCTCCTTGCTAATCTGTTTCACTTCCTGATTCACTATCCCCACATCATCCAACCTTCTCTCTCTCTCATTCTCTTCATTCATCAGCCTCTCAAAATACCCTTTCCATCTACTCAACACACTCTCCTCACTTGTGAGTACCTTTCCCTCACTATCCTTTATCACCCTTACTTGCTGCACATCTTTCCCAGCTCTGTCCCTCTGTCTAGCTAATCGGTACAGGTCCTTTTCTCCCTCTTTAGTGTCCAATCTCTCATACAATTCTCCATACGCCTTATCCTTAGCTTTCGCCACCTCTCTCTTTGCCATGTGCCTCATCTCCTTATACTCATGTCTACTTTCTTCATCTCTTTGACAATCCCACTTCTTCTTCACGAGCCTCTTCCTCTGTATACTCTCCTGTATTTCCTCATTCCACCACCAGGTCTCCTTGTCCTCCTTCCTCTGTCCAGATGTCACACCAAGCACCTTTCTAGCAGTCTCACTTACTAGTACTAGAGTCATAGTCATATAAGTGGTTGTAATTGATAGGTATGGGGGTTGTCTGTGATGAAAATGACTGTGTGTACATGTTGGGTGGGTTACAGTTTTTGCAGTGTATCTAAAAGTAGTGAGGTGCCCATAATCTTTTTTTCCCTCTTTCCATCACATTCAGACATCATTCCTGTACCTAATAAGTGGTTGTCTGTAGCTGTCTCGGCAGGATGTGTGCAGCAGCAACAGTTCATTTGCAGAGTGTTACTTTGAGCTGTATAGCCATCCAATAAAATTTGGTTCTCTGGTTCAGTTTTTGACTGATTCCTTCTGTGTGGAGTCTGCATGTACTCCTATTATTGTGTGGGTTTTGTCTATTTGCTTACATTTGTTTTTTCTTCCAGACTCTCAGCTGTATAATATATGCCTCTCTTCATACACACACACTGGTAAAAGCTTACTTTCATCCCAGTCTAATACCAGTGGGGTAGAAGGACGGTAGCTATCTTTTTTGGAGGGGTAGGAAGACAGACACTATTCCCAGATAGGATTTATTTATCCTTGTAAGCATTTTTTTCCAGGTTATTGGGGAGCTACTGTTTTGTTATCTTTGAATATTAAGCTTTAGACACAACTTATTTTTACTTGAAAGAAAAAAATAAAACTGATTTTTTTTTTCACTCATAATGTTTTGTTCAGGACATCAGTGGATCAAAAGGGTTTAAAAAATCTCTAATATGCACATCAGAGCATCTAGGATCCTATCATATCTGGGAGGTTAGTGGACCCCTGACCTCAAGATTAATTCAGTTGCATCCTCCAAATTTACTGCAGTAGGGTCTTAACCAGTTAGGTTCTATGGGGGAAAGCTAAAAAGCAAGACACAGTGTGAAAATTCAAGAAATAAGTAATTTGTCTTGGTGGTATGGCACCAGGGGCACCAGGATAAGAGAAAAGCAGACGAGGGGTGCTGGAAAGGTTCAGATGGGGTAACTGTGCAACAGAGACCCCATGGAGTCCTTTGTCTTGGGCTCTGTATCACCTAAAACTTCCTTGTTAACTGCAGTCAGAGATCAGCAGTGTATGTAGTCAATAAAATGGCCATAAAGGGTCGGTACAGAGGTAGTCTGCAGATGAAAATGAAAGATCCCTATCTGTTGTTTAATCACTGCCAGTGGTCATTGATCTGCCATAAGAAAATACCCATTCCAATTAGCCCCACCAATTCATTTGCTTCTTGCAGCCCCCTCCCCTTACTTTGAAGTCATTAGCCACCTCTGGATATACATGAGGAATTTCAATAGTACATGGGAATGGTTGAGGCTAGGGAATATGCCATGATGATTCTCATGTGCAGTATGGTTGCACACACAACATCCATGTCACTCTTCATGCACACACTAGTAAAAGCTTACCAGATGCAATCTGGGATCATAGGCGGCTTGGTCAGGGAACAGTCCATGTGTTGCTGCTTAGGCTGTACACCACATGCATCTCAATAAAGTGCTGTAGGCATTCAAATGGTTTTCCCAATGATCAGTGCAGCCAGGTCTCATCAGACTTCTAAAACATGTGGAAGAACCTCAAAGTGAAGGCCTAAGTCCTGCAGCACAGTTAGGTCAATGAAAATTGATGTCCCCTGCATCCAGTAGATCTTGGCATCATTGTTAGCCTGCATCAAACTCACATGCTTGCACTTACTTGTGATTCAGTTACAATCACCCACACTAACCTTAGGGCACATTGTATGTGACACCATCCAATATACTACACTTTAAAAATATGTAAGTTGAAAACAGAAATCACCCAACTGTCCATTTACCCACATTGTTATTATAGTACTTCTTACTTGAATCTGAGAAATCCATACCAGAGAATACCAAAGGGAGAAATAAATGAGACACAGAGATAGAGGGAGGGGTAGTGACAGAGAGAGAGGAGAAAACCAGTTTTCCTAATGCAATAGTCTGTGCTCATTAACAGTCAGCATAGCCTGTTTTGCTCATAGCAGATAAAAACAACTGTATAGCCATAAACATGTGTCACAACACCAGCTTTTCCACACTCTGTCTGCCAATATAACTAGCTATTGTGCCACCTACCCCTCAACACTGTACAAATGATGACCGATGTTATTGCTATAAAAATCAACATCTCCATTATTGCAAAATAAGGAATGTCTAATGTATAGATTAAGTTAACTATGTATCACACAGCATAGCTCACAAGTAATATTGCATCTGTCGTCGAATATTATTTGTGCAACTGTTTTCTTTTCCATTGCTGCAAAATGAATGGCAGGGCCCATAGCTGTGGACAAGATGCTGCCTCTCTGACTGCACAGCCATATGTCATGGACAAGTTTGCTGGAAGGGTTGCTGTGCTACTGCCATTGGCTGGCTATGATTGCTATCATCACTAGTGGGAGGATTGATAGAAGGAGCTGCACCACAACTATGGTGATTGGCCGTGGCAGTTATACACCAGACTGACCCATGATCATGTTGTGTAGAATACAGCAAGCAGTAAACATTCTGCATGTAATAGCAAGATCATGCTAAAAGGCACTCCAGACTCATCCATGCTATAGAAATAGGCTTTGAGCAGGCCAAAGACTTACTCAATAACTATCCTTGTCTGGGAAGGGGGGTGTCAAAGTGCTCTCTGGTAGCTCTCAGAGAGTTAAGGACCATTGTCATCAACTGAAGTTTGAGTTGGTAATGTGCGCCACTTGCAAAACAAGATAGGTGCCAAAAAAGCGGCGGGGTTACTCAGTAGTACCTATATCACTCTACAGATACAAAAACACCTATGGTTAGGAACATTAAATGCATTGCAATTGCCAGCTAGGTGGCATAAGGAATTGTATCATGCAGGAATAGACAGTAGTGTGAACCTATGTGCCAAATATGCTAATCATGGGGACTACCAGGATGCTGGACTGACACACTGGTGATACATTACCATGCATCACACATTATCTGGCAGGTGATGGAAAGGTAGCCCTTCTTTTTCCAGTAATTCTCTCCTTGTGGTCCATATGAGGCCCTGATGGCAAGATGGATGCAATTTATCATACTAACCACATCAGGAAAACATGCCACCCTGTAGAATGAGACATCCTCAGACCTAGTTCTCATAGACCTACTCCACATTCCCACATCTAATAGTACTGAAACCACCAGGCACAGAACCCAAACCTCTTCTGCAACATAAACAGAACAGTTTGGGGGGAAGGTACATATCTCTGGAACAGACTTCCCATTTATATAAAAACAAGTTCATCCATATCCCTATTCAAACATAATTTAGACCAATTGATGAGAAACAGGAGATTTACCCCAGAACTGATGCCTATCTTCCTAATGGACAGAGGCAGAGTGTAAATGCCATATCTTAAAGTAGGGTCCCCTAATATACTGAAGATGTGACTCTAACAATTAATTCTTTACATATGAAAATTATTTAAATAAAATTATGGCAAGGATAGTTAAACACCTATGGAATAATATAGCTAGGGTACAAGTGAGTAACATAGCTAGGCTTAAAATATCCTGCCAGGGATGATAGCCTAGCATTCTTCTATGAACCTATCAAGGAGGCATGCTTGGTACTAGATCCATTCTGAGGTGACACTGGGAAACAGATGTACTGATCTATATGTACCAATAGTATGTCATGCAACTATTGAAGTATCTTTGAGTCAGAATCTTCTGAGATACACAATGTGTTCCCAATTTGTTTCTGGAAGGTCCCCATATCAATTAAAGTGAAGGATAAATATTTCTAAATATCTAGAGGTGTAGAAAGGCCACACGTCCACCCAAACCCTGTCTGAAGGCCATACAAACTCATGTCTCTGTCCACTCTAAATCTACTCAAAGTTTCCTGATCAGCAAAGTTCTGATGGGTCAGCCTTTGCTCATATCTACTTCTTCTTCTTGGCCAGAAGATGTTGCTAAGCACACCTGGTTTGGGTATGAACAAGATGAGCAACTCAGTATTGAAATGGCTAAGCTATCAGCAAAGTTAAGTATA
>NC_056734.1:674070844-674085844 GCF_019279795.1 Protopterus annectens | reverse complement strand
TTTGCTATCTTGGAAGGTTTCTCAGCTCTTCATTGTCCTCCCCCACTGTGCCTTTTTAGGAACTGTTTTGGTCAATATTCAAAATCCTAGAGGAGACAGGTGCAGACCATTCCTGGCAAAGCAGCACCATATCCTCCTATGCTGACAGTTATTGTGAGTAATGTTTCCATTGTGGTCAGCAATGCAAGTGCTTGTGTTTTATTTTACTAAATGTTGTGCTGTCTTAAAGTGACATCAAAAACTAAACCAATTAGTCAATCATCTTTTGTTCATATTCTGGCGTCATCCTTGGAGAAAGTAGAATGATCCTCAATCCTAGACAGTTATTGTGCTGGAACATTTAATCCAAGAGTTCTGCCTCTTGTCAAATAGTCCAGGGAGGGGTGTGTCAGGTAATTTACATTCACATGCACTGAGTCATACTGGTACTCCCACAAGAAAAACTGTCAAAGGATTCAAATGCAAACCCGTGTTCATTAATACAACAAATTCATGAAAAACACTATACAGACCAAGAAACCTTAGGTCATTTGGAAAAAAAAGCAACTGTGGAAGTGTGAAAATATAAAGAACAAAATCTAGAGATTTTTGAAAGGGATGAAAAAAAAATATGGACATGGGAAAGAAAGACAGATCTGATATGGTGCAATATTTCTGCAAAGGAAAGCCAAATTAATCCATACAAAATAAACATCTCCAAAGATGACTGAAGAGAAATACAGGCAAACACAAAAAATCACAGTACAAAAAATAAGATCACAAGGGGGAATGTAGAAGATTAGCAAAGTACAAGTTAAGCCACGGTGGTGCAGCGCTAGCATTGTCGCCTCACAGCAAGAGGTTCTCCCATTTGATTCTCGGCTGGAGTGCCTTCAGTGTGGAGTCTGCATGTCCTCCCTGCAGTCGAGTGGCTGGCATTCGAAAGACATGCGTGAATGGGCATGCCTTCGTTGAAGGTTGGGGGTCGAGCTGGCACCTCGGCACCGTAAAAATCTACTGCCAATCATTAGCGGACCGGAGTTCCGCTGTGGCGACCCCTAACCAGGAAAAGCCAGAAGAAGAAGTAAAATACAAGTTAAAAAAAATAGAAGCTGAAGTTATGGAATACCTGCTAAGTAAAGGATACAGTGTAGAAAGTCTAGCAGCGATTATGTCACAGCATGATGGAACAATGAGTCCCACATGTAAAAAGAAACAGGAGGACTGGGAGACATCTGAAGAATAAATATGAACATGGGGAAGACAAAAGATATTTAGTATGGTACAGCCCTTATAATGCAAAGGAGAAAGCAAAACTAATCAATGTAAAAACGCAACACCAAAGATATTTACAGAGAAATACAGGCAAAGGTGTCCAGATGTGAACATTTTACAATACAAAAATAGGTAAACAAAGGGGGGAGTAAAAAAGGGGATTAGTAATGGAAAAGTTAAATAAATAGAAACTGAAGTCATGGATTACTTGTGAACTGAAGGATTTAGAGTATAAAATCTATCTCTGAAAACATCACAGCATGATAGAAAAATAAGTCTCCAAATTAAGGAGTAACCAGTGCAGTGTGAAGCATCTGATCAGTTGCCATATGAAAATGCTTTGTAGCGTTCGGGAGGAAACCAGTACTAAAGTTCAGATGGAGCTGCACAGCAAGGGAAGGAACAGGAATTTGTGTCAACTTGGATGCAGTCAATGTTGTACAGTGATAGGCCAATGAGTTCCCATATGAAAGAGTACTGGGTGAGACAGGATGAAGCTGAAAAGAACATGGCGCAGGAAGATGTTCTGGAATTTTCTGTAGCATGCCCTCAGGAAATGGAGAGTAAATAATGTTCCCTTAGTTTAGAAGAAGTTGATCTAAGGGAAGAGTTGCTTGATTTAACAGAGCTGGATCGCCATAGAAATAGATTAAAGAAAGTCAGTAAGATCCAAAATGTCAGAAATTTGATAAAACAATTGATCACAGTAATCAAGAATGTTCATAGAAATTCATGCAATATAACATAAGTAAATAGGAGATCTTACTGTGCAGCTAAATTAATAACAGGTAAAGTCTTAGCAAATAAACACAGGGCAGTAAGGGAAAGGAATAGGGATATCAAATGCCATCAGGGAAATATCGAACAGAGAATACTATAAAACAATTAAGACAAGAAGTTTTATTATTAGACGAGTACAGGTGAGGGAGTGGTTCAACAAAATACTTAGAAAGATAGACATGATAAAAGCAATGCACAGAATCAGAACATAGCAGAATCTATCATACACTATTGCAAATAATAAACTAAAGATATCAGCACAGGCAGAAAAACTTAGAAGATATGCAGATATATATATAAAGGAAAAGTACAAAATAAGTAATTTATTGATGACACAAAAATGTTTTACAGAAAACTGGGAAACAAAGCAAAAGGAATAGAAACATTACAAAAAAAAAAGAAGAAGAAATAGACACATTTTGGAGAAATATCTATGAAGTTACTGTGGAACATAACAAAGATGCTGAATGGATAGAAGAAGTAAAAGAAAGAATAAGAAGCTCAAATGTGCAGGATACGAAATGGGATGAAGTAACGGCCAGAGAAATTGAAACAAATTTAAAAAAGCTCCTAAATGGAAAAACCCATGCACAGATGTAGTACCTAATGTCTGACTAAAATTGTTAACATCTTTACATGAAGCTTTAGCCATGAGTAAGAACTATTTATATGTGCACCCCAAACAAACACCAACCTGGTTAACAAAAGGAAAAATGTTACTACTCCAAGAAAGAACCTGGATTATACAACAACCCCCCCCCATTAAATATTCAAAAACGTGCATGCTGATTGGTCAGCGTGCACGTTGTAAATCAGAGTTATAGTAATGGAAAAAGGTCCGGTCGCCCGGACTTTTTCCATTACTATAACTCTTTTTTTTTTACAGCAATGGAGAACACAAGATCTCCATTGTTTCACACTGTCTCGCTATGGTAAACGAGTTTAACATAGCGAGACAGGTTTAAAAAAGCAACGGAGATTCTCTGTTGCTTTTTTTAAAGCTGTCTCGCTATGTTAAACGAGTTTAACATAGCGAAACAGTTTTTAAAAAGCAACGGAGATCTTGCTTTCTCCATTGCTTTTGCCCACAGCTCTGATGTACTGCGTAGGCAATGACATGCGCAGTACATCAGAACTGCTGCAGAATACCAGACAGCTGCGGAAGGGCAGCAAGGAGGCATTATACAATGCCATTATTTAAGAAAAGTAATTATTTTTTTCTTAAATAATGTCATTGTATAATAGCAATAACCAACTTCTGGGTGTGGGTAATGCTGGATTTACCCACAGTTGTCTTTGTTTGGCCACTCTGGCTTCACCCTCGTGACCAAACCACACCAACTGTGGGTGAATTCAGCATTACCCACACCCAGGCATGGGTTATTGCTATAATGTTGTTGTGTCTTTCAGCTTTTCCCGGTTAGGGGTCGCCACAGCAGAACTCCAGTCCGCTAATGATTGGTAGTTGATTTTTACGTGCCGAGTTACCAGCCCTGACGCACAACCTTCAATGAAGGTACGCCCATTCACACATGTCTCCACACAGAAGACGCTCTAGCTGAGAATCAAACCAGACAGTGTCTGACTGTGAGGTGACAATGCTACCGCAGCGCCACCACCACGGATGGGTTATTATTTCCTAAAAACTGGAGACCAATAACTTGCCTTCCAATGATTTATAAACTATACACTGGGATTTATGCTAATATAATTTATAGCCATTTAGAAGAAAACTCAATCATGGCAACAGAAAAAAAAAAGTAACAAACGAAAGTCATATGGAAGAAAGGATGATTTGTTATTAAATAAAGTTGTAATGGAGAATTGTAAAAAGGGGAAGAATCTAAGTATGGCATGGATAGACTACAAAAAAGCATTTGACAGCATCTGACACTCATGGATAAAAGAGTGCTTAAAAATGTATAAGATACACCCTGCACTGATCAATTACATTACAGTGACCATAAAATGGTTGCAGACCACTTTCCAGTCAAGCCATGATAAAGGACAAATTATTACCCAGGTATAAAAATTCAAAGGGGGGATATTTCACGTCGACTCTCTGTCACCACTGCTCTTTTTTTGCCCTTAACCCATTAAGCTGTCTACTTAACAGATTAGATCATAGCTACAATTTGACTCCCAGAAAACAACAAAGTGGAAAGACTTCTCATCTTATTTTTACAGATGATTTAAAACAGTATAGTTCATCAGATGAGGAACTAAAAGTATAATTGTAGGTGGTCAAAACTTTCTTAAATGATATAAGAATGTCATTTGGTCTTCAGAAATATGCAAAAGCAACCTTTAAAGCAGGAAAGCTGCAGCACCAAGAGAATATCAGTCTGGGATATGAATGTGATATAAAAGAACTTGAGCAGTAGTCCATAAATATTTGAGAACTGATGAAGTATCAGTAGTAAAACATGAACAAATGCAAATTACACTTCATAAGGAATATTTCAGAAGACTAAAATTAATACTGAAAACAGCCGTGACATCTAGGAACAACCTAGTCTTACAGCTTTATGGTAATTGACTAATCCCAAAGGGTATTGGATCATTTGGACAGGAAAATAAGAAAAATACTTCTTGCTTATCAAATAATTTATAAAAATCAGTGTATACCAAGATTATATATTTCCCATTCTGAAGGCAGTATGGGTGTCTTTGAAACTGATTACATATATAGATTTGCAATCATATGATTGCATACATGTCTGTTGACCTCACAAGATCCAGACATAGTGAAAGTTTTAAAACATGAGGAGAACAAGTCTATGATGACTTCCCTGCTTAGTTTAGCAGAAGCATATTGGTGTCAATTGGGAGTGGAAATAATACCAGAAGGAGATAAAAATCAGGCACCAACTGAATGTGTCAAAAAACAAAATAAAGAATATAAGGAGAAGGATCAGATGAAAAGGCAAGAAATGTGGAAAATGCATAAATATAGCTGCAAGAACAGAAAACTCCTGGAACAACCTCATGTCGATCATATTCTAATACAGGAATCATTAAGGAGAGGTGAATTTAAACCAAAAGATGAAAGGTTAATATTGGTGGCCCAGGATAGTGGACAACATACACATTGGTTTACAAAGTCCATTGAATGTGTCAGAGAAACAGATAAAGGCAGGCTTTGTAAAACAGAATTAGAAAAAGTCACACATCTTGTTGCTTTGTATGATACACTAATGGCAGAAGGCCTAGATATTGAAAGGCACAATAATGTGGGGTTCTATATTACATAATTGAACGCTTAAAAGTTCGAATCACTAAAGAACGAACTTTAGTGATCAAACTTTTAAAAATTAGAATATCTATAAAAAGAATATTTAAAAAAAAGAAAAAGTAAAGGGTTTAAGAAGGGAGCAAGCCCCCCTGCACCCCTCACGTGGGTGGCTGACCCCGCTACTTAAATATACCAACTCCAAGATCGCACTTCAGTGTGCTACACTGCAGAAATGGAAATTTCCCATTTCCTAGACTGTAGCCCGATCTTGGAGTTGGTATATTTAAGTAGTGGGGGGTGTGGGGGGTGCAGGGGTGCTTGCCCCCCTGCTTATACCCTGTAGTTTTTCTTTTTTTTTTGATTTTTATGTATATTCGAACATTTGAAAGTTTGATCAATAAAGTTCATTCTTTAGTGATTCAAACTTTTAAGCATTCGAATATCTAATATAGACCCTAATGTGGCAAGACTGTTGCACTTGGGTTTGTGTAAACATTATAATATTGAAGTAGCTGAGAAGCGTTGGGAACATGAGCCACAAAGCATTGTAGAAAATATTGAAGTTTATATCAGATGGGATCACCCATTTCCAATAGTTAAAAAGATAGATGTGAAAAAACAGATATATTAGCCCATGAAAAGAAGACAAAAGTAGCAGTAGTCACTGAAATTGTTACACTCAGTGATTACAGTGTCTTACATACAGAGAGACACAAAGTTATAAAATACCAGGATTTGCAGGTAGAAGTGAGGGCAATGTGGCAGAAGGATACCCAAACAGTTCCAACAGCAATAGGAGCAATGGGTCTCATAAAAACAAATTTACAGTCATATTTAGATAGGTTACTGATACATGTAACTCCATATGAACTGCAGAAGGAGTCAGTTCTGGGCACATTGCAAGTGCTGCAAAGAGCACTTTTGGGTAACATCAAAGATCAAAACAATGCCAATTTCATGAACTTTAATTATACAATGACTTAGGAGTGGAGTCCATTCCATCATGGTACTAGAAACCCAAAAGACTTGGAGAAATTAGACACGTACTTGCAATCCTATGTTCTGAGTGCATGTGTGGTCTGGTTGATCTTTGCCCCTTACAGGCAACTGACAGTGACTTTCTCCTTTGTCTGCTGAGTGGGACATATGTCTTTCACTTTCTTAACAAAATATTGGGTTGTGTGATGGCTTGCCTTATGGGTTTAGATGTTGCGATTTCATGAGATGTGGCTGTTACGTGTTACGATGAGTAGTTTTGGGGCTGCTGAGGATATTTGTTCTAGATGCAATGTCTTGGTGGCTGAACATGTGTAGTCACATTTCCAGTTTATACCAGACAATTGTTTTGTAGCAGTTACCTAAAATGTTTTGTAATTACTTACTGGAAGGAGACTGTGTTTGTTAATGTATTTATTGCCATAGGCTGATATTTTGCATTATATCTGCTGCTCATGTAGGTGCTGCACTTGAAAGCTCTGATCTGCTGTAAGGTAAGTCAAGATTGAGTACCCTGTTAAATGAAATATCCAAGAGGTTTTAAAAGGATGACCACAGTGACTGTACATAGCGTAGTTACTACCACAGTCTGCTATTTTGCATTATGCTGCAGTCAACAGTAGCCAAAAATGTCATTCAAGCTATGAATACTCAGAAGTAAGAATCCTCCATTTCACCATGAAACTATATTTTCAGTTGTAAGATATAGCGGTTACAATACCATGAGTTAAAATAGAGTCACATTGTGGGGTATGCAGAGGTGTGCTGCACCAGAAGCAATGAGGACAGACGTGCTTGTTTTGTGATGACATAGCAAATGGAAAGAGCCTTTCAAAGACTGACCCAGTTCTAGTTCATGTCTTCATTGTTACAGTCTTCCTTTAAGATGCTGTGGTATTTTTTCAGTGCTGCAGGCACTGTTGGCTGAAAATTCTTGATACAAATACATCAGTTGAGGAGAATTATCTGAATGTTTACTTGTAACATGAAGAAGCCAGAGCCAAGAATAAAAATTCAGTGGTGTGTTGCACTGGTAGCTCAGCTAGAACTGTAACGTAAGTGTTTTATAACCCACTACCCAGATGCTATACAGCTGTATAATACTACAGTGGAATAAGAGCAAAACCTGCTTATTTGTGTTTGGTTCTTTTTGCTTTATATTATGTGGCCATCATGGCACCTTCCATTATACTGCGTGGCCGTCATGGTATCTTACATTATACTGTGTGGCCATTATGGTGACTTCATTATACTGTGTTACCTTTGTGGGATCTTGCATTATACTGGGTGGCCATTGTGGTATCTTACATTATACTGTGTGGCCATCATGGTGTCTTGCTTTATATTGTGTGGCTCTCATAGGGTCTTGCATTCTACCATATTTAGGTTGCATAGTGTGGTGAACTTCTATGTAAACATGTAAGCTGATTTTCCTTTGCTCATCAGACCTGATACTGGGAAAAGTGGCTGTCACTGATTTTTTTAAAGTTTCTCTGGATAACTGATCTGTGACTGCAATCTGAGAAGGTAGCCTGCTTTAGGCTTCAACATGCCTGGAATATTAGATGTACTGGTAGCTAGAAATCCTGTCCATTTTCTTTGCCCCAACAGAGAAAAATACAGTTGCTGAACTTGTTCTTATTGAGCATCTAGTGAGGTTTTATGCATTCCTGCTGCTTATTTCTACTGTAATGCTTGTATCTAACCTGTGACTGAATCTGAGATGTAACTGGGCTCCACTAGCCTTCTCTGTATTGCATGGCTTTGAGGTACACATGACAGTGGTACATATTTTTTGTGCATTGAGATGAAGTTCTAGACAAAAATGAGCCATTGGGCAGTCAGTTTTTCATTGATGGAATAAAAAATGTAAGTATACATTGCATTCATTTTCAGAGATGCAGGAGAAATATGTATTTCTGATTGTGAGTTTGTGTTGTAGGAACGGAGTCTACATTGAAACAAACACAAATATCAGGTGCACAGCAGAGGATGGCAAAGCGTGCTGGTCTGTAAGAGGCAGCACACCTGTCAGCAAGTTTAGCTGCCTTCCTGACTCTGTAAGTTAAAACCCATTGTGCATAACTGACCATTAGATGTAAACCACTACAATGTACAGGACTCCAAATTCAGTCTTATAACTGTTAAATATAGAGACGTACGTGGTATGTAGTATACTGTATTATAACTTTCCATTTGTTACTAGAAATTACCATGATTACCATCTATGGCATTGTATAACTGTACACATCAATGGATGGATTTAGGAAGGATCCTTTAAATGGGAGCTCAGTATATATGCAGCAAAGATTTTTCAAGCATGTCAGTGCCCACCTTGCACTGATTATGTCATATATAATTTGTCATTGCCTTTGTAGTATGTAAGCAGCACTTATTTGGGAGAAGTGCACAGCTGCTCATATTCTGTGTAATGAGTAAGGCAGCAGCAGGCTGGCAACATCTCTGCACTTATTTTACTGAGAGTAAACATGTGATTGCTTCACTCGTGTTGCACAACAGTATATACTAAGCTTTTTTTTCAGTAGGCAAGCTGAAAAGCCATTTATTCCCATGGTACCTGCAGTGGTTTAAGAAGGGCAGTACAATAATTGGCAATTTTTTTAGATTGTGGAAAGCTGCAGTAGTCCTTTCATCATTCAGAAGTAATAAGATTATTTGTTTTAGCCATGTCATGAAACTGTCAGTGCCCATGGCATTAGCAGAGTTGGGTGCTGTAGGCATGTCAGGAAACTGTCGGTGCCCATGGCATTAGCAGAGCTGGGTGCTGTAGGCATGTCATGGAACTGTCAGTGCCCATGGCATGAGCAGAGTTGGGTGCTGTAGGCATGTCAGGGAACTGTCGGTGCCCATGGCATTAGCAGAGCTGGGTGCTGTAGGCATGTCATGGAACTGTCAATGCCCATGGCATTAGCAGAGTTGGGTGCTGTAGGCATGTCAGGGAACTGTTGGTGCCCATGGCATTAGCAAAGCTGGGTTCTGTAGGCATGTCATGGAACTGTCAGTGCCCATGGGATTAGCAAAGCTGGGTGCTGTAGGCATGTCATGGAACTGTCAGTGCCTGTGGCATTAACAGAGCTGGGTGCTGTAGGCATGTCATTGAACTGTCAGTGCCTGTGGCATTAGCAGAGCTGGGTGCTGTAGGCAAGTCATGGAACTGTCAGTGCCCGAGGCATTAGCAGAGCTGGGTGCTGTAGGCATGTCATGGAACTGTCAGTGCCCATGGCATTAGCAGAGCTGGGTGCTGTAGGCATGTCATGGAACTGTCAGTGCCTGTGGCATTAGCAGAGCTGGGCGCTGTGGGCATGTCATGGAACTGTCAGTGCCCATGGTGTTAGCAGAGCTGGGTGCTGTAGGCATGTTATGGAACTGTCAGTGCCCATGGCATTAGCAGAGCTGGGTGCTGTAGACATGTCATGGAACAGTCAGTGCCTGTGGCTTTAGTAGAGCTGGGTGCTGTAGCCATGCCATGGAACCATCAGTGCCTGTGGTAGCAGCAGAGCTGGGTGCTGTAGGCATGTCACGGAACCATCAGTACCTGTGGTAGCAGCAGAGCTGGGTGCTGTAGGCATGTCATGGAACCGTTAGTGCCTGTAGTAGCAGCAGAGCTAGGTGTTGTAGGCATGTCATGGAACCATCAGTGTCTGTGGCAGCAGTAGCGCTGGGTGAAGGACAATGTGCTAAAGGGTAAGGCATTCTACAGACTAGTGTAGGTTATGCATCAGCACACACTTCCTTATTACAAGCTCTTTTGGCAACACTACTCTTAACACATTGCAGCAATCATTTTGACTAGCCTTCCCCTTTCTTTTTAGTCATTGTGATACAGTGAAAGTACTGATCAGAAGAGCTGTACAACCTGATCTTCCTGGAGAATCAGCTGCAGGTCTTCAAAGTCCAAACAACTTTATTCCAGCTGCAACCGTGAGTCACGAACCAGTAGCTATGATTCCATCTGGAAAACCTATTGAATGTGAGGAGGCCTACGCTGCATCCTGTAGCACTTATGGCAGCACTAGTGACATGATAAAGGTGGAGACAAAGACAGGATTTGATAAAAGGATGTGTGATATCCTCCAGCAGGACGATATTCAATCAAATGCCATGACGGAGGTGGACAACACAAGTACTGCAGCAGGACTTTGCAACTCTCCAAACATTCTAGCAGTAATATCAATAAAAAGACCATCTTGACCATACAATGGCTACCCCTTGGAGGCTTTGAGTTCCCTAAGTGTTTCATGGAGTATTATGAAAGCCAGAAAAACAACAGATTCAGTCCACAGCTTCTGCATAAATTCAATTTTGCACAGTATTTACAGAGTTTGGATGGGGTCTTCTGTGGTCCATGCTTTGTCTTCAACACAGATAGAGAGTATGTGTTGGTCTCCACGCCCATGGCCAATTGGTCTAATGTAAGTAAGATTCCTGAATGATGTAGTAAGTCGAAGGATCATGGACATGCACTTGCAAAGTCAGAGGCATTTCTAGAAGTATGTTGCGGGGCAACTACAAACAGCTTATCAGTGCATTGCACAAAAATGTAAGAAGTTGCAGGAACACACAGCTCATGCCTTGAGGTGTATTGTGCAGATAATTCCTCTCTGTGGAAGACAGAATTTGCCACTGCATGTATAACTGACTTGCTCAGGAAACTGTAAAGCATAGCTTGAATGCATGGCAGAAGTGGACTCTTAGATAAGGAGCAAGTGACGCTGGCTCTACATTATGTCCATAGAAGTGATGGAAACGCAGAAATCCATGAAGACTTTATTGAATTTGTAGAAGCACATGACACCACAGGAAAAGACTTGGCTGACCTCTTTTTACAGCCTGATAGTATGCGTTGTGGACAAGGAGCTATTGTAAGAACAAGGCTATGGCAGAAGAAGCAAAATGTTGGGCCATTTTAATGATGTGCAGGCAAGAATTCAAGCCCTACTTCAAGAAGCTGTGTACAATGCCTGCAAAGCACACAACCTCAGCACTGCCATAGTTTGTTCATGTACAATGCATGACATGGCAAATACTCTTGACACCTGTAGGAAACTAATTTAAATGCTAAACTCATCCACTACATGTCACAATGCATATTTAACTCACAAAGAATTCACACTGCTGCTGTGTGAGTATGAATATGAAGATGAAGACAGAAGTACCTCACTTCAGGCACCTGGCAACATGCTTTGAAAGAAGATGAGAAAGTGGTGGAGTTGTACAATACATAAAAGACTGACATATCCAGTCTGCCAGTTTCAAAAATAAGCTTCAGCGAAGGGTTTGAAGATGGACAGGAATTGTACAAGACAAGCTGACA
Source organism: Protopterus annectens (assembly GCF_019279795.1). NCBI lineage: Eukaryota > Metazoa > Chordata > Ceratodontiformes > Protopteridae > Protopterus > Protopterus annectens. The sequence goes on along the minus strand of NC_056734.1, from coordinate 674,074,244 downwards.
ACCACCATCATTTCAACCATACAGCAGTTGAACCCAGCATTTTATCCAAATATAAACAGTCCCTGGGATTCATAAAGCTCAGCGCAAGGCTGGTGTTAGGCTTGCGCTGACCGTGCGGTGTGCAGATGATGCAGTAGCGCCATATGCATATTAATGAAATTGCGCCTCCGCCACATCCACATGCATAGGAAATGTGCGCGAGTGCATGGGGCGTGTCGAAGTGCCGCATGTAGATGTGGACATGTCGGCGTTTTACGTGCAACCTAAAATGCTGAATATTACAGCCTGCCTGCAATAATAATCACATCTGTCAGTGTCCGTGGATACTGAAACGTATGCAAAGCATGCAAGACAGTTCTTGCAAACACAAAAATAAGAAGCAAACACAAATGCACGTAGCCAAATATTGAGTCCCCATCCCTCGAACAAATGACATTTAAAACCCTGTGCCCGTATTCTAATGCAGTGTTGATAGTTATACCAAGTGGAAGTGAAACACATCGTGTTAGCGCACCGCCAATAGTTAAGTCTAGCCCAATGGTCAGGGTTACCACCTGTCCCACATTGTGAGGGACAGTACCCATCTGGGCAGTTGTGTCCATACCAAAACCACTATAAATGTAAAATATCCTGTGACCGTATGACATAATTATGTCCCATATCTCATGTAATAGTCACATACAGTAGTTATTTCTGTATGTAACATACCTACATGTTACAAGAAATCAAATAAGCAAGTAAATGAAACAGAAGAAGCATCTAAACTGCTACAACAATAAGCTTACATTTAGGCATAAAACAAAAGTACTATCCATTGTACTGACCATGGGTATGTGTTGGCCTGTAAAATCTGATGTGTGTCCGGATATATTCCATCCTGGCCATATGAAAAGGTGGCAACCCTACCAATGGTCAGAGCATTCATCCAAAATCTGCCCATTTGCGGTCCAAGCCGTCCTTGTCAGGATGGGTCAAAGATGAACGGGTATTACCCAGGTCTACCTACCATGTCAGGAAAGATAAGTATTTGCATGTACCGATGTGCATGATGCACAGTATGTGGAAGATGAAACATGCCAGGGTAGTCCTCACAACCATACAGGTACCAGAGATATGTAGTGTATGCAATGTGTTCCCTTGACCGTGCCATGGGCCATCAACCAGAGAAGGGATGGATGGAGTGTGTGGAATATGGGTGTGGGGCGGACAGGTAATATAATAATCTGCAAAAGGGAGACTGTGCTGGATGCACAATAGGTGAACTGGAGGTGTATGAGGGAGCAGCGGGTGAATCAGAAAGAAACACAAAGAACAAACATACACATCCGCAATACAACCTGACAGGCCATATTGTAGAACACAATCACACAAACATATGAATATTAAAATGTGCGAAACACATGTACAGAAACGCCACCGGCACATACCCACATAATGGTCTGGACAGAACTGAGACATCCAACTACAACACACCTGGATGCATAATTGAATACTCATCATCCCCTCTACAGCACACAACACCCCCATTCCTGAATGTCCACCAAATCCAGCCATACTCGGGCTGCTAGCTTGGCGCAGCCATATCTGCACATAGTGACCACTACTCATATCTAGTAGGCAGTGTCACCCTAGGCAGTGTCAGGATTGCAAACTATGTATCCCTTGCATGTAAAACCCTATCACATTTTTGTAAATCCAAATAAAATAAAGGTTATTGGCTTGTTCAATTTTTGGATATCCCTCATGGGATAAGTATCCTGTGTAAACATCAGACTTGGTATCACGACACGATGTCCAGTCCTGTAGACATCTGGACACAAGTTGTATGTGCAGTAGTGGTTCACAAGACTGCTCAGCCTCCAGCTGGTCATGCAGAACCTACTACCCGGGATCAAACACCTGACCGTGATGCACAGCTCCCCACATGAATTAACAAGGGAATATACTTTACACATTCACATAGTGGCAGTTGGATATAGGTTGATTAAGGTGCTGATGTAAGCAGGGTACCTCCTGTCCCACTTTGTGAGGGACAGTCCCTGTTTGGGTAGGTGTGTCCTGACCAAGAATGATACAATGGCAAATGTCCTGTGACTGTAGGAAATAACTATGTACCATATTGCATGTAACAGTTGCCTAAAACAGTTATTTCTGTATGTAAAATATGTAAATCTTACAAGAAACCAAATAAGCAACCAAACTGCTAAAAGAATAAGCTCTCATTTAGGAAAATAAAGTTCTAAACCCTGTACTGACCGTGGGTATGTGTTGGCCTGAAAAATCTGGTATGTCCTGAATATATCCCATCCTGGACATATGAAAATGTGGCAACCCTACCAATGGTCAGAGCATTCGCACAATAACTGGCTAGCCTCTTAATCCCTCCTAAAACCAGTGACCTTCGGAGGAAAGGTGTTGAATGACACTTCATAGGTTCATAGGTTCATACTAGGCTATCTGCCCTAGGGCATTTATAAGCCTAGCCAGAGTGTGTTTGGCTTTCGCCACCCATTTTAAATTAATTTTGCTATGCCCTTTTTCGAGGTTAGTATACGTCCTCTAACAGTGACACAGAAGTGATACCCGGGGTAAACCTACGATCTCCCATCCACTCATCAAGATTCCTCTTGAAGAGAGTCAATGAGGGACTCTGCCAAACCTGGACTGGGATTTTATTCCAGAGTGAGGGGACCCTCTGTGTTATGAATATATCCCTCCAGCATGTCCTATTTATTTCAGTGCTGAGGTTCAAGTCTCTCAAGTGCGTAGCTCGATGGGATTTGGATTTTCTGACGTGTAGCATGTCCATTAATTCCAGGTTGGACATGGCTTTATACATCAGGCACAGATCGCCTCTGAGCAGGCGGTATGCCACTGAGTAGAGCTGGAGTTTCTTTAACCGGGCAGCATATGGCATCTGTTTGAGCCCTATGATCCTCCTGGTGAGGTACTTTTGGGGTCTTTCCAGTTGCTGCAAGTGTCTGGTAAGGTACATCCCAAAAGGGGCATTGTACTCAATTATGGGCCTGATGAGGGATGAGTAAAGAGGCATGATGACCTCCCCTGATCTAGATGTGAATCCCTTCATGATTAGGTGGGCTATATAAAATGTTTTTCTAACCACTTTGGCCACATGGTTGTCAAATGAGAGATTGCTATCAACTTGGGTCCCCAGGTCCCTAATTACTTCTTCTGTACTTAATGGATTACCACCTATGTGGTAATTTGTGGGCACTTTGTTTTTGCCAAAGGGGATGACTATACACTTTTTGGCATTTAGCTTGAGGCCATGGCTCTGGCACCAGTTGTCTGTTTCTATGAGGCCCTTTTGGAGGATGCTTGTGTCGGCTGGAGAGTCGATTATGGCGCCCAGTTTGCAGTCATCTGCGAACTTGGTCAG
>NC_056734.1:674000844-674065844 GCF_019279795.1 Protopterus annectens | reverse complement strand
TAAGGTCTCTAATATGGAACTAATTTCCCTAAAAATATGCCTAAACAACAATAAAAGCATCAATCTTATTGTAGTTTATATCCCACCAGGGAAAAACCTAGAAACCCTGGAGCTAACCCTAAGTTGGCTAACCACGAACTACCCTCAAGAAACCATTATACTGGGCGACTTTAACATTGACTGGTCCCAGTTCTCTGACCAGAAGAATCCTCTGCCCATTAACCTACATGGCTTCTCCCAAAACATCATATCTCCAGCAAGAATTGGAAATGCTAAACAAAAAGACAGCACCATTGACTGGATTCTTACCAATAAAGATACACTAAACTATACCAGTGGGACCCTCCCCAATGACCTCAGTGACCACCTTGTCACTTTCATCATGAAACATAAAATGACTTGTACAAATCCTCCCATATATAGACTTGTTAGAAATAAGAAGAAATTTCTCCCAGGACAATTCTTGGCTGAACTCAAATCCTGTAACTGGTCCATGTTAAAAACACTTCCCCTTGATGAGAGTGTGACATTCTTCAATGACACATTTCTAAATATACTGGATTCTCACGCCCCTAATCGACTGATCAGATCAAAGGTCTGGATTGCACCTTGGCTTACCAAGGAAACCAAATTAAAAATTAAGCTTAGAAACCAAGCATGGGACAAGTGGAGAACCACAAAAGCACCCCTAGACCGCACTAAATTTCAGCAGCTCAGAAACTCTACTAAATCAGACATCACCCGGGATAAAAAGAACTATTTTTGTCACCTCCAGGATAGACACCAGAATAACCCAAAGAAGTTCTGGGCAGGTTTCAATAACCTCCTTCATTCTGGGAAATCCTCTACCCCCACCCCTGAGAAACTTATTGGTAAAGATCCTGTAGAAGTAGCTAATACGTTTAACTCTTTTTTCACTGAGACCATCCAGTCACTAGCCAGTCAGTTACCTTCTTCTTCCTCCTCTATTACTACTGCTATTGGCAAATTTCCACCCGCCTTTAACCTTCAACCAATATCCACCTCCTATATTAGAACCCTATTGAAGAAACTTAAACCATCCACCCTATAGGCCGATCGACTCCCAGCCGAATACCTACAAATAGCATCAGATGTTGTAGCCTACCCCATTTCAATCTTAATTAACAGAACTATAACAGAGGGCACAATCCCCTCTCTTTGGAAAATATCTTACGTCATCCCTCTTCATAAGGGTGGCTCCTCCACGGAAACTTCTATCTATAGACCGATAGCAATACTGTCACCAATAGCAAAAATAATGGAAAGATGTGCTCACAAACAACTCCTACACTATCTCACTCTAAACAATCTTTTGTCCAAAACTCAACATGGTTTTCACCCCCATCATAATATAACCACTGCCCTCCTTTCCTTTGTCGACTCAGTCAACAGCAACCGCAACAACAAACTAATTACTTCTGCTGTATTTCTTGATCTGTCAAAAGCCTTTGACATGGTCAATCATCAACTGTTACTCCAAACCCTTGAACACCTTCACCTTGATAACCTGGCCCTAAACTGGTTTAATGCTTACCTCTCTGGTAGACAACAAGCAGTTCAGTGGCAAAGCAAGCTATCTCACTTGCTACCTAACACAATAGGAGTTCCCCAAGGCTCTATACTTGGTCCCCTTCTTTTCTCCATATTCATAAACGATCTCCATTCAGTCATCCCTAAAGCCACCTGCAATCAATACGCAGATGACTCTACGCTGATTTGCTCTGATCTCTCTCTTCATAACCTCCAGAAAGTCACCCAACACTGCTTTTCTGCAGTGGAAAAATGGTTCACCGAACGGAAACTTATCCTAAACCCAAAAAAAACTAAGCTACTACTAATTCTCCCCACCTTAGCCACATCTTTAGGGCAACACCCTCCACTCTCTAATAATATGGCCTTCCACGTTCAGTCCACTAACGGGACCATCATTGAGCCTGTCACCAATACCAAACTACTAGGTGTCACTATTGACCACAAGCTCAGATTTGACATTCACATCAGTCAAACTATAAAGACAGTAAACAAGAAACTTGGTTCCATGTATAGAATTAAGAACTTTCTTACTCCCAATACCAAACTAACCATTGGACGCACTCACCTTCTCTCCACCCTATTATACGCCTCTCCGGTACTTTCCTTCCTCAAAAAAACTGAGCTTAACAAACTCTCTGTAGCTTATAACCATATTGCCAAATTTGTAACAGGAGAGCCTTACCGTACTCACCACTGCCTCAATCTAAGAAAACTAGGCTGGTTAGAACTCCCCAATCTTCTCAAGCTTAATCAACTTAGTGAAGCATTTAAAATTATCAAGGAACCAGAGAAAACCCCCTCACTGTACAAACTTTTGACCCCCTATTCCAATCTAAATAGCCTTTGTTCTTCAAATAGTGTCCTGGTACAAACAACGAAATCTAACAATTCGGGTGGCGATGCTCTTTTTGCCAATTCCATTGGAAAACTATGGAATTCCCTTCCAAATAACCTAAGACTAGCTACCTCTCTCAGCCAATTCAAAACTAATCTCAAATTATTCTTTAATGCTCATTGGCAATGTCCTTGTACTAAACCAGACTAATTCTTTAATTCCCCGCTTTCCTTCATGTCATTCCCTAAAGGTCTCTCTCTTCTCATATATCTCTAGATCCTACATTTTCTATCTCCTCCTGTTCATTGTCCTTAATTAATCCATATTTCTGTTAATTGCATTTCCTCGAATTAGTTAATTTATTTGTATGTCTAATTTGTCTCTCTGTTTATTTTTTTCTACCAAAATTTATTTCTGTATGTAAATCAATGTGTTGTATGCTTATTGTGGAGCTTTTCTCCCCGGGCCTCTGCTGAAAATGGATATGTATCCAGTTGGACTAGCCCGGTAAACAAATGTAAAATAAATAAATAAATAATATAATATACACAAAATATATATATATATATATATATATATATATATATATATATATATATATATATATATATATATATATATATATATATATATATATATATATATATATATATATATATATATATATATATGTTACTGTAGATATACAAATGTACATAACTAGGTTGTGTTACAGCAATATGTTCAGACCGGGCATATGTTAGTGGGAGGTCCAATAAACAAACGTTTACCTCCCACACCTCCCCAGCTAGGCCGGTGAGACATACAGACACGCAATAAAGGTAAATACACTGCTGCTTTCCAGACCACCGGCAGGAAAGTACCAGTGGGAGAGATTTCCAAGGTCTACACTTTAAATATGGATCACGGGGTGCCTTGCGGGACACCAAAACTTCACCATGCAGACAAATCTATGATGATTGACCCGACCGGGATGTAGCTGTACATGGAACAATATGTTGTGCAAGTCTGATAACACATGGCTTGACAAAACGTACGACATGTGTCCCGAGATGGGGAGAGTGGGCAGTGTGTAGGGGTGTGTTAATATCCCAGCTGCGCTCACAGTAAGGATGAGTCATGAGTGCTGTAGAGGAGTGTCAGGTATGGGAATCATGGGTATGAAATAATGGGTGTAAGTGTGCAGGTGTTGGTTGGCAGAGATGTACTAGGCCCACCCCGTGGAAGTAATTAATATTCTTATGTGAGCATAGCAGATGCCCATACCTCCCAAACTGTAAGAGCACATCTACTGGATAGTCCATAAACCATTTGGGGAGCACATAGGGACTATATTAGTGCCCTGTACCCAATTATCATCGACGTCCGTGATTATGAATCAGAATCTAACACAGTCCTAACTAAACCCTTCCAGAACTAGTGATATTAGGTTGACATATATATATATATATATATATATATATATATATATATATATATATATATATATATATATATATATATGTTACTGTAGATATGCACATGTATATACCTAGGTTACGGTACAGAAATTACGGGTAACATATGTTCAGACCGGGCATATGTTAGTGGGAGGTCCAATCAACTGACGTCTACCTCCCACACCCTCCCAGCTAGGCCGGTGAGACATACAGACATGGAATAAAGGTAAATACACTGCTGCTTTCCAGACCACCGGCAGGAAAGTACCAGTGGGAGAGATTTGAAAGGTCTACACTTTAAACGTGGATCACAGGGTCCCTTGCGGGACACCAAAAATTTGCCTTGTAGGCGAACCAGTAATGGTTGAAGCGACCAGGATGTAGTTGTACACGGAACAGTAGGTTGTGCAAGTCTGATAACCCTTCCAGAACTAGTGATATTAGGTCAACAGGTGGCAGAATACATGTAATGACTAATGACAACACATATATATATATTCATACACACATATACACACAAAAAAAAAAAAATATATATATATATATAGATATATATATATATATATATATATATATATATATATATATATATATATATATATATATATATATATATATATATATATATATATATATATATATATGTTACTGTAGATATACACATGTATATACCTAGGTTATGGTACAGCAATTACAGGTAACATATGTTCAGATCGGGCATATGTTAGTGGGAGGTCCAATCAACTAACGTCTACCTACTGCACCACCCCAGCTAGGCCGGTGAGACATACAGACACACAATAAAGGTAAATACACCGCTGCTTTCCAGACCACCAGCAGGAAGCTACCAGTGGGAGAGATATGCAAGGTCTACACTTTAAACATGGATCATGGGGTGCCTTGTGGGACACCAAAAATTCCCCTAATAAGCAACCCAGTAATGATTGATGCAACCAGGATGTAGCCGTACATGGAACTGTAGGTTGTACAAGTCTGATAACACATGGTTTGACAAAATGTATGACATGTGTCCCAAGACAGGGAGAGTGTGCAGTGTGTAGGGGTGTGTTCATACCCCAGCTGCGCTCACAGTAAGTATGACTCATGAGTGCTGTAGAGGGGTGTCAGGTAGGGGAATCATGGGTATGCAATAATGGGCCTAAGTGTGCAGGTGTTGGTTGGCAGAGATGTATTAGCCCCACTCCATGGAAGTAATTAATATTCCTATGTGGGCACAGCAGACGCTCATACCTCCCAAACATGAAGAGCATATCTACTGGATAGTCCGTAAACCATTGGGGGAAGATATAGGGACTATATCAGTGCCCTGTACCTGATTATCATGGACGTCCGTGATTATGAATCAGAATCTAACACAATCCTAACTAAACTCTTCCAGAACTAGGGATATTAGGTGGACAGGTGGCAGAAATACACGTAATGACTAATGACAACATATATGAGTCATAAACAGCATGTACCTCGACAAATATGAATGAATACATATGCCCTGTGACTGTCAATGTGTCAGGTTAATAGAACCAATCATCTTAATGTGTCCCTGAGGGTGTTATGCAGTGTTCCTGATACAGTGTTCATTCTCCCCCATTCGTATGTGAGGTCTGCTAGTGAGGGAAAGCGCATATTCCGCCGACCACCTTAGGTAGATGATAGTATAATAGTTTGGGGTTACCACCTGTTTGCCTTTGTGAGGGACACTACCCCCTGGGCAGTTGTGTCCTGTAAAATGAATGTTATTATGGCACATGGCCTGTGATTTCAGGCAAAGAATCCATATATTGTCTGTAGCGGTTGCATAAAACGATTATGTTGTATCCGAAACACCTAGATGCTATAGGAAACAGTATTAGCAACTATAATGCTACAAGAATAACCTTTACTTATGCAAACCGGTGAAGTAGTCATTTTTCCACTGGCTGTGGGTATGTGTTGCCTTGCCAAATCTGGCATCTCTACATATAGGTCCTATAGGGCTGCCACCTTTCCAAATGGCCAAAGTGGGACCTCCTCCGTAGAAATGTCAGATGTACCAGGTCAGAACATACCTACAGCCATGCATAGTACAGAAATATATGTATTAGCACAAATCAAAGCTTAGTCTAGTAGTAGTCAAGTTGCTTATGCTACTTCATATAACATATAGAAGTGTCATTTATACAATAACTGTTACATGCAACTATTAGAGAAACATAGAATATAATATTGTCCTGTAATCAGGACATTTGCTATGCCTAGATTACTCTTGCATGACACAAACGCCTAATGAGGACTGTCCCATGCAAAGTGGGACAGGTGCTAATCCTAAAGTCTCACTTCGGCCAATTTAAAAGGTGGAAAACCTACAATAGGTATGCAGTAGCATGACCCAGCAGACAGATGTGGTTCCCAAAACACATTTACTTGTCTGCATTGCAGAGTATCGGTTCCTATGTATCAGTCAGATGGGAGCAGATTGTATGAGGAAGACACATATAATATGATTAACTCACTGGACAGGCCGCCAATTCCGTACAGTCGAACGCCATGCCATCGCCTAATGGTCAGCCATACCTGATACTGTAATCATGTAGTCCGATGTAATAGGCATCACAAGGGATCGCGCCCACCCAGCGTGAGTGACAAATGCAAGCACCAATGTCGGTGCATGTGCAAGTGAGGGAGCGAGCGGGTGTAAGCGTGTTTGGCTACCAGTATGCGAGTATTGCACTGTTAAAGAAATGTGGAGTCTAAACAAGTATAAGAAGCTGTAACCAGAGGTCAGCAGTGCTTAACACCATGCAAACCCATGCACAACCCCTCCCAACTGATGCTCCGTATCCAATGGCCTTGTTCTAGCCGCAAACAAAGAACCGCCCTTTGCAAGTGTTGGTAGCAACACCCTGCACACACAGCTAATCTGAATTACCAATACACCATGGCAAATATGCAGACAATAGACAGTACCACACACATACCATACAGCACAGTCATCCAACAGTATAGCAATGTACCGGCAGATATGTCTGGACCACTGGTGTTTGCAGATCTGGCCATCTTGTGTTTAAGTGTGTGAGCGTGGGTATGACCATTACGCATGTTGTCGACTGACATTACCATCATACCTTCATGTGTTTGAGCATGCCCAGTATGGTCAACTGGATTGCATGTGTTACATGTCCAGGTAGTCAGTACTGTGGTGCCAACCCCTGCATTGTACAATGACAGGTGGCATGCTGTGTCTGCAGAGTATCCATCGGTCATGTGGCATTGAGTGTTGCTACATATCTGCACAGAGTGGGTGGACATCCAACTGTATCCACATTTCTACACAGCACCGGGGGGGGGGGCGCACCTGTCTGTTACATGTGTACGTTGGATGGGGGGGCACAGCTGATAGTTGTACACTTTTGCTACTACTGTATTGGTATGTCAGGTACTCCATTTCAGTGTGTGGACCTACCTAATATGCTGGCTAGAGGCATACCAGTGTACTCTAGATCCTAGCTTTAATTACCAACATATTAGTTTCAGACGTCCTAGCCTTCACAACCTACATCCAACTGCCTGACCTGCTGTAGTCTGTCTGTGTGTGTCTGTGGGTGGGGGGTCATCCATTGGGCATATTCAGAGGCCATTGTACAGCATTTGTCTGTGTTGGTCTACACCTGACCAGCTGGTTGAGACTTGTGTGGGCTGTATGGACACACATGATGTTCAACCCATAACCCGCAGTGGGATAGGACACCCTGTGTACTACAAGCTACTATTGTGACCCTGGTATGTGCTACAGATGTCATGGTGCCACTATGGACGTGTACTGTCCGCTGCCCTAACATTCGGCCACCAAATTCCCTTGCATGCTCACATCCATACCATAACTACAGGTAAAAACACATTCTAATAGAACTGCCAATTGGTAGGTTGATTGACTTACCTTGAGGGTGTGCCAGACTTGAGGATGGTGCTGGAGGGCTGCTTATGTCGGATACACACAGTGCACTTCCTATACATGGCTGAGCACAGGTAGTGTCATGTTTGGCATCCCTTTTACTCTCTGTGCGAGTCAGAGAGGGTGACATTCCCTGGGTACCTACTGTGTCAGTGCATAAGCTATGCATTGCCTGTTTGCCAAGGCCAGGTCATACTGGGTACGCCTCCTTCCGCCTACTGGGTCCGGCTCAGGTAGTTCCTCCTCTGAGTCACTCTGTGTCTGTACAGGCCTTGGCATTGGTGGGGGGCTGTGTGGCCCTGCCCCATGCTGTTCCTGCTGCAACTATTTCCGCAGGATCATATTTGTAGCATAGCACATACCATAACAATGTGGGTGCATGTATCTGGTGAATACTGCAAGGCTCCACCAGATGTGTCCAGACACCGGAACCATGATTTGAGCATCCTAAACACATGCTCAATGATATGTCTTGCCTGTGCGTGTGCCTCATTATGCCATAGTTGTTTAGGTGTGTGTGCATTTCTGATGGGTGTCATCAGCCACAGCTCCAGTGGCTACCCAGCATCCCCCACTAGGTGATCGTAGGGGATGTCCATATCGGCAAAGGTGTGGTACAGCTGCGTCAGATGCCATATATTGGAATCGTCATAGCTTCCATGGCAGCCAGCACACATTCAGTATAATGCCCTGGGCATCTCATACGACCTGGCAGTTGAAGGAGGGGATGCCCGTGCAGTTATTGTAGGCCCTACCCCACTCACCGGGTGGTGCTTTGATGCATACGTGCATGCAGGCTATAGCACCCAGTACCCCAGGGTAGTCTGCCATTTGGTGGAAGAGACGCATATTGCTGGTCAACACCTCATATGTGTTGAGGAAATGTATGTGCTCACTGGCATGTGGTGACATGGCATCTAGGAACTGGTGGAATACTCTGGATGCAGATGCCTGTGAGATCCCCATGATATCCCCAGTTATGCTTTGGGAGGTATGTGTGGCTAGTATACCTAGGCCTACACATACCTTGGTATCCACTGGGATGGGTTTCCCTCTGCCTGTTCGATGTGTCAGGTGTGGCTGGCACAGCTCAACAATCTGCTGTAGGAGGTCTCTGTCCACCCCATAGTGCTCCACTATCTCCAGTTCATGTAGCCCCTGGTAGGTTACCCTGGGTCTGTACAGTCTTCTCTGTCTCCTCACTGAGGGTTGTTCGGCAGCATTCACATCCTCACCACCCTCAGCCTTCTGCACATGTTGGTCTATGTTGCCTGCTGCAAACCTTCTCATTTCGTAGGATTGTTTTGTAAAATTTCCCTGCATGTATACACTGGTGGTGTAGTGTGTGGAAAAAACCCATGTGTATGGTGCTTGCTCACTTTATCGTAGTGTTCTGGGCCGGGCTGGGCCTGTAATCTGCTGATTGTGCTAATTATCACCTGTTTGTGCAGCTTGTTCACCTTGACTACTCTCCTACTGCTGTTGTCCCTTCCAATTGCACAAGGCAGGTATAGACACACCCCTAGCTTAGGCGTGCTAAGGCAGGAGCAATCTTGAGACACAGGGCTCCAATGTACGTACAGTATGCCTGACACCCCCCCCCCCCCATGCTTTCACCTATATTCGATTCCTGCACCCGGCTATCTATACACATACACTCTTGGGATCTGCATCACACAATGGGGATAAACAGGATTCACTATTTTCCACCTCGTTTGCATAGTATTGTCTTCTAATACATAGTGACATGACCCATACTGAGCCTCCAAAATAATAACCACTGCTTACTGTCGCACAGATCCTCACACAACTGGTTAAAAGCACCTTACTATCACCGTATTCGATGTCCCTTGTTCTTCCCAGCAACAAAATAACCAGTCTCTACATGCCTCGAACCCAGGACCCTGCACACCATAGACGATGTGCTTTACCACTAAGCCATGGCAGATATACGTGCATCTGAGGTGATCACACACAGATCATCCAGCACAGGCAATCAACAGTATAGGATATGTATTCCATCATGTAGATTTATGTGTGCTAATGTCCACATATTATACATATATATATATATATATATATATATATATATATATATATATATGTATGCACACACACATATACATATACATACACATACGTAGATATAGAATATATATCACAACAGCGGACCACGTGACACCAAAGCATTAGACAAGAATGAAAAGGAAACCACATGCACCTCCTGCATTATGTACTGGTGTTACTATCATGGCAAGTGTGTTTTGTTGCGTCACACAGGTCAGACTGTATTAAGGGTAAGATTAGGGCTGCTGACATTTACTCCCCAGACCTATTGGTGAATGTATGTGTATGTCTTGCCAACCCAGTCTCCTGGGCGATTCTGACATTTATAAAACACACTCAACACATCCTGGAGCTAGCCACTCACAGATACCAACACATAGGATATGACTGCCAAGCACATACACCTGTCATGCCTTAGAATAGAACACCTACTTGTCTATTTTATCACACTACAGCATTATGCAGTTGCAGAACATGCTACCAAGATTACTGGGAAACAGCACTCCCAGAGGCATACTTCTAGATGGGTGACATCATCAGCAATGGAAAAAATGCAGATAGGCACTGTATGGAGTGTGAGCAGTCTAAAAGCATTAATTTGCTCCCAGGCAGATGGAAACATACACAGTTGATATTGCTGGGATTAGAACACAGACCTAACTACTTTATCACACTATAGCATTACACAGTTACAGAACGTGCTACTGAGATTACTGGAACGCAGCACTCCGAGAGGCATACTTCTAGGTGGGTGACATCATCAGCAATGGAAAAGACACCGATAGGGATTGTATGGAGATTGAGCAGTCTAAAAGCATTATTCTGTCCCCAGGCAAATGGAAACACACACACACGCATGCACACACAATTGGCATGGCTTGGATTAGAACACAGACCTAACTACCTTATCACACTACAGCATTACACAGTTATAGAATGCGCTACTGAGATTACTTGGACACAAGCACTTCCAGAGGCATACGTCTAGGTGGGTGACATCATCAGCAATGGAAAAGACGCCGATAGGGATTGTATGGAGTGTGAGCAGTGTAAAAGCATATTACTGTCCCCAGGCAGACGGAGTCAAACACACGCCAGTGGTGTGATCAGGACAACTGCCTATCTATGGACCACTATTACAACACTTCATAGATACAAGATGCGCCACAGACACTACACCTTTCAAGACTGTCAGTATGACCTTCTAGGAATGCGGACATCAACATGGATGCTGGCAGTTATGATGTACATACCTGTGAACCAGTGTGTTCAATGTAGGAATCCATCTTGAAATGGGGTATGGCCATCTGTTGCCTGGACGACCACTATCACTATACAGGGTTACAATAGCCATACCCATACACATAGAGGCACATAACTGACACAAGGTGTCACTGGGCATGCTCACACACTTAGTAGCACACGTCCATTTGTAATGAACTATGTGTCCATCTACACAACGTCATACTGGATATACTCACAGACTTAGTAGTAAAGGTCTGTTTTGTATGCACTCTGATTCTAAACACGGAAGGGCACATTGTGTCGATAGTTGTCATTGTTAGCATGAATGCTGCGATACATATATCTGACACCAGTCTTCTACACAACGTCTGCTGCTGTCCGTCACCTTAGATGTACCAATCTAAACCTGGCACACTAATACCACCCGTGGTGATGTCCTGCCAGGAGTGGCTACTTCGCCCATATAGTGCCATTCATAGACTAATGTCCTGAGACCAGGTTAACACCCTGACACCTAGAGGACAACTGAATTGTATATGTATGCTAAACAGTGCTAGATGTGTAGCGTTCGTAATCACAGCTGCCAATCTAGATCCAACAATGGGGAATACTGACATCTGTGCAGTGAGGAACACCTGGCTGAAGGCTCAGTTGTGCACAATAGCACTACCACCGTATACCTTGGATACAGACATGTGGGCCATAACACCATTATGGACCGCTCCAGGTGGTGATGTCCCCACGTACATGAAGGCCATTCACATGTACTAACCAGTACACCCTCAAAAGCCATCACAGATGTGTCAGGTGCAGATCACAGAGTCAAAAGCCGCATTCTAGGATGTAGCCCTCAGACATCATCATGTCCTTGGACCAGCAACACATATCCATACATGTGGCAGAACATATATTAATACAACACCGTGTGAGCCATGACCAGTGGACTGTACCTAGCTCTACAACAACTGTGCAAACTACTCATGTACTGACACAGTTGCATCATGTGTTATGCAATGCAATGATACCACTGTTCGTAACCAGGTCAGCTGTACACATAACAGGGGCCCTAGGTCATATACAGCTGTAACAGATGGCTGTTGCTGTACACCAGTAAACACACTCATGATTGGATATGACATACATCTACCTGCCGTGGATATGTACATGCCCCATACACACACAACACATATGTACATAGCATATCTGTTGCTGTCCTTCGTGCAGACAGGTGGTGACAGCAATTACACACATGCACATGGAAGGTAGGTCCATGGCTGTTAAATGCTAACAGTACATAATGTGTGATAGCAATGTTGACTGAGTTAACATTCCCTCTGTACTGGTTACCCATGACAACTATCATATCATACAACAGTCCATGTGTCATGTATGTCATTACACATGTCCACCAATTGCAATGCCTACAAACATGGCTAAATGACAGGAATGTAGGACCTACACACATGCACATGTAGTGGTGTGCATTCAGCTACCATGTGTGTGCAGTAGCTGATGTTTGCAGGTGATCTGTGCCTTACTACAACATGCAGTTGCAATGCAGCCCCATCATTGCCAACTGTATATGGTGAAATACTGAAAGTACGGTAGGACGTACATCAGGTATGGATGGATGTGTGGACATAAAGTGGTGGGCCAACTTTGCAGATGGATGTTTGCTAAAGACAGCTCACAGGTGTGTCACAAGCTGTCCTACCATAACATGTGCAAACACTAAGCTATGTTTCTGTTAATTGAAGGGGAAGACATACAACCCACACAGTGGTCAGGGTGTCACTGACTGTAAATCACTTGACACCTGTAACACTTAAGACCTCCCGTGTGCATATATCAGCACAATTAGCGTCAGTACACATTGTAATGCGGGCAATACTGCTGCATGTCTGTCATACATATAAGATAGCAGGTGTTTGATTCACAGTACTGCCATGTGTGTTTGCTTGTGTGTCCATATATGCCATGTATGGTGGGGAATACATCCCAATTGTTACACACCCCTTTATACTGTTGTAGAGATCTGTACATACTGCAGTGTAGAAAGCAAGACATAGACAGGGGTGGGGTGTGTATCACACACATGTGAGCTATCTGTATGTGTATGACATAGGTGCATTCAACTGTGGACTCCACAGTGTGAGTGTGTATGTATGTATGACTGTCTGGTCCATGGAGTGAGGATGTATGTTAACATAGTGAACGGATAGGACCCCTAACCCCTCCAGATAATGCAATCTACTGCCCTGTTGATTCCATCGATCTTAGGCATTACTGACTACCTGTACATGTTCATTCTCTGTGTCGTGTCATGTGAGTGCACAGTACTGTAATGGTGAATACCACATAGGCAGGGGTCCTCACCTCAACACTATCAAGTGTGTGTGTGTATGTGTGTTACAGTGTCATTTACCCCATGAGTGTGGGTGTGTTACTGTGTCTGAATACATGTGTGCGAATACCTGTGTGTGTGTGTGTGTGTGTGTGTGTGTGTGTGTGTGTGTGTGTGTGTGTGTGTGTGTGTGTGTTACTGTTACACAGTGAGGCCTCAAGCTTTCAACAGGCCTCTGCCCTTGTCATCAGCTAGAACGCTATGTAAACTCCCCACCTCATGTAACTGTACCTGTGATGTCATCTGATATGGATGTCATGTCTCTAGCCACTGCAGCTTAGTACACAGCTCACATGCTCCTGGATCAGTAGATGTGTAGACATCTTTGGAATATCAGCCTTTCTAACAGTGAGGTTAAAGCTACGTATAGCATGCTGGCATTGCCATACATGCCTGTGAGTAGTCCACATTTACACATGGGAAACTGCAAACACTAACACTCAATGGCACATGTAATTAGACCTGAAGGAGGGAAGCAGGACATCATTACCAACATGCTGTTACTGTTGTTACCAAGACACATACTGTGAACAGAAAACAATACATTCTAAACCTGTACTACATGGTATGTCTGCTGCGTGTCAACAGTACACAACAATTGTAATCTACACTTATCTCCCTATTCTGTTCACCCTGTGCATCAGACCATATGAGTATGTCCCTGCACCGATGGTGTGGATGACAGGGATGCCCACACAGGCATCATCATATGCACAGGGTGATAATGTTTGCCAGGGGCCTAGGCTGCACCAGTGGATGACATCATGTGTGTGGGTTAGGGCCTGTGATCTAATTGGCCATGTGTGGTTGTTATGCATGTGAGTGTTGCGGTGCCATACAGATGTTTCTGGTGTGTGCGTGTATGTGTGCACACAGTTCTGCCATGTGTCTGGCCTACACAGGGGTATTACTGACAGCTCCAGACTGTACAGACCAAGATTTACAGATCACGGTGTCCGGCCACATGACCTAGAGGTACTGTCCAATGACACATGTCCACTGGAACCATGGCCCCATTGGGACCATCCAGGGCCACGTCTACGTGGCCTGCTGTGTCCTGGTGTGGCCAGTGCAGCACCAGCTGCACTGCTACTGCTACCACCACTATGGGAGCGGGCATGTGAGGTAGCTCGTTCACGTAGACCTGCACCAGGTGATGTAGCTGGCCTATGTCCATGTGCCCTATGCCTCACTCCTACCAGATGTTCCAGTACAGACAGCTCATGCTCATGGGTTATCATGCCATGGTCAAGGATTCCAACCATTTAACCCAATTGTCTGTCCAAAACATCAGCAATCTGCTGTTGAGCATTTGCCAATGCCTGGATGTTGTCGTTTAAAGAACGGATAGCAGCCCTTTGAAGCCTCTGCTCTTCTCTGTTCTGCTGTTCAGCACGTGCCTGTGCCATCATTACAGTCTGAAACATCTGTCTGGTGACACCAACTGCTGCTCTCTGTCCTGCAGGGGCATGTCAGCCAGAGGTCCTCCTACGAGCAGCACTGGCCACATGCTTGTGTGGCACATCTCCAGTCATTTGACTGACACCATGGTGTGAATACACACCTTCTGTAGCCACCACACATTCCTGTTCCAAGCTACCACACACTAACTGTCCTTCCTCTATGGGCACTGGTGATGGGGTATGTGTTGGCATGAGATCTGTGTGCGGGGATGAGGGGAATATAGGTGGAATGGCAACCAATGACACAGATTCAGCCCCTGACAACCCTGCCTGTGCCTCAAGCATATGTTCATAATCACTGCTAGAGTCTGTGGGGACATTAACATCAGATAGACTGCAGGAGAGTAATGCACCTACATCACCTGTGAAGGCAAACAAAGACTCTACATTACATACAGACACACACACACACACACACACACACACACACACACACACACACACACACACACACACACACACACACACACCATGCATATGATGTGACAGAAGGCATGCAACATGCATGTGATACAGCAGACGGCATGCAGCTCAGACAATAATAGTGGTAGTTATCATACATCCCTGGGTTGCAAACAACAGCAAGCATGTGTCATAGCAGAAGCCATGCATTTCACTCAATCATGGTAGTAAGCATGTATCCCTGTGGTACACCATGTGGACCAGCACAGGTTAACAGTACACATGGCTGATGTGAGGCATATGACCTTGACATTAACATGTAGTATGACATGTAATCTGCTGACGTGTGCATTGACATGCATACATGTTTGACACAATGGTGTCCTGTCACATGTACAGTGGTGTAATGGTGTCACACTGCAGTGTTGTCTGTAGGCCCTACAGATAAAATGCACTTTTAGCAGATGTGCATGACCATTTAAGGGTATTATGAGACGTCTATATTGCTATACAGTGTGAAGTACAGACACGGTGCCATTGCATGGAATCATGAGGCGTCTCTATTGCTATACAGTGTGTATTACACACACAATGCATAGCCATGACTGTGTGCATACACAATACATATATACTGTGGATTGTGACCCACGTCGCTGAGGTGTATACACACTAAACCATGATGTGTCATGTGTGACACAGGTCTCCGAAGGACATACGGATGACACCCCTGCACATCTGCAAACATATTTTAGCTGCCTGGCAATGATGTCCACACATGGCAGACTTGTCAATACACCATGTCCCACATGACATTTGTGTACCACACACATGAGGTGCATGGCTGACAGTGATGTGCAACAGCAGCAAGGGAAATGTACTGTATCTGTGGCCCGATGTGGTTGTATGTGTATGTATGTGGATGCTGTACAGGTGACTACTGTCATGCTGTGACACAGTCATGATGTTCAACACATCTTATGTGGTCGAATTAAGTGATGCCTCCACAAGCTGTGCACAGGCTTGTAGGATGTCCAGTGTTCCACATCTGCTATATAACCATTCAACAAAGGCTATATTTGGACCATGTGTAGCCAATGTACAACAGGGTGTACACACAAGCACATCACATCTACTGTGTGTTGCAACATGTCTCTGGCCATGCTCCATGGCCATGTGTGAACATGTGTTGGCCAAACGGTTGTGATGGCCATCTATCTGATATGTCTGTGTTGTCCCATATGACATACACTCATAGATGTCAGATACTCCACTGTCCACAGGGTTATGCAGACAAAGGGTTGTATGTTTGGTATGTGGGGTATGTTTTATGGGATAGTGAGACAATGTTGCAGCTGGACCACTACATATCATGGACATGTCAGATGGCACATCACAATGTGTGCACTCATTGCAGGGGCATATTCCACAATGGTGAATCCTGTGGGCTGCCCATACTCCAGTTCACTGTGTAGTACTGTTTGTGTACACCACATGTGTAGTTCTGATGTATAGTACATATTCCTACATTGAACAACATCTCCACCGTTGTATGCACAGCTGTCCATACATCTAGAAATGACAGTTTCTGTGGTTTCATGTCGGTGTTTTACTTTGTAAGTATTGCACATAGGTAGCCAGTGTGATGGATTAAAGATGTGACCTGTATATTGTGACCGGACCATACATTATGTGTACATGTGTTAACTGGCCACATGGCAAATAGATCTGTGCATTAACATGCCTGATACTTATAACTGTCTCACCTGCAATGGCCTGCTGTCTCTGCGGAATGCCAGAGGTACCTATATAGGGGTGACACAGCAGTATGATCATTATCCACGACTGTATGACAGCTACAGGGTGCAATGTGCATGATAACTCATTCGTCAGTACAATAAGATATACTATGGAGTATGCACATGTGTGCATACACAGAGTAGCATACTATAGTATGTGGCATGTGTGTATACATGCCTTGCATATGATGTTACATTACATATTGTACAGTGACACATGCAACTATATGGAATATAATAGTTATATGTGCAGTAGTGACTTACCAGACAACTCCAGGCTCGGTGGTTCATAGACACCCACCTCCACGACTGCAGCTAGGGTTTGTGGTTGCAGTTCTGATGGTGTCCCCAGGTTGGCCAGTAGTTCCTTGGTACGTGTGAGTGGGGGCTGGGTTGGTGGCCCACCACCTGTTGCACCTTGTTCCCTGGCGATTGCATTCGTACGCTGTTTCGCACATCTGATCAGGTCTGTGCAGTGTCTGCGCACCTGCTGGTATCTGCAGTTATGGCCACCCACATCATTAACCTTCCTGCAAAGTTCCTGCCATAGGCCATCACACTGCTGTGCATGCTGTGACACATGGCTAAACAAGACATCATAATTGTCTTGGAGGTAAGGTATAAGGGCCTCATCCTCCAAGCGGGTATAGGCTGAGAGCCTTGCTCGAGGCATATCTGGAAGATGTAATGATGGAGACAGGTCACAGTATCTCAAAGATGCACAGAGATACAGCTGCACATACATGTGTATCACATTTAGTACATATGAGCAGTTATCTTTGCAAATCTTCATGACACTGACACCACTGACATGTTTGTGTCACACACATGTGACACCCAATGGGGATTGGATATTATCACCATATATGTGTGTCACCTGATTACATTGCTCATACTCCATGTGGATGCTGTCTTGATGTGGGCATGTCTGTTTGCCTGTACTGGTGTTCTTACCTATCAGCACATACCTGGATGTGTCCACATTAATGCTGTCGACCTTGATGCTGTGTATATGTCACATATCAGCACATACACTGCCTTAACGGACATGACCTGTGACACTGCAGACATGCACACGGAAACCTTTACATGCATGTGTTTTGCCATATACATCTACACGGCACTGTACAGCAGTTCAACCTCCTGCCACGTATCGCTTTTGTTGCACATGTGATACACATTGGACAATGGCTAGCCAGATGGTATTTGCAGGGATGGTTATCAATTATAGCATGTACGGCCAAGGTCATGTAGTAGTCTGTATGCCCTGGGCCATGTATGAGCATAGGATGTAAGGTTTTCTAGCTGTAACCGACAGCCATGTTTCCGGCACCAGGTGAAGCAATGCCACATAACTGATCCAGACGGTTAATGATACATCTACCATGCGATCCTCACACCATGTCTGACAGAGGTGAAATGTGCAGCTTTGCTGGACAGGGTTGCATAGTATGGCAGGAGTAAGCAACATGTATGGCACAAGGATCTGTCCAGCATGTGGCGATCCTTGTACTAGGAAGGTGGATGTCCATGACGTATGTATTTCAGATCAGGATATGTATGTGTAGCATGCCGAACATCACAGTGTTGTACATGTCTTTATGCAGGGTAGGCATCATGCTACATAGTGGAGATGAGGATTGTGAAGGCTGGTGTTGCCCATCCAAACATGAGCAATACCCCTTAAAGGTGATATGTGATCTGATATTGGTCACTTGAGTGATGAGTATGGCTGTACAATGATCTCCATATTCATGGATGGCACCCTGTCATGACTAGGGTTGCCTGTTATGACTACCTAATAGGCTTGGTGACGTCACTAGCTCAGGGAGGTCAACTGCACAGCACCATCCCTTACACACAGTGTCCATTATGCTGACCACTGCCTAGGTGGTACTTCATGGGTACAGGGTTATTAACCTAGCGGTGACAATGCAATATGCAGCTGTCAGATTGTGCACATATGTCACACACCTCACCCACAAAGCCCCTTCTGTATGTTGTCCACAACACTGAGTCAGCTATTGCTCCTAGATCATCGCCATTCACATACTTACATACACAGATGCCTCCCATTTCTCTGTGTGGTATGGGCTGCAATGAGGGGGAGTACAATGAATTAACCCTTTTTTACTGTAGCTGCCACTGGTGTGATATGCACATATTACTCAGACACCTTTTGTAGTGATGGTTCTGTCAACAGGCCACTGGCAGAACACTCCTGTGACATACAAAGGTACATCTAGTATACTGAGTGCAGGTGGAACACATTATGGGTGATGATGTCATATGACCTGTCACAGGTATGATATGCAGTGTGAAATCATCCATACTGTTATCTACATCTGTACTGCTAACAGCATATATGTTGATTAAGGTTCATGGACTTTCAGACCAGACTCAGCAGGGTAATAATACAGTGCCTCCCATTATGAGTGGTGTCTCCACTTTGTGGGTTGTGATAACTGTTGGTGTGCACCATTCAGTGTTTTCACAGACTGACATGAAGCTATGTTTTACATGATGTGTATGTGTAGAGCAAACTGTTTTGCCATATGTGCATGATACAACCAGGGATGTGGACAGGTCACATGCAGCCTGAGTGCACCTTGTACCATCATACTTATGGTTACAGAGGCTCTGTAGTGTTCATGGATATGTGATTGTGTACCTGTTGGGGGGGCAGTGTGTTTATGTTATCCGACACCCTATCTATTTTGCTTATTCATGCTCAGCATTTGTTCAGAACATGTAAGCACTTCATGAGCTACTAATTACTATAGCACTCAATCCTTCTCATTACCTACAGGTAAACACTGTTTGTACTTACATTTCCCACTTGCTTAGAGTAAAACAGCTGTTGTACACACTTTCCTCACATATCTAGTGGGAAATAGTTAAATATTCAGGCATGTCCAAGTGTCAATTCCCAGTTGTATCGCCTGTCTATATGATGAATATGGGCATCATGAGGCAATGTAGAAATTGTCTCGTGTACACAGTCAATACTACCCTCCTAACATACAACACTACAACCTGTGGGAGATGCACATATCTAGCCATGCTGGAGGTAAAGCTCTCTCCAACCCAGACTGAACCTGACAATCATGTGGGGATGTTAAACGTTTGCACCACTCCACACTCATCACATAGTCTCATTAGATCTCCACCACCATAGGCCACACATAGTAGGACTACAACATTTGCAGAGCCTCTCAATACTACTCTGTCTAGGCAACAGAAAACTCCAAAGCAGAAACATGGGCATCCCCATCACCCAACACAACACCAATTACTTATAGCCCACAGACTCAGTGTGCCCATCAACCACAGCCAAAAGGGTGATATAACGTACCCAACACACTAGTCGTAGGTGACTCTATAGGCGGTCACACTGATGTCCCATTCAGCAGGCTACACAAGGTGATAGTCACTTTTAGCTGGCTGTCGGGTAACAGGATCCGCAACATAACCTATGCACTCAGGTCACTCCTCAACAGGTACAATATGACTGTGTCATTCTCCATATTAGTGTGAATGCCCTGAGATGTAACTTCCTGGACTACATGTCCAGAGACATGGAATAGCTCTCCGATCTTGTAGCCCAGGCAGGTATCGTCCTAGCCCGGAGAAGCATTCAGCATTCGTCCAGACTGATAACTCAGTACAAGGACTGAATTATTTACTTCAACAGTTGGCTATGCTTCTGGTGTCATTCCAAGGGTATCCAGTATCTGTCTGCTTTGAATGACATGGTCAACAGAACATGATGCTTTAGCACAGATGGCCTGCACCTGTCGGCCCTGGGATTAGGGATAACATCTAAGGCTCTTGCTACTCCTATAGTGCCTGTTTTAGGCATGGTTCAAATAACATATTCACCACCATAACAGGAACAGGAAAGCAAAACCTGAAGGTAATGATAATCAATGCTTGACATCTTCATCTCAAATGCACTCACCCAAGGCACTCCTTGTAATGGACCACTTCGATATCTCTGCAGTGACTGGGACCTGCTTCTAGGCTCCTGAGAGCACGCCTGCACTAACAGGCTATTACTCAGACCACACCTTTCAGTCATGTAACCAGGACCGGAACACCGATGGCGGAGGTGTGTCCATATTTCCCCAAGGATATACACACCTCCAGGCTGGTTGCATAGCACAATGCATCAGAGGTAATCCAAGTGCAACTAACTCTGGACATAACTGCTATACAAATTGTAGCTTGTTAGAGATTCCACACCATACCCCACGGTTAACGGTCCTCACTTCTTGGTGTACTGGAAAGTAGGGTTCAAACAGAAACTACTGATGTGCGACTGACACTACCCCACCATTAATTGGGATACCTACTCATGTACCGACACATTAAGCCAACACTTTCTGGGATTCATAACCTCCAATCGGCTGGATCAACCTATCCACACCACCACCAGGGCCAACAATATCCTAGAATTGGACATTACCAACATGTGTGACTGGTGTTCCACACCTGGGGTTATCTCCTCGTTGGTCAGATCTGAACGTACGCTAATCACCCTTGTTATCCACATCCCAGCACCACACCCTTTATGGAAAACACAGTACAATATTTCTACAAAGCCAACTTCAGGCTTCTTATGACAGCAGTAGTAAATGTCATGACACCCGTGCAGATGGACAATACAGTTACAACAGCTGAATCATACACAACTGTACTTAATTAGCACTTACACGACTGCATGGATCATGCTATCCCAAACAGAGCCATCATGGTACCCACCAGAAAACGGATGCCACTCTGGTGGTCCACTGCCATGGACATAATGTACAACAGAAGGAGGAGAATGTTGCAAAGTAGAGTACAATTCCATGAGTGGGGGAGCTCCCTGGTCAGCCTCAGTCGGAATATGAGATCCCTTATCACATCCTCCAAAGCTAGCTACGTAAACATTACTGTGACTCATTCCAAGGACTACCACAAAGCGTTCTAGTGGTATGTCACTACTCTTGATGGTGATACCCACATCTGCTCTGACATGCAGCAGTTAGGCATGAACATTACAGAACCGACTAATATTGGCAACGTCCTGGCAGATAGGTTCAGTGCTAACTTTACACAACTCTCACACCCTAAAGGGCCCAAATCTATACAGGAACAATACAGAGTCCCTGCGATCACAACTACGCAGTTCAAAGCTGCACTATCTAAAGCCAGGAACACAGAATCCATGTGACCGTACAACATCCCAGGCTGCGATTTCCACAAACTTCAGAATGAAATGGCTCCCCACTTAGGCACCAAATTCACTAATAGCCTTGCATCAGGCATTGTGGCCCCTGAATGGCGCACAGCAACAGTTATCACACTCCACAAAGGTGGCTCCACAATGGACCAGGGGAACTATTGCCCTATGCACCTGACTAGACTGTTCTGCAAGGTTATGGAGCACATCATCATGGATCTCATTCACAGAGACATTGGTGGCCTCCAAACCTTTGATCCCACCCAGTTTGGATTTGTTAGGGCCAGACCATGCCTCCTAAACCTGGTGGAGTCTTTTGAGACAGTTACCAAGGCAGTAGATGAGGGTAAGGAGGTCCACACAGCCTACCTTGTCCTCTCAAAGGCTTTCAACACCATTCCCCATTCTGGTATTGTCAACATACACATCCACATGCACATCAACCCCTATATCACAAGATGTTATTCAAAGTGGCTCACGGACAGAACTCACACAGTGAGGGTAGCATACCCTAGTTCCTACTGTAAATCAGTTACAATTGACATTCCCCAGTCCTCGGTCATAGGGCCCCTCATGTTCTGTATATGCTTTTCTGAGGTACAGGCTAGCACAGAAGGACTTACCCTGAATAGGTTTGCAAACGACTGCAAACTAGGGGCCATGATTGTTCACCAGCTGATACAGACACCCTCCATAAGGGTGTCACTGGGACGGATACCTGGTGTCAATAACATGGCCTCAAGTTGCATGCCACAAGGTGCATAGACATCCCCTTTGGATTACACCAATCACCCGTGGGCTATCACATAGGTGGTAGTCCCCTACATACATAAAACATAATAAGGCATCTTAGAACCCAAGTAGATAGCATCCACTCCTTTGATAACCATATTGCCAATGTGGTGTGGATATCCTTCTACGTGGCCACCCTAATCTCTAATGGGTTTGTAGCCAGAACAAAGGCAGCCATTGTATCTCTCTACTCATGGCTTATGAAACAAATTAAAGGGTACAACACCCCATTTGGGATGTACCTTATGAGACAACAGCAACGGCTTTAAATACCACAACATTACCACACCAAGAGGATTAATGACCTCCGAAGGATGACGTATGCAGCCCAACTACAGAAACCCCAACTGTACTAATTTGCATACTGCATACTCAGAGGTGATCTCTGCTGAACGTACAAGGACCATGTCCAAAACAATATTGATGGATATGCTCCACATAAGCAAAAGCCACTGAGAGCCACATGCTCTGGGATATGTACCTAAACGCAATGATGACTAGGACGTGCTGGAGGGATACATTCCTGACTCGGACACTCACCATGCTTTGGAACATGATTCCTAGGTACATCAGGCAGGGACCCTCACTAGCACTCTTCAAGAGATACCTCGATGGGTGGATGGGAGACAGACATGTACACCAGCGATGACTGCAGTGGCTCTGCTGTACAGAGGTGCAGAAAACGAATGGCTCTGCTGTTCACAGGCACAGGACACTAACCTAGGGAGGTGCCGCAAGTGAAAAAACTGTAGTTAGGCTTATGATTGGACTTGGCCAGACAGCATAGTACCTAACTATGAACCTATGAAGCTATTACATGTCCTTTGTGCATGGATAATTGACTAGCTCTTCCATTTCAATTAGCTATCATGCTGATACACTGTCTGGTGACTACAAGTCATATGTATCCTGTTATTGTATATTGTACATGCCAATAGACATACCTGATGTTTGCATAATATAACAGTAATGCTATATAAAATGTTAGACATATCTACCTACAATACTGTACATTTCACATTTTTGCAACAATATCACAAAATGCAAATCATAATTGCACAGCAGGACCACCTTAGACATGTTATTCTCAGTTATACGCCCATACATCTGCCTACTGTTACAGTATATCAACATATACTATCCCCTGTTATGGCACATACTTGTTGGACAAACCCTGCCACTGACAGCGGCTGGAGTGGAATTGTTGTGTTTAAAGTCCTTATGTAACATCCCTTGTGGTGTATGAGGTGTTTACCTTGTGGCCCACAGCAGTACACACAATTTCTACGAGCGTTACTATGCTCAACAATACATCACTACCTAATACCTTTTCCCACTATATGCATTGCGTACACTTTCATTAATACAAAACAGGCACAACATACACTAGCATACTGAGTGTTCTACATAACTTCTTAGTAGTCCGAGTTGACGATAATATCAGTCCTATTCCTTTTCTGTTTTAACGGTTTTCTCGTATGTACATACGGTTTGAATGTATGACAAGCCATCCTTTTATACGTAGATACCAGTAACATGTGGTATCCTGCCACCAATTAGTGTTCCGGAGTAGATGATTACATGCACATCAGCTGAGCAGCTACTCCATTAGCCAATTACATGGCAACATTGGGGTATAATTGAATACTCCACTTGGGTGTTGTCCCTTTGCCCTACCTTCAAAAAAGACGGCCTAGATGTGTTGTTTGTGATGAATTGCAACAGCTATATGGAGAGACACAGAGATATTTTAACTTCATGGCCCCCGTGGATTGTGTGTAATGGCTAGAGGATGTAGTTCTACATGTGAGTGTAGCTGTTATATCAGCCATCTGATACGGGATTATTGAAAACAAACCCTGTAACATCAGCGTCTGTTCTATTGTACAACAGCAATGATTTCACATAGGGCCATTATAGTGTGTCTCTCACAAGGTATGTTAAGGCTTCTGCAGATGTCATAGAGTGAGTGGATGTTTGTAATGTTATTACAGTCTGTGTTGCAATTGTTTCGGGTGTGGGGGAGATGTAGGTGGGTGTACATATCAGATGAAGGTGTGTAGGAACTGCATTTATACATATTTCAAATGTGTGTGAGGGCTCCTTCCCTAATTGAAGACCTATCATTTAGTAGACTAATACTATGGTTATTGCAGGCTTATTCATTAAGCCATTGTTAATCGGTTCCTATATAGCATGCAGGTGATGTTGGTCCTTCAATCCCTTTGGAAATACATCGGTATGTATTGAAATGTTGCTACATGAAAGCTGTCTCATGTATTTCTGTCACATATATTTGCACTCATTGGAGTTGTGTTGGTGACTGAACCTCTTTGGCTTGGGTTGCCACCTTTTCAAATGGCCATAGTGAGACATTTTCAGGACACACATTGGATTTTAGTGGCTGACACATACCCACGGTCAGTACAAAGTATAAAACTTTACATATATGCCTATATAAAAGCTTATATTCTTGTGATGGTTTACTTGCTTATCCTGTTTCTTGTTACATGTAGGTATTTTAGATACAGATGACTATTTTATGCACCCATTACATTAACTATGGAACATGCAGAATGTCTCGAGATTGTAGGACATTAGTATTTGTACTCATTTCGGTCAGGACACTACCACACATAGAGGGACTGCCCCTCGCAAGGTGGGACAGGTGGTAACCCTATGTTTAGCTCATGTCCATAGCACATATTTGTAATAGTGTATTATAGCAATAACCCACGCCTGGGTGTGTGTAATGGTGAATTTACCTGCAGTTGATGTGGTTTGTTCACAAGGGCGAAGCTCGAGCGGCCAAACAAAGATAACCGTGGGTAAATCCAGCATTACCCACACCCAGAAGTAGGTTATTGCTATTATACAATGACATTATTTAAGAAGAAAAATAACTATTTTTCTTAAAAAATGGCATTGTATAATGCCTCCTTGCTGCCCTTCCGCAGCTGTCTGTTATTCTGCGGCAGTTCTGATGTACTGCGCATGCGTATGCTTACGCAGTACATCAGAGCTGTGGGCTAAAGCAATGGAGAAAGCAAGATCTCCGTTGCTTTTTACAATGTGTCTCACTATGTTAAAGGAGTTTAACATAGTGAGACAGCTTTAAAAAAGCAACGGAGATTCTTACGCTTACGCTACGCCTGCACCACTTCATGAATCGCTATGTACCTTCATTTGCATGCTGCACTACTGCGCATGGGGTGATTAGCATACATGAGCCGAGAGCTGCGCAGATCTGGTGTACGCTGGTAGTGCACATGGAATTGGATCGTACCTGACTCGCTCGGCGGCCATATTTGACGTTATACCGCCTACGCCATGCCTGCGCCTGGCGCATGCTTCATGAATCCCGGGGAGTGCATTAACAATTCTGGCCACCATGTCAGTGAGTGTTTCCTCTTCAGAGAGGTCATTCAGTGCTCTATGACATATTAAGACTTGGCTACAAAACACTATGTCTGATGTACGATTAAGTGCATTGGCTTTGATGCACATAGATGACATCAATGTTGGTATCAACCTGGTGCTGAAAGACTTTCATCTAAGTAATGATTGCTGGTTTAATTTCTTTTCAAGGTGATGATTAATAGGGCAGGAAAATAAGTTACTCATAGACTACAGAAACATACTTGGTATGTAGTATACCATATTCTGAGTTTCCATTTGTTACTAAACTTATCAATGTTACCATCTGTAGCACTGTATAACTGAACACGTCAATGAATGGATTTAAGAAGGATCCTTTAAATGGGAATTCCATAAGAAAATAGTTCCTTTTCTTAACTTTATATAGTCCAGATAGCCTCTCCAGAAATAGGCTGTCTAAAATTGTTCAGGCTGTGGGCTTCACACTTAGCCAGCACAGTTAGCCATTCCTGCAATTTTTCTAGCTTCCTCTACTGTTTCAAACAAAATGCTTTTACTGAACAGGAAGTAGTACAGGAGAATAATGAACCTACAGCAAAGTATTGTCTTTCAGTAGCAATCAGGTAAACCAATTACTAAGTTTCTGTTTTGTTTCTTCTTTTTCCAGTATATGTTAGTTGAAGCAATGCAATTCACAGTCCATATTGTAGAGCCCTTAATAGGTATGATCTATTTCTCAACAGAAAACAGCAGTTTAGTCATTTAAGGCTCTCTTCTAACAATTGCACTTCAACTCACCAAAGAATGCTGTTTAACCAAACAGGCATTCCAAATCCTTTCTCTTGGGATTGTCTTTTTCCTGAGCACTGCTCCCTCTGGAGTTCTCCCAGGTACCTGTCTCAGTATTCCTCTTAGTTTCCCAGCTCTGACTCTTTTCTTTCTCTGCCCACAGAAGAAATCCTTCCCAAACTTCCAAGGTCTCAGCCTGCTTTCCTCTTCATTTTACTTATCTGTAGAGTATCTGTGTGCACTGTGGTACTCTGTATCTCTTCCACTCTGGTGAGAGTTTTCTGCTCTCCATCTCTGATGAAAGCCCTCTCTTCACCCCTGCTTTCATCAATGAGAAGTCGCTTATTTAAAGGAGCATCTCTTCCTCCTCAGATCTGCAGTTCTAAGATCTCCTTCTAGCACTGCACACTAGATCACTTTTTGTATTTTCAGTATCAGAAGTCAGTCTATGGGTACTGCATCATATATCCCCATCTAGTTCAAACCTAGGGATATGACCTCCTTGTTTTGCCTTTCAACTTACTCTTAGGCTTCCTGATTATATTGTTAGCTGTGGAGTTTCATCTAACTGTCCACATCTGCCATGAACTGCAGTAGTGTCCTCCCTACTGCTGCCGTACTTACAGTTGTCATTCAGGATCTTGTTTTGACTACGCCAGTTTGTTAAATCTTGTGGAAATGATAATGAGAAAAGTTCTCATTTTATTCCTCATGCAGTCTTCAGTATTATTGAATCACAAACTCTTGTTAGCACCACAGCAGCAAATAAGGCACCCTTAATTCAAAAGTCTTTGTAACACTGTGCTTGTCTGAGCAGATTTCAGGTCTGCCTGGGCCTTCTCAGCCTGCTGCAGACAGAGGAAAGACAATTTGTCTTTGTTTCAACATTTTCTATTTTAGTCTGATGCTTATTCAGTGAGTCTTATACCCTCATGTTCAATCTTCCGTTATAGATCACACTGTCTGGGTATGCTTTCTTGCTATGCTGATCTTCTTTTATTTTCTTTTTTTCTCATTTGCATCCCTGTAGGACCTATAGTTTTCCATAGTACTCTCCATTAGCCCCTTTCTCTGTCTTTACAGCCTCTTTCTGGTACATCAGTTAGGTTAATGCATCCTTCTTAGTGTTAAGAACATGTTTGCCCTGAGTATAAGGCATCAGCTTCATAGGTTCATAGGTTCATAGGTAGGTACTAGGCTATTGGCCCTAGGGCCTATATAAGCCTAGCCAAAAAGGTACCATGGCTTTCGCCACCCATGAAAATTATTTTCCTGTGCCCCTGTCGAGCAGAGCCACAGAAGTGATCCCCGGGGTGAATTTCCTATCTCCCATGCAATCATCAAGATTTTTCTTGAAGAGTGCTAATGAGGAGCTTTGTTTGATATAAATAGGTAGTTTGTTTCAGAGTATGGGAAGTCTCTGGGACAGGAACCTATCCCTCCATCATGTTTTGTTTATTGTGGTGACAAGGTTTAGGTCCCTAGAGCATGTAACTCGGAGGGATTGGGATTTCTTTAAGTGGAGCATGCCCATCAGCTCTGGGTTTGACATAGCTTTGTATGTTAGGCAGAAATTGCCTCTGAGTAGGCGATATACGATGAAATAAAGCTGGAGTTGTTTGAGACGATCTGCATAGGGTATCTGTTTGAGGCCAGTATTCCTCTTTGTGAGGTATTTCTGTGTCCTTTCCAGTTGTTGTAGATGTCTTGTGAGGTGCATACCAAAAGGGGCGCTGTATTCTATAATGGGTCTAATGAGTGACAAGTAGAGGGGAACAATGACCTCTTTTTTCCTGGATGAGAAACCTTTTGTGATGAGGTGTGTCATGCAGAAGGATTCCCTGACTACTGTGGCAATGTGATTATCAAAGGAGAGACTACTGTCCACCTGTGTCCCAAGGTCTCTTATCACACTTTCAGTGTTAAGTGGACTACCGCCTATGTGGTAGTTCATGGATACAGAGTTTTTTACCAAAAGGGGATGACAATGCACTTTTTGGCATTGAGCTTGAGGCCATGGCTTTGACATCAGGCATCTGTCTTAGTGAGACCCTTTTGTAGAATGTCCACTTCGTTAGGAGTTTTGATTATGGCTCCTAGTTTGCAGTCATCTGAGAACTTCGTTAGCCAAAGACCTTCTGTGTTAGCCTGCACTTCAGAGAAGTAGATACAAAACAGGAGAGGACCCAGGACTGAACCCTGTGGTACTCCATTTGTCACTTGTCTCAAGTCGGATTTGGAGTCTGCTACTTTCAGAGTGTGGGTTCTGTCAGTGAGCCAGTTGGCAACCCATCTTGTGACATAGGGATTTATGCCTAGTTTAGTAAGTTTATCTATAATTCCAGAGTGGGGGATGGTGTCAAATGTTTTGGCGAGATCTAGATAGGCTGCGCGAACCACCTTTCTCTCATCTACAGCTTTGGTGACCGCTTCAAAGAAGTCGATCAGGTTTAGAAGACATGATCTGCCTTTTACAAACCTAAACTCGGTGGGGTCCAGAATTTGGAGATTACCAGTGTCATTGCTTATAAGTTCCATGATGATACATTCCATAGCCTTGCAGGCCAGGCTCATCAGGCTAATGGGGTGGTAGTTCCTGGGGTCCGTGGTGGCTCCTCCTTTGTGGAGTGGGATAACCATCACTGTGCACCATTCAGTGGGCACAAAGCCTGAGGTGAGGCTATGACTGAACATGGTACTTAGGTGGGGTGCCAGTTCATTCTGTAGTTCATGTAGAATGCAGCCTGGGATGTTGTCAAGTCCCATGGATGCTGTGTTCTTGGCTTTGGAGAATGTGGTTTTTACCTGTGCGGACATGATTACAGCAACTTTGCATTCTTCCGGTATAGAGATGAGCCCTTTAGGGGGTGAGAGAGGGGTAAAGTTAGCACTGAACCTATCTGCCAGGATGTTGGCAATATCAGTTGGTTCTGTACATTTAGTGCCATTGTGCTGTAACTCAGAGCAGATCTGAGCGTTGCCATTGAGATTCTTGACATAGCTATAGAATGCTTTGTGGTTGTCTTTAGAATCAGTGGCAATTTTGTTTTCATAACTAGCTTTGGAGGATTTTGTGAGGGATCTCAGCTTCATACTGAGGCTGACCAGGAAGTTCCTCCAATCATGGGATTTTACTCTTTTTTTGCAACAGTTTCTTTCTACTGTTATAGAATTTGTTTATGGCAGGGGACCACCAGATTGGCTTCCTTTTTTTGGAGGATAGCATCTTGGTTCTGTTAGGGATTGCACGATCAATGCCCTCATGTAAGTGCTTATAATGTGCATTTGTGTAGGATTCAGCAGTTGTGCCTCTATTGTCCATCTGCATGGGTGTAGTGAAGTTTGCCACTTCTGTCTTAAGAAGCGTGAAGTTGGCTTTGGAGAAATTTTTTATAGTGGTTTCCCTAATGGGGGGGGAATGGGATGTGGATGTCTAGGGTGATTAGCTTGTGATCGGATCAAACCAATGAGGAATTGACCTCTGGTGTGGAACATCGGTTGCCCTTGCTGGTAATAACCAGGTCTGGGATATTGCTGCCCCTGGTGGGGGTGTAGATAAGTTTATCCAAGGCGTTGGAATTTATGAATTCCAGAAAACATTGTGCAAAAGAGTTGGTACACGAATAGTTTTCCCAGTTAATGGTGGGGTAGTTGAGATCGCCCATTATTAGGGTGTTAGGTTGTACCCTAATATTTGGTTGTTCATTTTTAACTATATTTCTCAGATAAAATCTGTTTTTTCTCCTTTCTTGCACCAATGAATTTCCTTCATTTGCTGATGCAGATTCATCATAATTTTTATAGATTACTGTGACTTTCTGTGATTATCTCTAGTAAAACTTCATACTTAAAGGATTTCTTTGAATCAGAAAACTCTTCCTGAAGAAAACAGAATTCTGGTTTTCCCCTTCTAGAAAGAGATGGTACAAGGTCAAATTTTCAGTGTCAGTCAAGGCAAAGTGAGATATTTATCGATTTGGTCTTAGTCTGGCTGCAATAAATTTTCTGCTCAGTTGGTTATCAACTGACCTGGGCTAGCATCTCTTTCAGTAATGTTTGCCATAGCCAATCTAATCTGGATCTTTCATGTCCATATATTATCAGTACATTTCCTGTTAGCTGAGATGATAGGAGTTTTGTCCTCCCAGTTTTTGCGGTACATAATGATCAAATGCCACAGTTAGGCTTTTGAGTCACCCTTCTTACCTTTTTCATTGTTAGCACCACCATGGGGCAAGCACCTATAATAGCTAGCACAATTAACCATTCCTGCAGTTTCCCCAGCTTCTGGTCATCCCCACCTTTGGCTCAACAATGCTTTTTTGCAAGCATGTTTGGGGTCACCAGGAAACAACCCCAGGAGCAACAAAGAGGGAAACATCTTGTGGATAGACCCACCACTGCAGTAATGTCTTAGGGAAACAATGACAACACTATAAGCAATAGAAAGTCCTAATCTGATTTACATTTGTCAGAACAGCTATTTCAAAGAATGTTAAATGGCAAGTCTTTGGCGAACTGCATGTGCACATACTACCAGTGTAAGTCCCGAAGAACACTTACAGCATCTAGGTATAAAAATGTTCAGGTTTATTGTATACGACCAAAAGGCAAATGCTAATAACAGTTTTTATGGCACACACTTCCACAAGAAATAGTTCCTTTTGTTAACTTTATATAGTCTAAAACAATGCGTGAGCAGGTCACTAAAAAAACAATCAGTTAAAACAAAATGAAAACTCCAGCAAAGCTAGAGCTTCCACTGAATTCATTGAAGGTATACTGACCTGTGAATATGTGTGCCTATGAACATTATAATGTGGTTAAATATGTTTGTTCTCAGTGTTCTTGGAAAATTGATAGGGCAGGTATGATGTTATACAGTTTTTTTAATTGTTCTGCATCCATGGCAGTTTATAGTTGTGTGTCATCTCTGACACCTGTTCTATATTAGGAAAACAACTAGAACAGTATGTCTAGATTCAAGAAAACTTACATACTTGTGTATAGAGAAATATGAATAATCATGTTGCACAACACTTGTGCTGGGTACATCACTTATATTTATCTTTAATAGTCATTCATTCATTAAGAAATATTATGTTTTCATGAAGGACCAAAACAACATTTAGAAAGACAGCCTTGCAAATTATGGAGGCTGTTTGCCAGATTCCAAAAGACTATCTCTCAGTGTAAGTGACTTACTGCAATGTGTACAGCAGAGTAAGTCACTCTGAGAGAGGTCGTTTGGAGTCTGGCTGCCAGTGTAAGCCTTTTTATAGGTAGTACTTACACCAAAGCAAGTGATTTACTCTAATAACAAGTCTTTTGGAATTAGGGTGGGCTTACATTGGAGTTGGTCACTTACATTGAGAGCAACTCTTTTAGAATCTGTCCCTATGTCTATAATGATATCTGTAACTCTTTTTCCAGAAAGGATTAATAGATAAGTTCCCTGGTCAGCTTTGATGTGTCTGGCTAATTAAATAATTTATGGGATGGGTTTTGATATATAAACCCAGACAAGGGTTCCACACATATGACAAGTGGAACGGCCCAAAGAAGAACGGACCAACAGCCAACAAAAATGGCCAGCACTCAATTAGTGGGGTCAAAACTGAAAAACATTTTATTATAATTATAGCAGCCCAAATAATATTTTTTGAGCTGCTATAATTATAATAAAGCATTTTTCAGTTTTGCCTCCACTAATTGTGTGCTGGCCATTTTTGTTGGATGTTGGTTCAGTCTTCTTTGGGACATTGCACTTGCAGTACATGCAGATCCCTTGTCTGGATTTATATATCAAAACCCATCCCATAAATTATTTAATGCCGAAACCGGTCTGTTTATTTTTATGGTGCTGCATTTTTATGCAGCATATTGTTTGGGCTGCTATAATTATAATAAATTGTTTTTCAATTTTGACCCCACTAATTGAGTGCTGGTCTTTTTTTGTTTGGTGTTGTTTTGTTATATAAAGTCATTGCCTATTAGTAATTGTACCCTTGAAAAAGTTTTGGAAGTCTATGTTCTTGGTTTTCACAAATAAAGATATCTGGGATTCTTGTTCATATCATGGTCTTTGGATATGTACGTATCATGAGACCATTGCTCACTCATGTTTGGGGTATATATATATATATATATATATATATATATATATATATATATATATATATATATATATATATATATATATATTCAGTGGACAGGGCATGACAAAACAGGCTATCCATGCAGCATCCATTGTATGACAGTTCTAGAGATTCTACTATGGCAGTTTTACTCCTTAAGAAGACACATGACATTGTGGAGATCTATCCAGCCCTCCATCCACAATCAGATCAGCCACTAGGAAAAATAGAACGAAAACAGTACTAATACACAGCTGAAAAAGATCTAATCAGAATTTGAAAACAAAAGGAAGCGTAACACACTGACTGTATAAACCTGTCTGCAGTAATTGTAGTCTATCAAATCTGCTCATTTATATATTCTCAAACATCTCCTGCTAATCACAACAACCATCTTTCCTCTTGTATCTTTTTTTTCCTTAGAGAATAAATTCATTGAGTAAATGTCAATAATTAACATCGGAATGCATGCAAGATCAATGGTGTGAAGCGTCATGGCATGTGCATGTCACGTTTTTACATACAGCATTCAAGTGTGGCATGCTTCAAACAGTGCTCAGTATGCTGAAATGTGTAGAGTTCAAGTACCATGAACTTATGTTGTACATAAAAATGTTATGAATGTGAAGATGATAATAATGTGATTTATGTAATGTGGTATTGTGTTATACACACAGGGGAGCTCCAAAAACCTTGATGACCTTTCTTCCATGGTAATGGCAACTATATATAGAACATAAATGTAAGAGGGTATGAGGGTCTAGTTCTTACATGAGAGAATATGGTGGTTTTGCATCTGTTTATACTATTGTCAGTGCATGCAAATGTATGATTATGTGCAGCACATTGTATGGTGTGCATATGTATGTCCTTCATGAGAGTAAGTTAGAGCATTTGTTGTGCAGAATGGCAGATTTTAATATGGTTGCCAGTAAAAACTGCTTAAGGAAATCATTTTTTCACAATAGTGTGCTGTATTTATTTTGTCTTTATTGTTCCCTTTATTTCTCAGCTTATATTAACAATCTTTGCTTACTATCTGATTTCCACTACAGATTTTTTTTCCTGTGGATTTTAAATCATCCAGAAGATTAGCAAAATAAAATATTTTGGACAGTCAATCCATCTTGAAACTATATTTTCTGTGAAAAAGTAATGTCAGCATCTTTTCTGATTGTCCCTTAAACTTCAGCACTATTGACAAAACACCTTTATATTTTACTTTAAACAAACCCTTATCAATGAGTTTGCTTGTACAACTTAAATATGTGAATATTGCTGTTACATCTTCACATCTTCCTCATTTTCTACAGGGAGTCTTCAAATTATTTTGCTCCTTACTTCCTGGTCTGTGAACTAACTTCTGATAATATGGCACAATATTTCAAGACTTCTGCTCTGCTGCTATGCAAAGACATGACAAATCAAAAAGTTTAAATGACCTCTATCACATGGAATTCTGTTGCACATATTATATATATTTTTGTGTGGTTGGATCCCTTAAAGATAACTAATCTGCTGTTATAGTAGCTCCTATTGCTCAAGGGATTTTAGTATGAACTCTCTAAAGACAAATGCTATTTACCCATCTGTTTTTCTATGTATATACATGCATACATACACACATACATACTCAGTACTCCCACCAAGAAAGTTAATGCCCCCAGTTAGATGATGGTTCCACTGCTAACTTTGTACTTTTCGAAAAACGTCATGTGGTATAGAAGCTCAAAAGACGCATGTTCACATTAATTTACCTCTAATTCAAAAAAGTGTTGTACTGTGCAGGGTGCCTTCAAGCTCCTATACTCTTTTTTTTTTTTTTTTTTTGTGTCTGTTATTTTCTTAAACACATATACAAATGTATATAAATGTAGTGGCACATTCAACAACTCATTTATTTTGACAGAGATACCTGTGCAATGCATGCTCGCGCCTGCACACACACACACACACACACACACACACACACACACACACACACACACACGCACACACACACACACACACACACATGCACACACACATGCACACACACATGCACACACACATGCACACACTCTACATGCTTTCCTCCCAGATGATAAGTTTTATTCACCTCTAAAATTGCCTGAACCAGCTGCAGTATATTTTCTTTATTATGCAGAGTTAACACCAACATTCACATACTTAAATTGTATAAGCAAACTCATTGATAAGGATTTGTTTAATGCAAAAGATAGCAGAATGGAAGTGTTTACCTTTCAACTTTTTTGTGATTTATTCTTCACCCTAGTGATCAAACAGCACCAATCATGGGTAAATCTTGTGAAACCCACAAATAGTCATAGGTTATTGCTAAAATATATAATAAACAGAAAGAATTGCTACTAGTACCTCTTCGCTTCTCTCAAAAAATCAGGGCAAATCAAAAAATAATGGTGACACAAATGGACAAACACAGGACCATTTTTTAAATATTATTCTAATTCACTTAAATGAGAACCACAACCAAAACTAAAAAAAAAAATATTTTTTAGCAGATCATGAACTTTTCTGCATTACTAATGTTTCCATATCAGGGTAACTGACTATTATTATTTTCAATTTTGTTATACCCAAAAATGGCCTAAAAGGGTGCTGCCACGGGTAACATGACTTTTGTTTTATAGTCATTGCTTCTGTGACTAGAGGATCATTTACTGTGGCTCTCTCTCTCTCTCTCTCTCTCTCTCTCTCTCACATCTGCTCATCTGTGACTGCCTACATTTGACTGTCAGCATCAATCTGTATTTTTCATTAGTTTGCTTTCTTTGATTTTTTACTACTAGCTATCTCTGATTCAGCCTGTTAAGGAATGTTTGAATAACAGGCTTGAAAATATAGCTGAGTGTGCAACTGTAATTCAGTGTTGAAGTGTGAGAAATCTGACCCTTGTCGTTAATAGGTGTTACTTGGGCTTTGATGATCTGTGTTCATTCAACATTCTACTACTGTGAATAGAATTGTAGTCTTTGATGTTAATTTTCCTTCCCCAACACACAGACTTGTCTCTACATAATACTGTATGCAATTCTAAAATGCTGTAACAAAATAACAGAAGACACATGCACTTTTACAAAAAATACAATGCAGAAAAATGCTTAATCAAAAACTAACAGAAAATCTGAAAAGTAAGATTAAAATATTTTCTTTCTTTCATTTTTTCTTTATGGCACTCAAAGTTTGAGTAAAGGAAAGACAATTAATTGGTAATAAGAAACAAAAATTAAATAATAAACACCAATTAAACAGAGTGAGTTGTGATTTATTGTTCATTTGCATTTGAAAAATAAGCTTGAAAGCTTTGTCTTTGTTAAGATTCCAGGCTATACTATTTGTCTGAGGTGCAATGCTGGCAATCTACGAATGATAAGATGCATTTAGATGCCAATGTGTAGGAGACATTGATTTCTTAACAGCTCTGTAGTTGGAAAACCTGACCTAAACTAATTACTCTACCATTCTTAGTAGCCTTTGTGATGTAACAGATGATGAGACAAACACAGGAAATAAAGACAAACAGAAGTAAGTTTTGACATAAAACAAACAGAATCATTAGACATGTTTAGTGTTGGATTGCATGGAAGAAAAAAATCACCTTTTTTGAAAGAAAACCTTGACATTTGTATGGAGTTCACCTTTAAGAAGTTAGTAGAACAACTTGTTTCCAGCAACATTTACTTTTTAACCAATAAAAATGTATGAAATTCTAATGATTAGCAGCATTTACTAGCTAAAACTCTAAATAACTAACCAGAAAACCAAAACCTTTCACTATACACAAGGCAAAGTTTGGCACATTCTGCAGAATTCTATTACAACCATAACTTAACCAAAAATTTAGTATTAATCCCAATTAACAAACCAGCATTTGCTCAGTCTTCCATTCATGCAAACTCTGCAGTCACAAAAATCCTTTGACCATATGAGCATTTGCACATATGGACACACACACACACACACACACACACACACACACACACACACACACACACACACACACACAGGGGCTTGTGTGCACACATATATCATCACATATTCATTGACAAATATGAATGTCGACGTGCAAAACATTAACTACAATTTCTTAACAATTTGAATGTCATCTGCTACTTTGCATGCGCTAAGAAGCAAATAACCTACGTGCATGCAAAACTGAAAACAAACAAGCAAAAAAAAAACATTGAAAGACATTGTTTTTTTTCCAGAGAGGAAGCATACCTGTACACCCCCTGCTAATTATATATATTAATTTTGAGCTTGCACAAAATTGAGGAAAGGGAATATTCCTCAAACTACAGACATGTATGATATATTGGCATCAAAAACTGAAGAAAGGGAATATTCCCCAAACTACAGACGTGTATGATATATTGGCACCACATTTAGGTCTTCAGTACCATGCATCACAAAAGGGCCTCATTAGCATGCAGTGTTTCAGAATCTTATTCTCTGTAAAGTGTGTACCATGTCAGAGGCCAGGAGCATGTGGTGCCAATATTCAAAAACACTTGCTGATCAAATGGTATATGCCAGTCTGCAAGTCTTGCAGAGCAAGTCAGCTACACTGATGTTGAGGGATGAAGCCCTGAAAATGATCCAGACCTGGGGTCATTTATGCAGTCCAGGAACCTACAGGATCTGGCAGTGAAAAGAATTATGAGACTATGCCTGCTCTCTTCTATATGACAGGAGGGATAATGACAATATGTCTAGGAGAGGCAAGTGGGTCTTCTGGGTCAGGACTCTGGCCAGCAATGGAACCATGAATCATAGCTGTAATTGATAAATGGGTAGACAGTGAGGAGATATTGTCACTTTGGATGGAGTGGGGACACACCTAATGAAAGGCAATGACTAATATCTCTCAGTCACCTTCTGAATTATGCCAACACATAGATATAGTGCTTCATTACACAGTTTCAAACCATCCCATATGAGCTTCAGTCAGGGCTCCCAGTCTTACCCTTCTGTTGTATTTGGCTGGTGTGCTCAGCACACAGAGGTTTAATATCCAAATTACACTGAATAACGTGTTATAAGGTAGAGGAGACCAAAGAGTAGTAACATGTACACAAACATCAATCCAACCCATGTAAACTCTGTGGATTTACCAAAAAAAGAAAAAAAAAACTCTTTACAATGTAGTGATAGCAAAGCATATACAGGCAATATAAAATATATTTAACATGCCTTATGTTTATCAAATAGTTTAGTGACCACATGCAATTAATATTATAGCATTATAACACGTTCTTGGCAGGACATGCTGTGCTTTTCTATGGGCTGTGTATAAGGTGATTTTATAGGTAATGCAGGTATACATTTGTTGCAGATTGGGGATAAAGGGGCACTGAGCTGATGGATTATTGTAGTATACCTGATATCCTAATTATAACAGGAAAGTTAAAGTCCTCATTTGATGTAGTACTTGGGTCCTTTTCTGATTTCTTAACTCAAGTTGTTTTGGTATATATTTCAAAGTAAAGATGGTGCAATTCATGCATCCATTTGGATGTGCTGTATCTGGATACAAGTGCAATAGGTATTGTCTAGCTGTAGTTTACATATTACCTATGATTTCTAGTTGGATGCTTGCTTTATACATGCTCTGTTAATATAATTGTATGCAAATGTGTATTCAATATGTTAGTGCACACATTGTACAAGCATTCAGTATTACCATCACAACTGAAATGAATATTGCAAATAGTGAAATCTAACAATGAGATCAAGTGATAACGTCTTTTATTATCAATTCAGTGCTATTTATGGATGCTGTTTGATACATTTATTTATTTATTTATTTATTATTATTTATTTGCATTTGTTTACCGGGATGGTCCAGCTGGGACAGAAGTGCCCATTTTCAGTGGAGTTCCCTGGGAGAAAAGCTCCACATATAAAGAAATTTCACATACAATACAGAATTTACATTAATAAAGACAATTAGTACATATTATTGGCAGATTATTCAATTGGTGAAAAAAAAACAGTACATAAGTAATCATTCTCAAATCAAAGATATTATACAAGCAATACCGAGTATATACATGAGAACATTCCATATAAGTAGTTTTCAGATAGCAGAATTTATATAAAGGACATTTCATGCAGTGAATGCAAAGCAGATATAGGAATTAGTTAGAGACTAGGTGCTTAAACTTTTCACACGCTTAGGAGGTGTAATAGCTAAGTGATAGGCTATATGTGTCCTGTTGCAGGAATCAGCAAAGTTGGTGGATATTGTTGCAGATATAAGTGGTGGTATGGTATGATATTAAGGTAAGCTGCGAGAGTACCTGAATGTCTTGCCTGGTTCAATGGTAGGTCTGTAAGAGTTAGGAAGGAAAGGAAGTAGACAGGAGGAATGGTAGAACAATGAGGGTTAGTAGAAGGCAGAAGTGGACTGGATGGAGAGGCAGAGTAAGTAAAAGGACAGGTGGATGTGTAAGGAGAATGCCAGAGTAGTAGAGTGGGGGTGAGAACAGTTGTGATGGCTGAAGTTAGGTTATATGAGATGTGGAGTTAGCACATGTGCACAGCCAAGATGCAGAGAGGTGGTGTTTTAGAGATGACTTGAAGAGGGTTACTGAGTGGGTGGATTTAAGTGTTGAGGGAGGGAGTTCCAAAGTTTTGCAAAAACTGGTAAAGAAATGGTAAAGGAGTAAAGCATCTGGCCAGCCAAAAGTTTTTTTTTTTCTACATTTATGAGCAGTTGGTTGTTGGATTGGACTGGTCTGTTAGGATGGTATAAAGTAAGTATAGAAGTTAGAGCAGGGCACATGGATGAATTATGAATGAGTCTGTGAGGTGTAGTTAGTTGGATAAAGGTGAGATAGTCGGGACGTTCAACCCATTTTAGGTTGTGTAATGATAAGCAGAGGTGGGATGAGTAGGAGGCATTAGTTA
The DNA here is from genome assembly GCF_019279795.1 of Protopterus annectens. Lineage (NCBI taxonomy): Eukaryota > Metazoa > Chordata > Ceratodontiformes > Protopteridae > Protopterus > Protopterus annectens. The sequence continues at coordinate 674,025,434 of NC_056734.1, read as the reverse complement.
CAAACGTAGCAATTTTGTTGTAGCATGAGTTTAGTTTGGACTTTAGGGAGGACTGAATGTTGGTGAGGAGGGGGACACCATATAAAAGAGAGGGTAATAGAAAAGAAGAGGCAAGGGAAAGTTGGGCTGATGCACTGAGTAGATGTTTGTGTCGGTAGAGAGTGCTAAGCTTTTGATGTGTCTTTTTGACATTGGACTGGATGTGCAGGTCGAATGTGAGGTTTTTGTCTATGATGACACCTAAGAGTTTTATGCTAGGTACAATATCAGTGGTGGTACCCTTTAGAGATTGAATGGTGAGGTTCTCTTTTTGTAGGGGTGTAGACTTTTTGGGAGCAAAGATTACTAGTTTGGTTTTGTTTGGGTTCAGGGCAAGATGATTATTAGACATCCAAATTTCGGTGGATGTGAGGGCATTTTGGTTGAGTTGGTGTAATTCTGAGGAGTTGTGTCCAGTGCAGATGATAGTGGAGTCATCTGCATACTGTATGACTGAGCCTTGAGAGAGTATGATGTGAAAGTTACTGATAAATATGCTAAACAGAAGTGGGCCTAAAATGGAGCGTTGAGGAACACCAATGGTGGTGTTCGTGATGAGATCAAGTATGTTTTCTCCTCTTGTGGGGATGGTGACTAGTTGTTCCATGGCATTTGAGTTTATGAACTCCAGGAATCTTTGGGTTAGAGTGTTCGGGCTTGAGTAGTGTTCCCAGTCTATATTAGGGTAGTTGAAGTCACCTAGTATGATGGTGTTTGGAGATACATTTATCCCCTCCAATGTTTTCAGGAAGGCCATGTGAGGTTCCTGAGTTTGAGAAGGTGGCCTGTAACATGCTACAAATTGCAGAGCAGTCTTGCCTATGGTTAATTGCACCTGGATGGTCTCCGATGCATCGTGCGTTGCCACCAACCTTGAGGTGTGGGTGTCCTTTATGAATATGGACACCCCCCTCCTTTCTTGGTGTTGTCCGGATTTTCGGGCGGGCATGATATGAGGTGAAACCTGTTAGTGCTGGGGTGCTCTCAGGAGCCTTGAACCAGGTTTCTGTCACAGCACAGACATCGATGTTCTCCATATTGAGAAGGGCCTCGAGTGCGTGCATCTTGAGATTGAGACTTCTGGCATTGAGCAGCATTACCCTTAGTTTTTTCCTTTTTGGTGTTCTAGGGTGGTAGGTTTAGAATTTGAGCCTTGCCTAAAAAGGCACTATGGGGTGGCAAGAGCCTTTGCCAATATCCGGAAGCCCAGGGTGACAGGTGCAAGCCGTCCCTTGCGAAGCAGCGTGGCTTGTCAGCATGTCATCCCAGGCAGACAGACATTGGATCCCCTTTGAATGACACCAGAATTTAAGCCAATTATTAAAGCTGATCATCTTATCACTGTATTGTGGCATCATTCTAGGTGATGGTAGGATACTGCTCAAGGTCAGGGTCATACCTGCCTGGGCTACATAATCAGAGAGCTCCTCGATGTCCCTTTTCATGTAGTCCAAGGAGAGTGCGTCTCAGGTCGTTGACACCAGCGTGGACAATGACTGAGTCGTACTTGTACCTGCTGTTGAGAGACCTGAGTGCTTGCGTTATGTGGCGGATTCTAGCGCCCGACAGGTAGCTTACTGTGACCTTCTCCTTACTCAGTCTGGTGGCGGGGCGTCAGTGTGTCTGACTATGGAATCACCAATGACAAGTGTGTCTGGCATTTTGTTTGGCCTTAAGGGCTGTGACTGTTTGACACTCTGACTGTGTGGTCTATGTGTTGCATGTGTTGGGTCGTGAGGTGGTAGTTGTTTGGGTGTCTGCTTTGGTGGCCTCTGCTGTTTTGGTAAATTTTTGAACAGAGCCTCCAGTATGTCTTTGTGTGAGTATGTGTATGATTTGAAGTTGTGATGGTACCATCTGTGACTGGGTATGTATTGTGTGTGGTTACCTTCTCCTCCTGTCTGGTCTTGCCAGTCCTATGTTGAGAGAGCTCAGCCTCCAGTTTGGCCGTATAGTTGCATCTCGCATGTATTTGTGTTTTGTGGGAGAAGGAGAGGATTGTCTGTGTACATGAGGCAATTGTAACATTGCCTCAATATTCCCAGGTTCACCAGTTGAGCTGGAGAGGACACTAGCAACTGATCACTCGACATACTAGAAGTAGTAGATAAAGAGACTTTCAAAGGACTCAGGGGAAAGTGGGTTTTAGGCTGGTGGGGTACTATCTATAATAAGAGTGCTTTATCAAGGTGCAAGTACTGTAGGAGTAAGTGCTAGGCTTTACAGATAGAGAATAGTCTACTTGGGAATCAAGTAGAGATGAACTTTTCAGTTATAGGATATGCTGGTTAGATCAGCAGTACAGCTCGAGGAAGGTAGTTCTAAGGGAAAATTTGAAGAGTGGAATTTAGATGTCCCGAATAGTTTAACCTTGTTTAACCGCCGCTGCTCTTGTGTGCAACAGTGGCAACTCCACGCTAAAGCGCGCTTAGCGTGTTTTATAGCAGGGGGCTGAAGGGAGCTAGGAATTGGCCCAAAACGACCAATGGACTACTAGTTTCTGGCTGAAACTTCACCAAATCAGACAAAAAGGCCGCTCAGTGCTTCCCACTCCCACTGGTAAGCAAAGAAACTTCCCTCCTTCCTAATAAGGCAATGGATCAGTAACAGGAACTAAAAACAAAGCCCAGGGATCAGCAACTCTGAAACTGGACTACTCTAGTTCAGTAAGGCGGGAAAACAAGAGATTTTTTTGTTTTATTACAGAGATAAGGAAAAAAACAGACAGTAAATGCTATAAATGCTGTAAATCGGCTAGCGCACTTTAGTGTGTAGCCTACAGAAACAATTTGCAACAATTAGTAACTTAAAGTGCAATAAACAGTGTAAAATGCAGAAATCACATTTAGGTCTTCAGTACCATGCATCACAAAAGGGCCTCATTAGCATGCAGTGTTTCAGAATCTTATTCTCTGTAAAGTGTGTACCATGTCAGAGGCCAGGAGCACATGGTGCCAATATTCAAAAACACTTGCTGATTAAATGGTATATGCCAGTCTGCAAGTCTTGCAGAGCAAGTCAGCTACACAGATGTTGAGGGATGAAGCCCTGAAAATGATCCAGACCTGGGGTCATTTATGCAGTCCAGGAACCTACAGGATCTGGCAGTGAAAAGAATTATGAGACTATGCCTGCTCTCTTCTATATGACAGGAGGGATAATGACAATATGTCTAGGAGAGGCAAGTGGGTCTTCTGGGTCAGGACTCTGGCCAGCAATGGAACCATGAATCATAGCTGTAATTGATAAATGGGTAGACAGTGAGGAGATATTGTCACTTTGGATGGAGTGGGGACACACCTAATGAAAGGCAATGACTAATATCTCTCAGTCACCGTCTGAATTATGCCAACACATAGCTATAGTGCTTCATTACACAGTTTCAAACCATCCCATATGAGCTTCAGTCAGGGCTCCCAGTCTTACCCTTCTGTTGTATTCGGCTGGTGTGCTCAGCACACAGAGGTTTAATATCCAAATTACACTGAATAACGTGTTATAAGGTAGAGGAGACCAAAGAGTAGTAACATGTACACAAACATCAATCCAACCCATGTAAATTCTGTGGATTTACCAAAAAAAGAAAAAAAAAACTCTTTACAATGTACTGATAGCAAAGCATATACAGGCAATATAAAATATATTTAACATGCCTTATGTTTATCAAATAGTTTAGTGACCACATGCAATTAATATTATAGCATTATAACAGGTTCTTGGCAGGACATGCTGTGCTTTTCTATGGGCTGTGTATAAGGTGATTTTATAGGTAATGCAGGTATACATTTGTTGCAGATTGGGGATAAAGGGGCACTGAGCTGATAGGTTATTGTAGTATACCTGATATCCTAATTATAACAGGAAAGTTAAAGTCCTCATTTGATGTAGTACTTGGGTCCTTTTCTGATTTTTTTAACTCAAGTTGTTTTGGTATATATTTCAAAGTAAAGATGGTGCAATTCATGCATCCATTTGGATGTGCTGTATCTGGATACAAGTGCAATAGGTATTGTCTAGCTGTAGTTTATATATTACCTATGATTTCTAGTTGGATGCTTGCTTTATACATGCTCTGTTAATATAATTGTATGCAAATGTGTATTCAATATGTTAGTGCACACATTGTACAAGCATTCAGTATTACCATCACAACTGAAATGAATATTGCAAATAGTGAAATCTAACAATGAGATCAAGTGATAACGTCTTTTATTATCAATTCAGTGCTATTCATGGATGCTGTTTGATACATTTATTTATTTATTTATTTATTATTATTTATTTGCATTTGTTTACCGGGATGGTCCAGCTGGGACAGAAGTGGCCATTTTCAGTGGAGTTCCCTGGGAGAAAAGCTCCACATATAAAGAAATTTCACATACAATACAGAATTTACATTAATAAAGACAATTAGTACATATTATTGGCAGCTTATTCAATTGGTGAAAAAAACAGTACATAAGTAATCATTCTCAAATCAAAGATATTATATAAGCAATACCGAGTATATACATGAGAACATTCCATATAAGTAGTTTTCAGATAGCAGAATTTATATAAAGGACATTTCATGCAGTGAATGCAAAGCAGATATAGGAATTAGTTAGAGACTAGGTGCTTAAACTTTTCACACGCTTAGGAGGTGTAATAGTTAAGTGATAGGCTATATGTGTCCTGTTGCAGGAATCAGCAAAGTTGGTGGATATTGTTGCAGATATAAGTCATGGTATGGTATGATATTAAGGTAAGCTGCGAGAGTACCTGAATGTCTTGCCTGGTTCAATGGTAGGTCTGTAAGAGTTAGGAAGGAAAGGAAGTAGACAGGAGGAATGGTAGAACAATGAGGGTTAGTAGAAGGCGGAAGTGGACTGGATGGAGAGGCAGAGTAAGTAAAAGGACAGGTGGATGTGTAAGGAGAATGCCAGAGTAGTAGAGTGGGGGTGAGAACAGTTGTGATGGCTGAAGTTAGGTTATATGAGATGTGGAGTTAGCACATGTGCACAGCCAAGATGCGGAGAAGTAGTGTTTTAGAGATGACTTGAAGAGGGTTACTGAGTGGGTGGATCTAAGTGTTGGGGGAGGGAGTTCCAAAGTTTTGCAAAAACTGGTAAAGAAATGGTAAAGGAGTAAAGCATCTGGCCAGCCAAAAGTTTGTTTTTTTCTACATTTATGAGCAGTTGGTTGTTGGATTGGACTGGTCTGTTAGGATGGTATAAAGTAAGTATAGAAGTTAGAGCAGGGCACATGGATGAATTATGAATGAGTCTGTGAGGTGTAGTTAGTTGGATAAAGGTGAGATAGTTGGGACGTTCAACCCATTTTAGGTTGTGTAATAATAAGCAGTGGTGGGATGAGTAGGAGGCATTAGTTACAAACTTAACAATTTTGTTGTAGCATGAGTCTAGTTTGGACTTTAGGGAGGACTGAATGTTGGTGAGGAGGGGAGCACCATATAAAAGAGAGGGTAATAGAAAAGAAGAGGCAAGGGAAAGTTGGGCTGATGCACTGAGTAGATGTTTGTGTCGGTAGAGAGTGCTAAGCTTTTGATGTGTCTTTTTGACATTGGACTGGATGTGCAGGTCGAATGTGAGGTTTTTGTCTATGATGACACCTAAGAGTTTTATGCTAGGTACAATATCAATGGTGGTACCCTTTAGAGATTGAATGGTGAGGTTCTCTTTTTGTAGGGGTGTAGACTTTTTGGGAGCAAAGATTACTAGTTTGGTTTTGTTTGGGTTCAGGGCAAGATGATTATTAGACATCCAAATTTCAGTGGATGTGAGGGCATTTTGGTTGAGTTGGTGTAATTCTGAGGAGTTGTGTCCAGTGCAGATGATAGTGGAGTCATCTGCATACTGTATGACTGAGCCTTGAGAGAGTATGATGTGGAAGTTACTGATAAATATGCTAAACAGAATTGGGCCTAAAATGGAGCGTTGAGGAACACCAGTGGTGGTGTTCAAGAAAGGGGAGTAAGAGTTCAGCCATTTAGTTGATTGTTACCTGTTAGTGAGGTAATTAGTGAACCAGTTTAGAGTTTGAGGTGAGGTACCTATGTTAGAGAGTCTTGTTAGAAGGAGAGAGTGGGATATAGTATTGAAAGCTTTAGAAAGATCAAGAAATAGTGAAGATACAATTTTACCAGTGTCACGGGCTCGGTTGACAGTGTCCATGAAGGATATGAGGGCAGGGTGGTACTATGTCCTGGCATAAATCCATGTTCGGTGGGGGAGAGGATGTGGTTGTGAGTCGGATGGTGAAGAAGTTGAGAATGAATGCAGTTTTCCAGAATCATAGAGATGTGTGAGAGTATAGCAATGGGGAGGAAGTTGGTGGCTTCTATGTAGGGGCCCCCCTTCTGTAGAGGGAGGATATAAGCTTTTTCCAGATGATGGGCACATAGGATTCTTGGATAGATCTGTTGAAAAGTATGCTAATAGGGTAAGCGATTGAGTTGGTTGAGATTTGCAGGTATTTGGTGGATATATTGTCAGGGGCATTTGTGGATGGTTTGAGTTTTAGAAACAATTTTTTAATAGTCGAGGTGGATATAGGTGACAGAGTAAAGTTGGGAAAAGGGGGGTGTACTGGTGTTAGCTGTGGAGAGGTCTATGGTGGACAAGTTGGTTTTGGGAAAGGTAGCAGCTAGATTGGCTATAGTATCTATGAAATAGAAGTTGAAGGTTGCAGCAGTTTCAATGGGTGTTTTATTTGGGTCTGGGCAAAGATTATTACTAGAGCCTGGGTTTAATAAAGAATTGAGAGAGCTCCAGAATTTCCTTGGGTTTTGCTTGTGTTGATTTTGTAATGTAAGGTAGTGTTCTTTTCTGTTTTATAGTACTAGGCACTTAACCTGGTTTTGGAGCTGTTTGTACCAAAGGCAGAGTTGCTATCTGGAAATAAAACTATCAGTAAGGTAGGAAATATGGAGGGGGTGCAGGTGGTCTAAGTATTTAAAGATGGCACCGCAGGTCAGGGGAGGAATAAGTAAACTCTCAAGAGGAAGAGAGAGGGAATAGACAGGATTGACAGGGCAATAAGATTATGCTAGGAGACCGAGAGAAGAGGGGCTAAGAGCCAGGGCTTGGAGAAAGCTGTGAGAAAACAGGTTTGACAGGGCTAGGAAACTTACAATAGAATCATGTTAGGGGAATAAGAAAAGGGGGGAGACTATGAACCAGGACTTGGAGAAAGCTGTGAGAAGAGAAAAACAATCAACCAGCTAGTCCAGGTCAGGACCTAAAGGCATCTGTTTATCTGTGTGAACTCAAAAGCAGATCTAGTAGAGCATCAGAGAAGTAGAATATAAAATAAATGCAAAGCTTTGGGTAACTGTATATACTTGCTACAATACACGGGAAAATAAAATATAAGAATATAAAATAAATGTGATATATAAGATAGATAAAATATAAAAATATGAAATAAATGCAAAGCTTTGGAAAATGTATATATTTGTTACAATAAATGGGAGGAATTATATAAAGGCTAAGTAACAATAAAATCTAAGTAACCATCATTCAGAAAAGATGGACAAATGACTGATGTGGCACGTAATCTAGATAACAATGAAAAGGTGCAATTTTGCTATACTTTATATACAAACAAGTACTATGCACTAACCAACCACAACACAAAACAATACAACATAGCATCAACCTGCACCTACTCTCATACTAATATAGTCATTTTAATGTGCATTATACATATCGTGATTGCACAGTATAAGTGTACCATAAGTGGAAAGTATACTGTACTTAAATGTATGTATTCCTAAGCTGAGAATACATACTGCTGACTTAAATAACTGATAGCATAAAAATGTTAATATAGCTACGTGACAGGGACTCCTGGGTAATATGCAAATCAATGGTGGTAACATCCCTAAACTATATACAAATAGAAAACTGACTGTTATCTCAAAGTCTCACTGTTAGGATGTATCCTCTTTGTACTTACATGATTTCTGTTTGCATTATGTCAACACACCTTACTACAATCTTGCTTCATATATATCAAATCAAAACATCCAGCAAATTAAAAGAAACATAGTTGCTTTATGTACCTACAGGAGTCATGCACTAGAGACAATTGCATATATCCAGTACCAACAAATAACATAAATGCATCAGCAATACATTTCTACTATGCACCTTACAGTGTACATGAGTATACCCAAATCCAAGGACACATTATTTAATTAGCTATAGATACCTACAAAATATAATAATATCACAGTTTCCAAGGAAAGAAAGGAGGGATTTTAAAAAATAACCGCAACCTATTATTTTACATATCCACAATATTCACTACACATGTAGTCGCTAAACTTTTTGTGCAAACATAATGTATGTTAAATATATTTAATTTTGCCTATGCATACCATTACTGAGATATACTATTACATGTCCCCCATCATGTAATCCTATAATCTTTGCTGCATGCATACAGCAAGTATGCCTGGTGTTTGGGTGATATGCTAATCATGACTGATTTAAGTTCCTTATATTTTATCGGCATCACAGAGCCTTTTATAATACCATGTGATACTGGTTAGATCTCCTTGGGAGTAGTATGTTGCAGTATTATTACAGATAATTTGTGTGCACAGTAACAGCATTACTAATATGTGTGAATATGTGTCTAGTGTCACATACTCTTATAACCCTTGCTGCAAGGATGTAACAAGTACTTCTAGGTGATTGAGTAATTTGCTAATCATAACTGCTTTAAGTTTCTTGCATTTTAGTGGTATTGCATAGCATTTTATAACACTATGAGGTACTGGTTACTGCTTAGGAGTAGTGTGTTGATATATTATTTTAGTTAACTTGTGTGCACAGTAATTGCATTACTAATATGTGTGAACCAGTATCAACTCTGCTTTACACTTTGCATTACCCAGTTCAGTATTGTACACACCTAGTTATCAGCTATCCAGCTATGACTGTACTGCACTTCACTCAGTCTGCAGTACTCAAGACATACCTGAAAAGTCTAGACATTTCTGTAACACTACTCATCTCCTACTCTGGTAATATGTCCTGCATCATACACATGTTTATCTGCAGGACTTTTATTTTGTAAATCTACGGTGGTTCAGCAGGATCTGGTGACTTCTGAGGAATATCACAGTTATACCACATCTCCCAAATATTTTAACTCCCTGTCACCTATCGATATGGTCTGAAGAAATCAGGGTACAAGAGAAGAATGATACTGGGATACAACATGGCTGCTCAAAGGCAATGGCTTGACACAATACTGGAAGGGCCAATCTCCTCTATATTCAGAAGAACAATGTTATGCCTCCTCTGAAGAGGGATGAGCTGGCATAGCCTCATGATTCCTCTCTTTCCCGCCAGCTTATACAGATGCTTGAAACACTAATTAAACTGGCTTGCTTGAGTCATAGTAAGGGCATTCTCTCGTCGCACCAACAGAGCTGGCTTCATCTTTAAGACTTCAGGATTTTTAACACATGCATTTGCACTCAAAAAGGGCTGGCAGACATTGGAACTGTGTGATATCAGTCCCCAGAATTCTAAAACATTGCATGCTAATGAGGTCTATTAATGATATATGGTGCTGAAGAGCAAAATACAGTAGCAAGAATGCACTATGGGTCTGCAGTAATCTGAAATACTCTCATATGGGATTATGTTTACATGGAGAAATAATGCATCTGCCTGATACCAAGGTATGTCAACTTATTTGATGTTATATTAGTTGTGGTGTATCACTTTTAGGTGTGTGTTCGGTAAGTACTTAAATATAGCACTCCTGCCATGTGTTTGATGAAGTTACAGACGTGTGGAATCTATAACATGTATGTTATAGATAGTACTGCTTACATTTGTAAGACTTCTTTTAGAAACCACTTTATGTAGGTGCCAGTACTTACACTGTAATGCTTGTAGTGGGTAACTTTTGGGGACGTTAATACATATGCTGTCCATAGCAGTGTGTTTTATGCTTAGCATAGAAGTCTGTTTGCTGTCCACAACTGCCTAGGACAATACGTTGCATACTTACCCCATCCACAAGTGGTTATATATCTCTGAGGCTGTATAGAAAAAAGAATCACTGTAAATTCATTCTGAATAGGTTTTCTTTCTCTTTGTGTACATATTGTCATTTTTTCTCTCTCTCCCTCCATGCATATATGTTATGTTATATATTATATTGTGTGTATGAGTGTGTGTGCATGTTATGCATTATCCATAAATCTGTATTGTCAGTGCTGCAGATTATCAATTTCCAATTCATGTTATATATAAATTGTACTTGTTACTGTGCCCCTTTTAATATTCCAAAACAATACTTTCCTATTAATTATATCCAACTCTCAGTGTGGTTTGATGTAAGGCTTTTGGGGCTACATCCTGTATGTTCTGCTTGCATTTTACAGTTGGTGATATAAAATAAAATCAATATGGATTTTTCAGAAAACATCATGAGTAACTTCCTTCCACAAAACAATTTCAAACTGATGTATCACCCATATTCTAGAAAAGTAGCGGGAAATATTGGTCTCTCACCAGATATCGAATGACTCCCTTAGTATTGTATTCACACTGCTCTACAAACTGTTACTAAAAATATCCACAGTACGACAAACGTAGATCAAGTAGATAATAAACAAACAACTTGTAGTCAAGTAAATCCCAGTTTATTAAAACACACTCTAGCGCCTCGGCTAATGCTTAGCCTTCAAGGAGTCTGTTACTAAAAATACCCTCATATCGGTTTCACAAGAACGGTGTTTTTTGGGTCCCATCTGCAAAACACATTTCCCTTTCCCAAATGTCATCTGCACAGTAAGCATCTGAATAAAATCATAGCAATATGAACACGAACATTATTCAGTCAGCTACACATTGCCAGTCTGATCAGAACCAGCTTGTGCATTGTGCTTTGATCATTCCACTGGAAGATCTCTAACAAGTGCGTTTTGTTCTCCTCCTCCTCCTTGTGAGAATGTTCACGTATTTGTAAAATGATTTTCTTTATGCGACAAAAGATATTTTATGGAGCTGTGTATCACTTTTAATGACATATTTGTGTCTCTTTAATTTTATTACTTCACTAAGAACATTAGACAAGAACAAACTTGGAGCTGTTCTGAGTAATCATGAGTGTGACGTCAAAAGGCTTGGCAGATTGGGCAAGAAAATGAACCCTTATATGTTTTAGCAAAGGTTTAATAAAACTGTATCAGTGATATTATTCATGTTGACACTGCAATGCTAGGTACTGGAGTCATGTAAAATCCCTTAAGTAGTTACAGGAAGCAGAATTTTAAATGAATGTGTCTAGCAGACAGTCCCCAATTATGTAGTTAATTCTGCATAACATTTAAGGAATTGAATACAACACCTAAGTGTTAACACAGAAAAATAATTATGTTTGATATTTATTTTTAAGATATAAAACATTATAATGATTCCGGGAAATGTATGAATGGGCAATGGCTCCCAGTTACACAAAAGCTGAATAATAAAACTTAAATATATGTGCATAAAGAAAGCAGTAGAGATTGCTGGGATACTACTGCAGTCTCTAAGAAGTGCTGAGTCATGGTCACGAAGGCCAAATGTTTTCCAGAGCCTGGATGGGTAAAAGTATGTCCCTGATCATGTTACTAAACTTAGAATAAATTAACGTGCACGTCATGCATTTTAACATTTATATTATACAATCTAGATTACAGAAATGTATACCTAGTTTTGTATTTTGATAAGAAATAGTGCTTACAACAAAGACAAGTCTTATTTTTAATATAACAAAAAAGTGAAAGTAACATTTTGTTTATGTATTTTGCACTGCATGTTTATATCAGTACAAGAACTACATTTCAGTTTAATATCTGAAAATGTCAGCACAAGTAGATGCATGCCATTCTGACGCTACCTGAGTAATGCAGTTTGCACCACTGCGGTTGTCCTTCCTATTTGTTACTCCATTCTTTCCTTGGTCTGGGTTAAGCAACTTTGAGTTGTACTGTACCAGTGCCGCAGACCTTCAGGCATTCTGTGTTTAGTAAGGCCTGTGTAACCCGAAATGTCTCCAATCTAACTACCACCCATGTCCTCTTTTTACAGGCTCATTCTTCACCATCACATACCCATCATACCTAAAACCACTAAAAAGCAGTATACTGGGAGAAAAAGAGTATAAAATAAACATACCAGAACCTAAAAAACAACATGCTAAAAATGCTGGACAAAAACACGTGAACCGAAACAGAATGCGTGCTCCCAATGAAAATAAAATGGGGCAGTGTAGTATGCCAATATTTCCATACAAGCACTTGGTGCAAACCACCTCTGGTGCCCTTTCACAAATAAATTTATGATGTTCTCCAGTTCGATCCTTGGCTGGGGTGCCTTCTGTGCGAAGTCTGCATGTCCTCCCTGTTGTCACGTGGGTTTCCTCCGGGTGCTCCGGTTTCCTGCCACATCCCAAAGACATACTGTAGGTGGATTGGACACTCTAAATTGGCCCTAGGTGTCAGTGTGTGTGTCTTCTGTGGAAGGTTGGGCACCGGCTGGCAGCTCGACACCGTAAAACTCCACTGCCAATCATGAGCGGACGGGTGATCCGCTGTGGTGACCCCTAACCGGGAAAAGCCAAAAGAAGAAGAAGATTTATTTATTAACCGGGAGTGTCCAACTGAGCCAAAGCCATTTTTCAGTGGAGGCCAGGGGAGACAAGCTCCATAAGTAAATACAAATTAACAAAAAGTAGAAGACAATGGTAATTTAAATTCAACAGTAATCACAAAACATAATATGTCTATAAAACAAATGTAGATAACAGCAATGTTCTGGTGTTATTAGAATACTAATGCATAGGAAGTTACATAAGAAGCATGCTGAGTTTGGTATTTATACTAAGTATTACAAATTCTTTCTACAGTAGCAATAAGTCAAGTGGTGTTTGTAGTTTTAGAGATATTAGGCTCTAAATTCATAATGTTCCCTATTATATAATCTTTGTATTGCATTGTATGTCTGTTTTGGAGCTTTTTTCCCTGGGTCTCCTCCCTGAAAAGGGGTAACTTCTACTTACCCAATAAACGAATGCCAAAAAAAAAAAATTCTGCAGTAAAACTTTCAAAATGCAAGCTGAAGTGAATGCACTCAAGGAGGTGGGATATTATAACCTATTTTAGTGCACAGTCTTATGATGTGTCCTATAAATAGGCAACCAGCATGGCACCAAGACAGGTTTCATTTAAACAAGCTCTCTGATCAGGATTAATTAGAGAGCTGATGCAGGCTGTGTGTAGGATGCATGTACCCCACAAACAATCTCACAGCCTGCGAGGTAACTCAGCCACAGTAGAAACAAAGGTGCGTCTGAGTTTGGATATGCTGGGCTCTGAGACATTCCAGGGACATACAGGTAATACCACAGGAGTGTACCAAGCAGCTGCTATTCACATACTATGCCACTTCCTGGCAGTTATGTGTAGCAAAGCAGATTAATTCATCCACTTCCCAGAAACATCCTGGGAGTGTCAAGCTGACATGGAATAGTTCTATGCCAGTGCCAACCTCCCCTGTTTTCTGGAGCAATTGCCCTGTAGTCATATTCCAGTAAAAACACCCTTCAGGGAAGATGCAGAGCATTACATTAACAGAAAGGAATGACATCTCCCATTACCAAGCTGTGTGATCTGTATTTGGCCTCATTACTAACATGATAGCAGCACATACCCACTAGTATGCATAAAGCTGTTATATGGAAGGAAAGTGGCCCATGTTCACTTTTTAAGAGGTTGACTTCTTTGAGGGGCTACTACTTAGTAAGTATATCTGTGCATCAGTAATGTGTTCCATCTCACAACATGGTATTGTGAAACAATCTGTCTAATACTCTGTATGCTTATACCAAAAAGTGACTGCAGTTATACACAGGACTCCTGGCTCAGGATACCATTAAGACCCCATTTATGCCTGCAGAGCACGCACTTGATAGAGCACATAACACAACAAGAAAAAAACATTGAGCATTTGTTGAGCATGCTGAAATAATTCAGATGTCTGGATACATCTGGGTGTGCACTGCAATACATGCTAAAAATGCTGTGCAAACGGCCACTGTGTGTGCCTTGTGGCATAATGTATTTACATCTAATCCTGGTGGCCTGATAATACTAGATGTGAGTGATACGCCCCAAAAACCCCAGGTGTCTGAAGAGGCGCTATCAGAGTATTAACAATATGATCAGGAAGAAACAAGGGTGAGAATTTCCAGGAATATATGATGAAGGCTGTGGCCATATATGCTAGATCAGGCAAAATGGCTTTGAACTTTTGAGCCACAACACACAAGATGGCCATAAGTGCACAGATAAAAAATGTGATGTGGACTCATTGGTGTCAGCATATCAGCACCACGTGAAAGCTACATTAATCCATCTGAGAATTGTCCATGGGGAACATCATGCATCCCATACAAGTATGAGTTATACTGCACAATAAACATTTTAAGAATGAACAAAATATATGATTGTGCCCAGAGAAGTATATAATAATTTTAAAGAACGGACTGTAGGACAGGTAAACTGCCTACTGCAGATACACTTATATGTGTACACATTTCATGCCAGTATAAGTAAAGGTCAGGGGAAGTCTTTCTGTACATATGCTGTACTGTATGTAAGTATATAGGTATGTATGTGTAAAGGAGGTTTGCCTGTCATTGGGTGCATAAGTGGGAATTAGCACATCAACTGAACATATGCAAAGAGGTGTAGAATGTGTGATAGACCTACATTAATCACATGATACATGAATTGTTCCTTGTACTTGACATGATGCTATCATGCATACTGCATTGTGGATAAGAAGTGTTTGCAAATGTGCACACATCATGCAAAACATGTGCCAGTAATATTACAAGTCTGACAAGGGAGAAACACAATATACCAAACATGATTGTTATGGTCTGTAATACCTAGGTATGACTGCTACTAACATACATGAACATCTGAAATTTCACATATTCATGTGAATTACAGTAAGACAGGCCAGACTCATATGTAACTACAATGTATGTACAATTATTAGGAAAACGCTCAGGATTGGACATACATGGAAGCACATAGTATAGGTACCTTGGGCTGTAAAGTACAGGCATATGGGATGTGAGACTTGAGAAATGCATGTGCAGGGTTTAGTGCAGTATACTCATTGGCAGGAACTGGAACAATGTGCCAAAAGTAACACAGGTATTCCTTTTCATGTACACCTGTATAAATACTATTGGCAAACAATAAGAAATTCTATACCATTAATAATGCATTTCATAGCCAACAGGAGTTAGATTGTATACATAGCAAAATGCATTTGTAATACAACTGTAAACATGTACTTTACAAAATGTAAACAGCTGAGCAACACAAGTGACATTCACTGACAATTTGGCCTAAACAACTTCAAATACATTGTGCCTGGCAGCTGGCTTAGAGGATTAATGAGCTTTTTCCTGTGGTTCAGTGGTGCAAGGTTTGATTCCTTCATCCTCCTTTGCCTAACTGTGTGACTTTGAGCAAGTCACCAGACACCTCTTCCCAGGATGAGACTAAAAAGGTCCAAGGATATCATTGCTCTACCCCAGAATATAAAGGCAAAAACGACATGTAAACATCTATATATATTACATGCAAAAAAGTTTTATATTCTGTCATTTAAATAAAACAAAATTATAAACCCTGTGGCATCAGACATGTCAAAGACCACTAACATGGAAAGTGTGTTGTGGTCAACACAGTGGGCATTACTGTCACAAGGTCAAGGTGACACAACAAGGCTCATACACTAGGATAACTGCAACAGTGACACTAACATGGAAGAGGACACTCACATTTATGACTCATACCAGTGTCCTGGTTACTCCTGCCACATGAGTAAACCTCACATTCACAATACTGTTCCATTGGTTTGGTGGTGGCACTGTTGTAACAAGATCCTCAACAGACCTTGCAATAGCTGTCAGTCTGTCTCACTGTGCAGTCAGTGCTGCCATCACCCTCCATGCCTGTGTTCTTGATCTTTATGTAACACATGGATCTGGTGTGCCACATGCCCAGTTGCATTATCAAATACATGCAGCCCACTGTCATGACAGTGCTGAGACCAATGATGTCTCTGTCATAGCAGGAATATACCTTCAAACTCATGCCCACCTAATCTGCCACTTACCCATGTTGTCATCATATTGACATCACTTGTCCGTTGTGGAGATGTCTCACTTTTCCCACTTTTCTGAGATTTAAAAAAGTTCAGTTACAGGCTTGCTGTTCTTGAACTGTTTGTAAGTTTCTTGGAGGCCATTTTTTGCTTGGGCTAAAGGGAAGTCTCTCTGTTGATCAGTGGCAGTGAAAAACATTGAGCAGCCTGCCTGCCCCTGTGGGAGTGGTTACTGACTTGAAGTTTTATTGGCCATTTTGGGTCAATTCCAAACTCCTTCATCTTCCTCTCTTAAAACCCTCTTTTGCGAGTTTTGCACGTTTTTGTGCATAGCGCAACAGTGGGCAGCGCCACCTAATTGGGTATAAACTATTCCTGGCTCCACAAAGTCTGCTCTTCACTTTTTCCCTTAGAACTGCTCTATCTCTCAATTAAAACACCATATTCTCATTCTAAGGCCCTTCACTGGTCCAATTAAGTAATCCTACAAGTTAGCACTATTAAACCATAAGCACTACTTACTCTTATACTCTCTACGATTACCCTGTCCTCTATTGGTCCATCTTAAATTCAGTTTCCCTATATTACTCTAGCATGTCCAATAGTCAGTCAATGGTTTCCTCTCCAGTTCAGCTGGTGAATCTGGGAATTTTGAGGCAATGTTACCACTGTCTCAAGTACATGGACAACTCTCTCCTCCTCCAAACAGGTTCAAATATATGTGAGAGATGCAACTATTTAGCCAAACTGGAGGCTGAGCTCTCTCATCTCAAAACTGGTGTAACCAGTCAGGAGGAGAAGGTAACCTCACACAACACAATTCCAGTATCACATAGTCCCACCACATCATCGAACCAAACACATAAATACACAAAAACATACTCGGAGGCTCTAAATAAAAATCTACCTAAGCAACAGAGACCTCCAAAGCAGGCATCCAAGAAAACGCTACCTCATAACAAAACACGCACGACACATAGCCCACAAAGTCAGTGTGCCAAGCAGCCACAGCCCTTAAGGCTGAATAACACACCTGGTACTCTTGTAATAGGTGACTCTATTGTCAGACACACTGACGTCCCACTCACCAGGCTGAATAAAGAGAAAGTCACGGTGAGCTGCCTGTCGGGTGCTAGGACCTGCCACATAACGCAAGCACTTGGGTCACTCCAAAGCAAATACAAATATGACTCCGTCATTGTACATGCTGGTGTGAATGACCTGAGACGTACCTCCCTGGACTACATGAAAAGAGACATAGAGGAGCTCTCTGATCATGTAGCCCAGGCTGGTATGACCCTGACCTTGAGCAGCATCTTACCCTCACCTAGAATGATGCCACAGTACAAAGACAAAATGATCAATTTTAACAAATGGCTAAAATTTTGGTGTAATTCAAAGGGGATCCAGTGTCTGTCAGCCTGGGATGACATGCTCGACAAGCCACGTTGCTTCACTATGGACGGCTTGCACCTGTCACCACTGGGCTTTCGGATATTGGCAAAGGCTCTTGCCACCCCCATAGTGCCTTTTTTAGGCAAGGCTCAAAAGTCAAACCCACCCCCATAGACAGCACAAGGAACAAGAAACTAAGGGTAATGCTGCTTAACGCCAGAAGTCTTAACCTCAAGATGCACGCACTCAAAGCTCTCCTCAGTATGGAGAACATCGATATCTGTGCAGTGACAGAAACCTGGTTCAAGGCTCCAGAGAGCACCTCAGCACTACCAGGCTATACCTCATATCATGCTTTTCGGCCCCAAAACCCGGACCGAACCACAAAAGGAGGGGGAGTTTCCATATTTATCAAGGATATCCACACCTCCAGGTTAGTGGCATTGCACAAAGTATCGGAGACCATCCATGTGCAACTAACAGTGGGCAAGACTGCTTTTCAGTTTTCAGTTTATAGCATCCTACAGACCACCCTCTCAAAGTCAGGAATCCCACTCGGCTTTCCTGAAAAGATTGGAGAACATGAAGATCTCTCCGAACACCATTATATTGGGCGACTTCAACTACCCAAACATTGACTGGGAGCACTACTCAAGCCCCAGCACCTTAGCTCAAAGGTTCCTGGAAATTATAAACTGAAATGCTATGGAACAACTAGTCACCACTCCCACAAGAGGGGACAACATACTAGACCTGATCATTACCAACATCTATGCTCCACACCAGAAGTATATCCCTCATTGGTAAAATCGGACCATAAATTCATTTCACTGGATGTCCACATCCCGACCCCACCCCCAGCCCAGAAAACCACAGTGAAAAACTTCTTACAAGCAAACTTCTCACTTCTCAAAACCGAAGTGGAATCCTTCAAGGCCCCAGGGCCAGTGGAAACTACAGCCCAAACTGCAGAATCCTATATAAACGCATTCTACGGACATCTCCAGGAATGCATGGATCATGCTATCCCAAACAAAACCAAGACCCAATCATCCAAAGGCAGGCGTCCAGTCTGGTGGACCCCTGCCATAAATAAACTGTATAACAGAAGGAGGAAGCTACTACATGATAGAGCAAAATCCCTAATAGGGAAGGCATCTCTGATCAGTACTAGCAAAAAATTATGATCCCTCATAAAATCCTCCAAGGCCAGCTTCGAGAGAAAAATTGCACAGGACACCAAAGACAATCATAAGGCTTTTTTCAGTTATGTTAGGAACCTGGGATGCAACTCCCAGACTTGTTCTGAGTTGATTCTAAACAACAAAAATACACTGAACCCACAGACATCGCCAATATCCTGGCAGACAGGTTCAGTGCAAACTTCTCCACCCCCCAAAAGAGCAAGTATCTATCCCAGCAGAGGGCTGCCTCCCAAACATCTCTGATGCTCAGGTGAAGGCTGCCCTCTCCAAAGCAAAAAACACTGCTTCCATGGGACCAGATAGCGTCCCAGGTTGCGTCCTACATGAACTCCAAGAGGAACTAATCCCTCAAATAAAACAGCTATACAATCTCAGCCTCACTACAGGATATGTGCCCACAGAATGGCGTACAGCAACAGTGGTCCCACTCCACAAAGGTGGAGCCTCTACGGACCCTGGAAACTATTGCCCCATAAGCCTGACTAGCTTAGTCTGCAAGGCTATGGAGAGGATCATCATGGAGCTCATAAACAAAGACATTGGGGACCTACAGACACTAGATCCTACCCAGTTCGGCTTTGTCAAGGGCAGATCCTGCCTTTTGAACCTGGTTGACTTCTTCGAAACAGTCACCAAAGCCATAGATGAAGGGAAGGTAGTCCACACAGCCTATCTGGACCTTGCAAAGGCATTTGACACAATACCCCACTCGGGCATCATAGATAAGCTATCCAGCTTAAATATAAACCCCTATGTCACAAGATGGGTCGCAAACTAGCTCAAAGACAGAACCCACAGAGTGAGAGTTGCTGGAGCCATGTCAGACTCAAAACCGGTCACAAGTGGTGTTCCACAGGGTTCTGTCCTGGGACCACTCTTGTTCTGTATATACTTTTCCGAGGTACAGGCAAACGTGGGAGGACTATGGCTCACCAAGTTCATAGACGACTGCAAACTGGGCACCATAATAGACTCTCCAGCTGACACAAACATCCTTCAAAAAGGTCTGACAGAGACAGATAACTGGTGCCAGCATCATGGTTTAAAGCTAAATGCCAAAAAATGTATAGTCATACCCTTTGGCAAAAACAATGTGCCCACAAATTACCACATAGGCAGAAACCCATTAAGTACAGAGAAAGTTATTAGGGACCTGGGGACCCAAGTTGATAGCAATCTCTCCTTTGAAAACCACATTCTCAGTGGTTAGAAAGACCTTCTACATAGCCCACCTCATCACGAAGGGTTTCACATCTAGATCAAGAGAGGTAATCGTGCCCCTTTATTCATCCCTCATCAGGCCCATCATAGAATACAATGCCCCTTTTGGGATGTACCTTACCGACACCTGCAGCAATTAGAAAGACCCCAAAAGTATCTCACCAAGAGGATCAAGGGTCTCAAACTGATGCCATATGCTGCTCAGTTAAAAAAACTCCAGCTCTACTCAGTTGCATACCACCTACTTCGAGGCGATCTATGCCTGACATACAAAGCTATGTCAAATCCAGAATTAATGGACATGCTCCACCTCAGTAAATCTAAATCCCTTAGAGCCACATGTTCGAGGGACTTGAACCTCAGCACAGAAATAAATAGAACTTGCTGGAGGGACAGGTTCATAACCCAGAGGCTCCCTTTGCTATGGAATAGAATTCCAGTTCATGTGAGGCAGAGCACCTCACTGAATCTCTTCAAGAAGAATCTCGATAGGTGGATGGGGGATCGTAGGTTTGTTCCAGGGATTACTCCCGTATCACTATTAGACAGAGGCACAGTAAACTAAACCTTAAAAAGGGAACAGTATACTTAAATCAAGGGGTGGCGTAAGCCATACAGAATTGGGCTAGGCGTATAATTGCCCCAGGGCAGATAGCCTAGTATGAACCTATGAACCTACGAACCTATGAACAAAGAGTGTCAGATTCACTTGAGGAGAGTTGCTCAAAGTTTTCACTTTAACTAGTAGCTGATGCACCACCACCTGCACACTGGTTAGGTGAACTCTGCCACCTGAAAGAGGTTATACCCTGAGCCACAGGACTGCCCCACCCAAGTATGACAGAGTTAACCCAAGTGCAGTATCCTGTGCATCATTGGCTGTTCTGCTTGTATGTGCCACATCATATCCTGCATCAGGACCAGTGGACAAGTTAGAAAAGAAAGCAAGTAGTGGATGGACAACAAATGCAGACAATTAAATAGGAAAACACTCATTACATAAATGTACAGGTGAACAAGTGCATTAAAACATCAAAGGAAATATAATAAAGCCAAATCAATTGGAATGTAATCATGCATATACCTGGTTGGCAAGGATGTGGCTGTTGCAATGCCCCTGCATCAGAAAGTCATCAGTATACATGGTCATGACTATTCTGAACAGCCTCTTATTGTGGTACATAGAGGCACACTTACCTGATATGCCCTCATCTGACAATACCTCTGGTGTGCTGAGCTCTTACTGCCACTGTGCAGTACGTACCAACATAAATCATACATAATGGCCAGCACTCCTATATTCAAAAGTGTTTGACAAGTATAACAATACATTCATCATTAGCAGGCTAAACTAACATGTACCTGGTATTCTGACATGTCTTTGCCAAGAGAACAGTCAAAACAACTTATAATAGCAGACTGTTATGGCACATAGTGAAACACTTACCTGGAGTGCCTTTATCAGAGTCCACCTGCACATACTGCAGTCTTGATTGAACTGTGATTTATATAATAACATAAAACACATCTAAAATTGAAAAACAATTACATCTAACACATACATGGAGGTTATGTAAGAATACATACCATGGAATCTTGATACCGCAAAATACATACCACGGGGTCTTGATACCCCAGTATCAATTCCACCACCAGAAATGTGCCTATCTTGGGATACGTTTTGGTGTGATGCTATGAATATTGTTGGGTCATCTGGAGGAAGTATATAAGGACCCCCATGTGTGACATCTCTTTCTCTGTGAAACCAGTGTACCTAATTTGCTGTCTGGAGTATCATGTTGGAGCATCGCCTTCTACATTCATCTTCTGTTCGATCTCTACCACCCACAATGGTCACCACAATGGTAATGTCATGCTGCACCTATCTCCTCCACAGTGTGTCAACTCTTCATCCTAAAAGGCATCTGCCATACTGATACAAGGCATCTGAGATAATATTGTTTTTTCTTGGGGAGAATTTTTTTTTCTTAACTTATGAGTCATCTGCAACAGACAAACGTGAATGTCAGGATATAAAAGTGTGGTACATATTCCCAGGATTACTCTCGAACAATGAGTCATGTAAGCACGCATTACATATACAGTGATATGTCAATGTATGACAATACACACCTTGGAAATTTGACAGTTATAGCTACAAATCACACTAATCCCTATTACTCATAAAATTTCACAGGCATTATCCATGTCACAGATTAGAGTATAAGACCATAAATATTATTACACCAGTGTCACAGGGATGCTGCAATTGTTTTGTGCATAAGACATATAAACTCCCACCTATGTCTATTTGATGCCTGACAAAAATCATGACTATCTGTTGTAATATGCATATACTACATTAAACTGACATGTTGCAGCCTTAACACATACATTATATTGAAAATCCATAATATGGTAATCTACACACATAGGTATGGTACATTTTTGCCATTGCAAATAAGCTTATTAATCTGACAATACCAGTCATGGGTATTAGCAGAAAGCAAATTCTTACTGTGTTGCTGAAACTGGTGAATATCCGCAACATTCCAAATATTTGCTAGTAAAATAAAATTATTTGAAGAACATGTTAAAGTGTTTTTACATTAATAAGCTCATTCCATAGTTCGCACAGGGTATGTGATAAAATTATACAGGTTAAAGATGTACAGTATAGTATATACCTGGATCATAATGTGAAAAGAAGTGCAATACAGCAGAAAAGCTAATTTGTGAGACAAATAACACAGCTGACATAATGGGACAGCAAGTATTGTAATTTATTGCAAATGTAGTAAAGTGCAATGTACTTCAGTTAAAGTGGAAATACCTGCAGATTCACTCATACTCCACCAAAATCCATGAAGTTTAATGAACCAGCAGTAGGGTTTAGAATCTGCAACTTATAACAAACTAGCTGTAGAGTTGGCAACATTGCCAGAAGAGTATATATTACGACATTTATACACAGATTAGGATGGATAACTGTCACCGACTGGCAAAAATATGAATAAAACCCCAACAGTAAACCCCGGTAATGCATGTGAAACTTGTAGAATTAGCAGGTATACAGAGTATTCCACAAAGTGAAATACACAATGGTTACAGAAGCTACATGTTACATATCAAACTGTTTCCAGATATTTTGATAACGAAAATATATACACCTGCCCTAAGTACCGTTTGGCTATACATAATTTATTTGTTGGAATTACAAAATGTAGAACCACAATTAGCAGAGGTTTTACATTGCCTATCCTCACATAAAGTGATTGTTTCCACTTAATAAGTCATAATTTGAACTCCTGACTTAAGTTCCATTTGCATACATAATTAATGAGGTTCATTAGCATAGAATGGTACTGCGGTGGTGGTGCTGCGGTAGCGTTGTCGCCTCACAGTTAGACGTTGCCCGTTCGATTCTCAGTTAGAGCATCTTCTGTGTGTCGACATGTGTAAATGGGCATTCCTTCGTTGAAGGTTGTGCGTTAGGCCCGGCAAGCAAGCACGTAAAATTCTACTGCCAATCATTAGCAGACCGGAGTTCCGCTGTGGCGACCCCTAACTGGGAAAAGCCGAAAGACACAATTAGCATAGAATGTTTCTGAATCTAGTTGACGTAAGTCTGTGTAAACCCACAGATTTTTGGACATTAGCCAGTAGTTTAGCAAAATGTTTACAGTTTGATGCCTATACCAAGTATTAGACAATGTCTGTGTAGGTGTACAGAATATTTCTAATGTCCACCAATAGGCTGATGCCAACCTCATTGGTCCAAAGTTAAACGTGACAATAAAACAACTCCATCTCATTTACTTGCTACCTGTGAGCTGCATGGTACCTCACTGAGTAGCTTTCTGACAGTGTTTTGTATTGTTACCCAAGAAAGAAGATATCAATGGAGAGATGACTGATGCATATTTGGGTGCCCAACTCAACTGATCAAGAGACCATGCAGCTGCTGGCTGCCTATGTGGGATTTCAGCAAGACAGTGGGACATTGCAGTGATGAATGTGTGGAACAGGATTGTTTGCATACTTTGCAGGGAATCTTCAGGACATGCATGTAAGTCAGAACAAGACATGACAGGCATGCTGATTTGCCACTGGTATGATAACCTTCATGACAGAGAGCCAAAGCAGTGTCATGACTGGATTATCCTGGTCTGCAGAGACTCCTTGAAACCCTACAGTGAAATATTCTACACTCCAACAACTTCTTCCTATAGCTTACATGTAAAACAAAATAAATTCTTATATATTGTAAATGTGATTATCATTGTAACATGTTTCCTGTCATAAGATTAAAAATCAGGAGTGTCATGCATCTAAGTTTAAACTTTTCTCAGTCACTCAATAGATGGGTGTGTACAACATTTATGTTTATAGTACAGTGGTCTTACTAAAATAATAGTAGATTGTGTAAATGTATTTCTTTTTCCATAATGGGTTAGGAAGTACAATCCATATTGTAGCTGGTATCACTCTACTGATTGGTAATTACTTAAGTAAGATACTGCTAGGC
>NC_056734.1:673890844-673995844 GCF_019279795.1 Protopterus annectens | reverse complement strand
TTGGAATTAATTAATGTGCTTTTTTGTCAATGTATTAAATTTACTTCATTTCTAACCAACCTTCCACAAATTCTAAAACATTTTTCAAGGAATACATAAACATTATAACAAACTTTTTAAACCAATTAATATTATTAAATGTAGGAATTATGTACAAAATTACAAAAATGATCTGTATTTATTATTTATAAAATACTTTAAAAATCATTTTAAAAGAAATCATTTGTATAAATATAGCCTACCATCTGCTGGTTAAAATGGGCAAATACATCTAAAACATCATATTATTCCTGCTTTCAGTTTTAAAAGTGGCATAATTGAAATAAAATCATTAAGACCAGGGAGATTAGTTGCATCAAGTGAAATCTGCCACCATAATTCCCTGAATTCCAAATTTTACTCCCATAGTCCACCCCTTACATCCTTTTTAACCTGTTCTAAAACCATGAAGTGGAATTTAGCATCCGGACAAACCAAGGTGTGTTTATACAAAGCATTAGTCTCTTTTTTTGTAGCTATTTTGTATTTATGTTCATATATCCTCCTTTTTAGGACTTTCTCAGTTTTTCCCCCATAAAAAGCACTACATTCTGAACATAAACTTAGGTATACAACACCTTTGGTTTCACAATTATAATAGTCTACACTTATGATCCATTTCTGTCTGCTTTCCAAAAAAACTTTTTCTTTTTCAACTATATTACTACAATACCCACAGTGTCCACATTTAAAAGTACCCTTCCTGACTTTATTGGTTCTTTGAGGACCTTTGTTTTCCAACATATTTTTAAATGATATTGAATTTTTATATACTACTTTAATGCTTTTACTTATTTTTTTCTGATCTAAATCAGTTAAATTAATAAATTTAGACCATTCTCTTTCGACAACCTTCCTTGTAACTTTGTTGTTGAAAGCATTATATTCAAGAACCAAGGCATGTCTATAATTAATCTCTTTAATGGTGGGGGTATTACTAATGAATACATTTTCTCCACAAAAAGTTTTATTTAAATTCATATTACCAAGAATAGGTTTGAATCTACCTTCTCTCCCTTTGATGACTTCATCTTGTATTCTCCTAATAAAATCTTGTGGGTAGCCTCTTTCCAAAAACATTTTGTTTAATACATTACACTCTTCAAAAAAATCAACTTCTGACGTGGTCATTCGGCTAACCCGGACATATTGCCCCTTCACTATGTTCTTTTTACAACAATAAGCGTGGGTACTTTGATAATGTAGGAAGGAATTACAAAAAGTGGGTTTCCTATATATTTTAGATTCAATCCTATCTTTTTTCTTATAAATTTCCACATCTAAAAATTGAAGTTTCTCAGTGGATACATGAAAGGTAAATTTTAAAAACTGAGCTGTTCCTTCCAAATATATTTTAAATTCCTCCAATTGTTTAGCACCCCCTGACCATAAAATAACTATATCGTCCAAAAATCTTCGATATAGTTTCCAACAGGAACAAAATCTAGAATCTAAAATGTAAAGCTCTTCCCACTTAGCCAACACTAGGTTAGCATAGGTGGGGGCACAAGCAGCCCCCATAGCGATACCCTTGGTCTGTTTGTAAAATTCACCACAAAAATTCAAAAAGTTGTTTTTAAGAAGCAAATCCATTAATGCCCCACATACAATTTTGTCATTGTGGCTTAGGGTATCTTCCTGAAATACAACATCTTCGAACATTTCCATTCCTTCTGTGTGTGGAATACTTGAAAATAAATACACAATATCTATAGTCACAAACATCAGATTGTCACATAAAACATCATTGTTAAGTATATCAAGAAGGTCCCATGAGTCTTTTAAGATTGTTTCCTTATTAATCCACACATTTTTCAATTTATTATCTATAAACTTAGCCAGAGTGTATGTTTTAGAACCACTAGCAGAGACAATAGGCCTTAATAGGGGATCAACAAAAAAGCACATTAATTAATTCCTAATTCGGAAGTTGTCTTGATTGGATAAGGATGCACTGCACACTTTTACTTAGAAAACACCGTCTTCAGTTTTATGATTTATGTTTTGTGTCTTGTACTCTGATCATGATTCTCCACAGTTTTGCAGGGAAGTTAGCATGGTACGCCAGCTGGTTTGTACCATTAGTTCGATAGGTGGTTTTGTTTTATTCACACAGTACAGTTTGTCTAAGGCAAATTTCTCTGCCATTTATGTTATTTCCTTTTAATTTTGTCAATGAATTTTTATAAGTTTTTACATTGTTTCTTTAAACTAGCCAAGCCTGATTGTTAGTAATTATTCAATCAGTGTTCAATTGGTTAGTTTGAGCGCCAAAATGCTTTGTATAAAAAGCTGTTCATACTAATGTTTTATTACACCTGAAGAAGCGTAGTACAGCTACGTGAAAGCACTTGTGTGTTTCTGTTCCAAATAAAGAAGCTTTTTATATCAGTTATCATCTCCGTGTGGTGTCTCCAGTGGATTTTGTGTTCTTCAAGTTTCCTGTTTTTTTCCATTTGGAGCCTTTGTTTTCCTGCTATAGTTCTTGGACTTTTCTTATCATTGTTAAGTATATCAAGAAGGTCCCATGAGTCTTTTAAGATTGTTTCCTTATTAATCCACACATTTTTCAATTTATTATCTATAAACTTAGCCAGAGTGTATGTTTTAGAACCACTAGCAGAGACAATAGGCCTTAATAGGGGATCAACAAAAAAGCACATTAATTAATTCCTAATTCGGAAGTTGTCTTGATTGGATAAGGAATTTCAAACACATGTATAAAAGGTTAACTAATTTTAGTAAGGGTATCTGAAGAAGTCGATTTGTTTAGACGAAAACGCAATTCTGGTATAAGGCGTTTATGTGTTTTTAGCGGTGTTCTTTGTGGATTTATTAATAAACAATTATTGCTGACGTCCGTGGCTCCAGCAGTTTTGGCATCCTTCTTCTTTTGTGGTTTTACTTGTGCCAAACACCCTATTTTTGGTTCGTAATCAGAGTATAAACTAACAAATTATTTTTTATTCAAAAAACATATGTTGTATGGTGAATCATTTCAATATCTGCCTGCCATACTCAGCTTGTCATCATGTCTGTACTGTTTTAACTGTTGTTCAACTTGTAAGCTTATCCTCAAGGTTTTTATTAGTATTTAATGCATAATAATATCTTTATGGTTTTCATCTTCATTGAAGCACTGTTTTCTCATCTTTTGTCTTGCTTTAGTGTGAAATAGCCTAATTTTACCACTTTTTTGTGCATTAACAACACTGAAAGAACTGAATATTAATCATGAAATGACAGATGTGAAATGTAGCTTCTTAGCTCTGTTGCAACAATGCTATTCTTTCTGATTTCCAGACATATGACATTGTAAATCCACAGAAGGTTAGGTGTGAGGCTACCCCTTTACTAAGTCAGTATTCTCTGCAGTGAAGAGTTAGGGTTAGCATGTTAGGCTAATAGCCCATGTAAGTTTGTCAAACCAAATCATCGTCATCATCAACCCCCCTTTTCCCATTTTGTACATGGGGGTTGAGGTATCGTGTTAACTGTCGCCATCTTTTTTCAGTTCAATGCCACACTCCTGCCTTCTTCAACACTCATGCCTGACTGTCACAGATCTTCTCTCACACAGTCCATCCACCTCTTTGCTGGACGTCCTAACTTCTGCTTACCTTCTTCCTGTCTGTACCAAAACGTCTTCACTGGATTGTCTTCTGCTTTCCTGCATGTGTACCCGAACCACTGTGATCTGTTCTCTTTGATATTTTCTGTAATTGGAGCTACTTTGGCTTCTGCAATGTCCTCATTTCTTGGTCTGTCCCACAGTATGCATCAACCACCCTTCTCAGGCACTTCATTTCCATCATCTCTAGCTTCCTCATCTGATCCGCCTTTACTGCTCAGGTTTCTATACTATACAGTAGTACTGATCCCACCACTGTCTTGTACACCTTACTTTCCAGTTTCTTTGGCATTCTTCTGTCATTCACTATACCTGAGACTCTATGCCAGTTGGCTGCAGCCCCTATGATTCTAGCTTTGACCTCTTCATTCAGACTTCCCTTCTCCTCAACCTCACCTCCCAGATACATGAAGCTATTAACTTGTTCCACTGTCTTCCCTTCTATCTCAATTCTCAGCTTCTTCTGATTTCTCCAGTTTGCTGCCATTATCACTGTCTTATCTGTGCTTAGTTTGATCCTATGTACCTTCAGTTTTGCATTCCATTTGAAAATCCTTTGCTGAAGTTCTTCCTCAGATACTGCCTGAAATGCACCATCATCTGCATACAGCAATTTTGTTGATCTGTCTCTCTGACCTGTTTGCTAATATAGTCCCTCACCAGTATGAACAGCAGTGGGCTCAGAGCTGAACCATGGTACACACTCACTCCCACTGGGAACCCCTCTATGAGACTGAACATTGTTCATACTTGAGTCATTGGGTCCCTGTACATAGCCTGCATTAATTCTATCAATATTTCTGGGACTTTGAACTACCGCAGTACTGCCCAAATCAACTTTCTTGGGACAGTGTTCTATGCTTTCTCTAAGTCTAGGAATGTCCATTTGGACACATTCCTCATCTCTAGCTTCTTCTCAACTATCTGTCTCACTGCAAACATCAGGTAAATTGTGCTGCATCGTGATCTGAATCCAAATTGCTCATCTTGCATCTTAAATTCTACTACTCTGCATATCCATTTATCAATCACCCTCTCCAGAACTTTGATGCGATATGACAGAAGTTTGATGTCTCTGTACTGCCCACAGTTGTGGATGTCCCCTTTGTTCTTGTACATTGGCACTACTACACTTATTTTCCAGTCATCTGGGATACTCCTTTCTCTCCACACTGCTATGAGTACCCTCAGGATCCATTTCTACCCTATCTCACCCAGCATCTTTATCACATCTGCTGTGAGCTCATCTGGCCTGCTGCTTTCCCTGACTTCATTTTCGTTAGTGCTGTTCTTACTTCTTCTAGGATGGGCTCCTCTTCTTCTCTCATTGTAGGCTGTGTCTGGGGTAGTACAGCTTTTGAGGGGGTTTCTTCATCAGAAGCTGCTGGAAGTACTCCTTCCATTTTGATGTCTTATGGACTGGTGAGAAGGTTGCTGCTGGCATCCCTTATCAAAGGTGTCTGATTATCTTCTTTATCTTTCTGTCTTTGTCTTGCAATCTGATATAGCTTCATTTTGCCACCTAATGAGTCACTTTGTAGAAGCTGGTAGAGTGCTTCCAGTGCCCTGTTGCTATTGCAAATCCTTTCTCAGCTTCTTTGTTGGCCATCCAGTACTCCTCCCTATCCTGGTCAGTCTTTTCTATCTCTTCCTGTACTACGTTTTTCTTTTAATGACTTCCTGGACTTAAGCATTCCACCACCAGCTTTCCTTGTTCCTTATTCACACATGCACATATTTTCAATGCTTGGCCAAATATCGGTTCTGTAGTCCTCACACACGTTGCTTTGACATGCTGCCATTCTTCTTCAACTCCATTTCTCTCAGTTGTTCTAAGATGGGCAACTCTACCAAATAGCAGTTGCATTCTCCAGACTGTCAGTCTGTTTCTTCTGGACACTAACATTGTCCCTTTAAGGCTAAGAAGCCCAGACCATCTGATAAGACCACCTATATGACTAAGTTAGCCAAGAACAGAAAACCTAGGCTAGCTCTGACTGAGCGTGAAGGAAGGATTCATAATCTACTTGTTCTTGATGATATCCAGGGCACTTTAATGGTGGTTAGAACTTCTACTTCCATGCTAAGGATCACACATGTGGATGTTTCTCATAAGCATAGACATAAAACAAAAACTTCTCTAGGTAACCGTATGAAATGTCAGGACCTATTAGAGTCCTGAAACAAGCAGACTGAATGGCCAAAAACAGGTTTACATATACTAAGTCCAAGATGACCATTTCTCAGAATATTTCCTTTTCCTCAAAGTACCATGATCTTGGAGTTGGTATGTATAACTTTGGGGGGTGCGGGGAATTGCATCCTGCAAAAAGACATTTAATGGAGAAGAGACAACTTTGAAATATGCTCTTTCCTGGGTTTTCAGACTTTTTTTTTCTTTTGGCTTGTCAGCACTCTGCATTTTAAGTGCCTACATTTCAATTGGGAGCCCTTTCTCCACCCTCTACTCCACTTTCATAACAGAAAACCAATAAAGCAAATTGGTTTAATTTCCTTCAGGTCATTTTCAAAGACTTTCACATTTTTCAATCTAGTCAAAATTCATCTTTTTTCTTCAGCTTCTACTCCTCTGAAAAAGAAATCTACTCCTGTTCCTCACAGCAGAAAGAATTTCTTGACTCATGCCGGTGGAAGAAACTGTATCATGCCTCTCAGAACCCTTCACCCTGAAGATCTGAATCAGATGTAAATTATAGGTTACTTTCTGATTCTCCTAATGAGGAGATTTCTTTTGGAGATACTATTGGCAAAAGGAAGGACTGCTTTAAAAAGGAGGGCAGAGAGGTCTCTGATTCTCCAAAAAGACATGAACATTTCAACATGGATAGTCTTAAACCTATAGCTATCTATCCAGTCTTAGAGTCATGAGAATATTTTTTCTGGTTGATTCCTTGTCCTCTGACTAACAACCTCAAGCCTCTAAAAAGCTAGATAGGTTTTACAGATTCACAAATATTTTTATAAAAAAATCCTGTAGCTGATACAGCTGTTATTTTTCTTGGTGTGGATAAAGGACTTTCACACTTCTAATCCTGCACTAATGGCAGATATAGTAAAACCTTAGACATATACGGCAAAAAAGCTAATACCTCAGCCACCTTATCTTTTATAGCAAGTTATTGTCAAATTCTCATAATAAAATACCTTCTACCCATTTCAGACCATATGGGACAAACTGTTGTTAGCATTCTTAATTCTGATATCAACTGTAACTTTCTGGATATGCTTTAGTCTGCCTCACAAGTAGCCAGGCCCACCATTAAATATAGTTATGATGTGGATGCTGTTGCCAAGGTAGCTGCCACTGGCACTGTTATGAGAAGGCATGCTTGAATAAGGTTACAGCTTCTTCCAAATGATGTTAAAGCACATATTTTAAATGCAGCCCTAGTTAAAGTTCTGTTGTTTGGAAATTCATCTGTACAAGTCTTTTAAAATCTGGACAAAAGATGGAAATTGATGCAATTTGCTAAACAACACTTCTACAACCTGTCTCTCTAGTTCCTAAGTTTTAAATGAATTATCCTGGTAATCCATACAAATCCAGACAAAAACCTGGAAAGGATGTGTATAGAAATAAATTATCTATTTAAAAATAAATGATAAGGGGACCCTAAATGATAGACTAATGGATCTCAAGGATACAATTCTGAAAAAAAGAATTTCTGACTATACTTGCCAAATCCTTTTCAACCTCCCCCTCGGTATCCTGGCCTACCTGAAAAAAAAATTCAGCAAAGCTCTCTTTTTCCCTTCCTGTTTGGGAGTCTATGGGAATAGATTCTTTGGTACTATACAACATAAAAAATGTTTACAAACTCCAATCGGCATCCTTCCAGACTCCATCAGCAATTCCTCAGTTTCTCAAAGATAAGCATCACCTGATTCTTCCCATCATATCAGGCTTACTTTTTCAGGTAGTCATAGAACCAGTGTCTGTAAATAAATGGGGAAAAAACTTTTATACAAGACTTTTTTTCTGGAATGCAGAAAAGAAGGTTCCTGGAAACCTGTTCAAGTGCTCTTCAGACTGAATGCCATCATGGAGGCTCCAAGATTTAGAAGGTCAACACTTCAAACCTTATTTCCTCTTCTCTCTCTCTCTCTCTCTCTCTCTCTCTCTCTCCACTAGCTCTGTTGGTCACTCTAGACTGAAAGGATGTTTGTCTCCATATCCCCATTCATAAGAATCACAGATCCTTTTTTATGATTCTATTTTTTGTGATTACATGATCAGTTTGCCTTTTTGCCTTCCTAAAATTAATAGCTTAGTACAGGCTTCAAGGCATATATACATTTTCCTTACCTATATGGTTATCTGATTTCACCTCCCTCCAGTCAGAAGAACTAATAGCCTTAGGGCTTATAAAAAAATCTTTCTCAGCAAATGGAATTCACTCTGAACCTAAAATAGTCAACCCTGCATGCAGCCTACCAAGTGGTATTACTATGATACATTCTGGGCTCTTCCTTAATAACTAGCTCCCTTCAACCTGAAAAGGTGTAGAATTATCACCTCTACTTGTAAAGCTTTCAAACCTACAAATAGCTTCAGCAATATAATTTCTAAGGACTCTGAATTTCATGACCTCATCCATTCTGATGACTGTTTATGGCAGACTTCACATGAGGAAAGTACAGTGGTACCTCAGGTCAATATGGGTCCAACACTCCCATCTTATTTCTGACAAATTCAGTTCGGTAATTTGTAAAGAAAGTACTACTTTAGTTGACAAGACAAGTTCTATCTAATGTGGGAGTCACCTTCTGTCCTCTAAGCCCTTGTCAGAGTATGGCCACTGATGTGTCAGACTTAGCTTGGGAAGCCTACTCCCAAGGCATGAAAGTATAATGAATTTGGGAATGACCACACATGCTCAAGTATATCAGTCTCAAAGAAATTATGACTCTTATTAATGCCTTCAAAATTCTAAGCCATCACTGGACCCCAGGCACATTGCAGCACTTGTTGATACTACACTGTGATTTGGTGCACAAACAAATGAGGGGGTAAGATCTTATACCATATCCAGGTTGGCCATCATCATCATCATCATTGTCATCAGCCCCCTTTTTCCCATTTTATACATGGGGTTGGGGGTGTTGTGTCAACTGTCACCATCTCTCTCTATTTAGTGCCACTTTCTTGCCTTCTTTGACACTCATACCTGACTGTTACAGATCTTCTCTCACACAATCTATCCACCTTTCTGCTAGATGCTATCATTTCCTCTTGACTTCTTCCTGTCTGTCCCAAACCTTCTTCACTAGATTGTCTTCTGCTTTTCTGCACATGTACCTGAACCACAGCAATCTGTTCTCGTTGACTTTTTCTGCAACTGGAGCTACTTTGGCTTCTGCTCTTGTGTCCTCATTTCTTTGTCTGTCCCACAGTGTGTATCCTACACCCATCTCAGGCATATCATCTCCATCACCTCTTAGCTTCTCAACTGCTCTGCCTTTATTGCCCAGGTTTCTGTACCATACAGTAGTACTGATCACACCACTGTCTTGTACACCTTACATTTCAACTTCTTTGGCATTCTTCTTTCATACACCACACCTGAGACCCTATATCAGTTGGGTGCAGCCCTCTCATTCTAGCTTTGACCTCCTCATTCAGACTTCTCTTCTCCTCAACCACTTCTCCCAAATCCTTGAAGGTGTTAACCTGTTTCCCTATCTTCCCTTCCATTTCAACTCAGAACTTCTTCTGATTTACCCCATTTGCTGCCTTTACAACTGCCTTAACTATACTCAGATTAATCCCATGTGCCTTCAGTTGTCCGTTCTATTCCCTTATCCTTTGTTGGAGTTCTTGCTCAGAGTCTGCCTGTAATTTCACATTGTCTGCATACAGCAACTTTGCTGGAATGCCCCCTCTGACCTGTTTGCTAATGTAGTTCCCCACCAGTGTGAGCAGCAGTGGGCTCAGACATGAACCCTGATGCAGACCCACTCCCACTTTGTAACCCTCTGTGAGATTGAACACTGCTCATACTTGAGTCATTGGGTCCTTGTACATAGGTTGCACTAATTCTACTAATGTTTCTGGGACTTCAAACCACCCTAGCTAGGACCTCTTAAAACTCCAAAAGAACAAAAAGCTTAAAACAAAACAAAATGCAATATAAAAAAAACATAAAAAATAGAAGTAACCAAACCTTAAATGAATAACTTCAATTCAAAATCAAAATCAAATGCAGAGATCAGCAATAATCAGGCAGAGAACAGCAAGTCAAACAAGCACTACAGCTAAATTGCTGTCCAAAGAAAAGAAAAGAAAAGGCATCAGTCTTCCTAACCTTCTTGCATGGAGTCCTGGAATAGAATTTTGCCAGCTGATTTTCAGATATAAGGCAAAACAATCTACTTAAGGAAATCTCCACAGATTAATCAAATCTTGGAAGACCCCCCCAATCTAGTTTCAGTTCATGAGAGTCAGCCTTTGTACTGCTAAGCTTGTCTGCCACACAGTTTTACTCTGCTAGAATGTAGGATGCCTGTAGAGTGAGATTGTGCCATGAAGCTGTATCCCATGCTAACATGGCTAGTATGCATATTGGGGTAATACCTGATTCCCCCTTGCTTGTTTACATACCACATCACTTTTACTGTCTGTAAAAACTTGAAGAGGTCCTGAGGACCAAAGGGTTTTGGAGATTTAAGTGTCTTCATAAGATCAAGCATCTCTTTTATGTTTATATGCTTATGTCTGTCTTTGTTGTCCCAGATACCTTGCACTTTTTTTTTCTATTGACCCTGCACCCAAAGCAAAGTCCAAGTAATCTGTGGTGTTTGACTGCTTTGGAGCAGGAGGGAAGAAGTGGAGACCTGGATTCAGAGATCTTTGATATCTCCACCAAGTGATTTCTCTTCTGACAAATCCCAGAACTGAAATGTGAAAAGATAATGGGTACCAACACCAAAGTGACTTCAGATACCATTGAATCATTCTCATGTGGATTCTTGTCAGGGGTATCATGAGAGAATCATTGATACCACTAGATGTGGAATCTTGAGGTATTCCTTTGCAATGACTCAAGTCTGGGTGGAAAACTCCTGGAACAGATCTAACTATAGATCTTTTTTTTTTTTTGCTGTGGAGAAAACGTTCTTGTACTGAAGTGTTTAGCAGACTCTCTAGGAACATAATCTTGTATGATTGAGTCAAAAAAAGACTGTTGAATGCTCTCTTGGAATCCCAGCCTGCATAGGAGATCTCTCACCCAAGTCAAAGATTACTGACACCTTGAAAAACACTCTGCAAAGATAGGCAAGCCATCTAAATATAAAAAAATGTGGATACCCTTTAGCCTGCAATGAGTGATAACAGGAGCCAGACACTTTGTGAGCATTCTTGGAGTGGTGGATAGCCCAGTAGTACGGACGAAAACTAGTAATGTGATCCAAGCACATAAGACCTTAAAAAAACTTCTGAAGTCTGGTTGAATACAAATGTGATGATAACTATTTTTTTTAAATCTAAGTTTACAAAAAACTCAAAGAAGGAAAAAAAGGTAGCAGGTTGTGAAGTGACAACATTTTGAACTTGGATTCTGTCATACACTGGTTAAGAAAAGAAAAAATCCAGAACTGGTTTCCATTTTTTTCCTCTTTGCCACCATAAACATTGTTGCATAAAAATCTTTTCACAACTGGAAAAAAATTGGACACAGGGAAAGAGAGGGGTTTGATCTAATGGGTGTGGAATAATTCCCTAAAAGGGAGGAATTTCTTCCCATTGCCATCTGTAACCCTGTGGAATGAATCTCAGAACCCATTTATCTGAAACAATCTGTTACCAAAGAGAGAAATGGAGATTCAGACTTTCTGCAAGGGATAAGGGACTGCCCAGTTAAAAGGGGGACTGCCCCTTATGGGGGGTGGGTCTTGCCTTTCTTTTTGAAACCTCTTTGCCATTGATTTTTAAAATGTCTGCTTATCAACATTTTGCTGAGATTATTTTGTTTCCTGTCTAAAACTGGACGAGGGAGAAGAAGCAGAGAATCCTTGGGAGGATTTGGAGAAGGGGGGATGAAAAATATGAGAGATTCCCTGTATAAGCTTATCCTTCTCAACACATGTTTTGATAATGTCTGCAAAGGAAGGTCCAAAAATTACTTTTCTAGCAAAAGGGGAACTTAAAGTATCATTTTTTACATCTTCTTTGAGGTTCCCAGAAGGCAGCCAGGGCAAACCTCCTCATCTCAGTTTTCCTTTGTCCTTAGTTGGTGGCCGACAGAGGTAGTTGACCCCATAGTCGGTAGTCTGCTGTAGGTGCTGCTGGATTCTGGATGTCCTTCATGATACCTTCCCATGTTGTCTGATCCATGGCAATGCTTCTGGCCTCCTGCAGGTCAAGATGCCAGCTTCTCGGGTCCTCTTCAACCTGTTTAGTCCACATCTTCTTTGATGCAGATTTGTGAACCCTCCAGTTTGAGGGGCACTTTCTCCGTAATAGCCTGTATGGCAAGGAGCAGATGTTCATCCTGCAGGTGTCCAAACCAGCGCAGCTTCCTATTCTAGATATGTTTGCTGATCATCAGCTGCTGATCACATCTGGTCCATATACTTTTGTTTCTAATGCAGTCATGAAGCAAAATTTCCAAGATTTGGCATAAGTGTCATGTTTGGAAAAACCTCAAGCTTGTTCAGGTCTGGTTGGATCCACATTTCCAATCCATAAAGGAGAACTGGTAAGCTCTGTGCCTAGAAAAGGTGAATCTTGGTGGTGATAGAGATGTCTGTCCTCTTCCACAGACACCACTTAAGCAAGGCAAATGCTGCAGTGACTTGTCCAATCCTGCTATGGACTTCAGCTGTTGATGCCACCTTCTTGTCCTGGACCAGCAAACCCAGATACTTGAAGTTTTTCTTTTGTTTGATCTGAACTCCCCCAAGGTGGAAGCTGGCTTACGACCTGCCAGTTGGCCTTGTCTGCGTTTATCAATAGGCCATATGACTGGTGATGCAGATAATGTTATAGTGGATATCTGTGGTCTCAGCATCACTGTTTGCAAAAATGGTGCTGTTAACAGCGAACATCAGGTCAGTCACAGAATGGCCTTCATCATACTGGACTCTGCTCCTGCCCTCAAATACTCTCTTCATGATGGCATCCACCACTATGTTAAACAGCAGCGGAGAGATCCTGTCCCCTTGATGGACCCCTGTCTGGATGATAAGTTCTTCAGACAGTTCATTCCGAATGAGCACCTGGCTGGATGAACCAGTGTACAACATTTGAAGGAGTCTAATGATTTTCTTTTCCACATGCTCGGTCTCCGATGTCTTCCACATGGCAGGCCGGTGGATATAG
The DNA here is from genome assembly GCF_019279795.1 of Protopterus annectens. Lineage (NCBI taxonomy): Eukaryota > Metazoa > Chordata > Ceratodontiformes > Protopteridae > Protopterus > Protopterus annectens. The sequence goes on along the minus strand of NC_056734.1, from coordinate 673,982,831 downwards.
TCAAATGCGGGCTTGAAATCGATAAAGACTATGACTATATGTTGTCTACACTGTATTCTTTCCTCCATTAGCTGACAGATGGCAAAGATTTGATCACAGCATCCTCTGTTTGGTCTGAATCCAGTCTGTTCTTCCTTGCTGGTTTTCTTGTGGTGTGTCTGCAGCCTGGATTGTATGATCTTCATAAAGACTTTGCCACTGATGGAGAGCAGGCTGATGCCTCAGTAGTTTTTCCATTTCCTGTTGTCCCCCTTCCTGTGGATGGGTATGATGATGACCTTTTTCCATGTGGATTGTATCTGTTGCATAACTCATAGCAGCTCAGTTAGTGCATGGAGTTGGTGAAGCAGGATATCTCCTCCAACATTGATTGCTTCTACAGTGACTTGATCTACTCCTGGTACCTTGCTGTTTCCCACTGTTTGGATAGCTAATTTCACCTTTTTGACCATTAGCTTTGCATCAGTCATTGGGGCTTCAGGGAGATTGATGGGTGGTAGATCGACCATTGCTACATGAGGTGAGTCGTGGTTATAAAGCTGTTGAAAGAATTCCCTCCAGCATTTTAGATGTTTGCAAGGAGAGTGCATGAATGTTCCATCCACTTTTTTGATGTTGCCCTTGTTGGATTTGGTCTTCTCACTCAATCATCTGAGGGTGCAGTACAGGGTTTGGTACTCATGTCTGGATGCCACCTCCTCAAGGTTAGCTACCACCTGGTTCCAATATGCTTCCCTTTCCACTTTCAGCCTCTGGCAAACTTCTCAAATGAGCAGTTGGCATTGCTCATCATTGACCAGCTTTGTCTACTTCTGTTGGGCTACAAGATCCAGGCACTCATCAGTTATCCATGGCTGCATTTAGCGGTGGATAGCTGGATATAACAATTTGGCACATTCCATGACTGAGTTTGATATCTTCTTTTCTGTCCCATCCACGTCCTCCATTTGGGCCAATACTGTAAACTGGTTTAACAATGCGATCTAGAATTCATGTTTGCAGACAGGAACCATTAGTTACTTCCAATCTTGCCTGGTTGGTGGAGGTGATTGTGTTTTGCACACTGTAAGTGAAGCTGCACCATGGCATGGATGAGGTAATGACTGGCGCCACATCAGGTCCCTGAATAATATGGATATCCTTGACTGATGATCCAAAGTGACAGTTGACCAGGATGTAGTCTAATATGGCCGAGTCCTCAACAGATGTTTTTTGCCATGTGAGCTGGTGTTTGCAGGGATCCTGGAAATGGGGTCATTTGATGTAGTAAAGGAAAGAAGGCACTGGCCATTATCATTCATGTTCCCATGGCCAAATCTACCCATTGCCCCTTTCCAACCAGACCTGACCTCACAGATGTGGGCATTGAAATCTATCACCAAGATGATCATCTTGGTCCATGGAATTGATTGCAGCATATATTGGAGCTGGTTGTAGAAGTTATCATTGGCTGGGGCTGGACTCATCTCAGTTGGTGAGTAGATGGGAAGAATGTAGGTCTTTATGGTATCATCTACTATCAAGGACAGTCCCAAACACAGCTGCAAAGGAGGAGGGTGGTCATGCCACCACAGTGACCAGAAGTGGGAAAACATAGAAATCTGGCAAGAAACTGCATGGAAATTTGAGTAAGCTCATTCATTCCTTCTACCACACTGGGGACCCAGGGTGCTGGTGAGAAGTGGCTACTGGCCGAAGGAAATTCATTACACCAAAACTGAAAACTCATGTCACCTATTGGAATGTTTGAACTGGCCACAGTGTCAGCCAAAAGGAAAGCATTGTCAATGAACTCATGAAATGCAAAATCTCAGTCACTGCAGTGTCTGAGTTATGATTCATTGGATCTGGAGCATTGACCATTCAACTGCCTACAGCCAATAAAACAATGACACTGTACTACTCTGGAAATGAGAAGTGTGAGGCTGACATTGGGTTCATGGTGGATAGCCAGGCTGCAAGAAGCATAATTGTTTTCCAACCAGTATGGAACCACCTGGTAGTGCTCACCTTCAAAGTTGGCATCAAGACCCACATTCTGTCCATCTATGCACCAACCTGAACTCAGTACCAGTGGCAACAACCATGGGTGTAGTATCTGCAATCATAAGGACAGTTTAAACATTGAGTAGCAACTTAAGAAACTGAAGAATCTCAACAACACAGAGTAGATTTGTTCTTCATAGGAGAGAACTGAAGATAAAACATTCCTCATACTTTCACAATTAGTCAGAAGAAACTTTAACATATGAGCCTGACAGTTCATTTAACACAGTTAAAAATAATCTTAAAATTTATTTATTTATTTTATTTATTTGCAGTTGTTTAACCAGGATAGTCCATTGGGCCTAAAGAACCCGTTTTCAATGGAGTCCTGGGGAGAAAAGCTCCATATACCGATTATACAAAGATTATATTCCACATACAGATTATACAAGGTTATGTTACACACATAGTTTATATGAGAAATTAAAGAAAAAACATTGCAGAAATTCTGATTATAAGTTAGACTAAAAAAATATCAACAAAAACAAGTGATACAGGCATAAAAATTTTTTTTTTTTTTTTTTTTTTTTGCTAAAAATTTCAAGGTACAAATAAGGAGTTGTATGCTAGGAGCCAGCATGAATTTGCTAGCTGGGATTTGAGAAAAAAGAAAGAGGAAAAGTATTGGGAGTAGAGAGTATTCATTAAAGCCAGGTCAATAAAGACATAAATAGTTTCAGAATGAAAAACTACACAAATAATCCCTGTGTTCAAATAATACCAATTCCAAAAAAAAGAATGCTGACTGACAGCTAATAATAAAACAGTGAACCAAATTTATTTAAGTATGGCCATCTGTTCTTTCACTTTTGATTTTTTCAGAAATATTCATACTCCTGTTTCCATTTATTAAATACCACCAAATCACAATCACATGGTACAGTCCTAGCAATCAAAACAATTAAAACCGATGATAAATATTTTCACATAAAACAAACTAAATGTATTATAACTTAGCAGCTTTGAACTTTAAAATAGGAATATTACAAATTGATTCATTTAATCCAGGACTACAAGTAACATTATAATGTAACTATCAGTGCAGTTCTCTTTTCTCAAGCAACATTTTCTAGTCCCCATAAGGTGTGGACCACTCTCTCAATAACAAAAAAAAAACTTTTTAAAGTTTGTACAAATAAGGCATTATTTGCATCCTTCTTACTTATATTATGTATATGCTGATATATTCTAACATGTAAAGGTTTCTTAGTTTTGCCATCTAGAAAGCTTCACATGATTGGCATAGGGCTACATATACCACCCTTGATATATTGTAGTTGAAATCACCCTTACAAGAAATGGGAGGCATAGTGTGTTTAATAATGTACTGTGGTCCAGTAATAATAAAGGAACGTTGTTTACAACAACTGCACTTACTCAATTTTCCACTCCAGCTTGTTTGGTTTGATCTTTCTAGCACATTCTTTATTTTTGATCCCCGCTTGCTCACAAAGTTAATCCTCAAACTCAGTTTAACAGACATTTATGGGTTCAGCCCTCTTCATATATTCCAGCTCTTGATCATGGCTTCCTTAATTAAATTACTGTTGCAGCCATATGCTAGGACCACGAAAAGTGTAAAATTATTTTGCTTGCCACAATTATTAATAATGTTCTAGGCTAAACTGCAGATGACCCTACCTAAAATGACAGGTCTAAAAATGGCCATCTGTGTTTAATGTAATTTCATTTTTTTTAAATTATTTAAACCATGTTTAGGATAACTTCTATTGTAAAACATTGTGTGTCACACTTCTAATTCACATTAAAATCTACTATTTTCTGATATTATCCTAGAAGAACAGCATACCGTCTGCCCTTTGACAATTCCAATTTTCTGCTTAAATGGGTGGCAAATGGAAAATGTCAAATATGAGTAACTGAAAGTAGGTTTTTAGCCTATAGTTGATTCATATGTTCTTATAAATTGTCATATCCAAATAATTAATATTTTGACTCTTATGTGTATAGGTGAACTTTGAAAAACTAGAAGTTTTATTTATATAACAAAAAAATTCATACAACCTAATTAAATCAGCAGTTCACACAATAACTATGTTATCCAAAAATCAAAAATATGCTAAAATATGGAAATTTTATATATATATATATATATATATATATATATATATATATATATATATATAAAATTCCCATTTCAGCATTACCATATTTGCATATACAAGGATGCAATTACAACCCATGGTGACACCTTTAGTTTGTTTAAAAATTCCTCAAAGTACAAAAAGTCAAAGTACAAAATATTTTTATATCAGATGATCTCCATAAAATAAATAATTGACCTGACATCAGTAAAATTTAGGTATTTGTATTATACAACAATCTTGGAGAACAAATTAATTGTTATATCATGCAATATGGAAGAGAATGGAACAATAAAATCAATTGTAACAAACATACTGTTAGGAATATCGCGGTGGTGGTGCTGTGGTAGCGTTGTCACCTCACAGTAAGATGGTGCCAGGTTTGATTCTCAGCTAGAGCGTCTTCTACGTGGAGACGTGTGAATGGGTGTACCTTCGTTGAAGGTTGTGCATCAGGCCTGGCAAGCCGGTACGTAAATATCAACTGCCAATCATTAGCAGACCGGAGTTCCACTGTGGCATGCGTGAATGGGTGTACCTTCGTTGAAGGTTGTGCGTCAGGCCTGGCAAGCCGGTACGTAAAAATCAACTGCCAATCATTAGCGGACTGGAGTTCCACTGTGGCGACCCCTAACTGGGAAAAGTCGAAAGACACAAATAATACTGTTAGGAATATAAGCTAACGTTTCAATACTGCTTTTAACATATGCCAAGAATCCTTTAAAATGTGCAATTGGTCTAAAAAATATCTTTTATCTAATTATCTATGATCATGGCTAGTGGTTCAGTAACAGCCTGAGACAAAGAAACAATGGGATGAAGCAGTGGATCAATTATACCTTTATGCACCTTAAGGATTCCAAATATGACTGGATTTAAGGGGCTCGGGACATGTAAAAATGGTATAATTTATTATCAGTATGATGCACAGTTATCAACTCATCCAATAAAGCTTTAACTCGGGTATATGTAATGTTAATTTCATTTAAAGTCACTGAAGAATATTTGTTGGTGTCAAATAGTAAAATCAGCATTTTTTGCGTACACATGTTCATGCTTATCAATACAACCCCTTCGCCTTTATCAGGACTCATGATGTGTAGAGTTTTATCCATGCTAAGTTTGTGCAATGAATCACATTCACCTTCAGTCAGGTTATGAAACCCCCTTTTTATTGCTACTACCAGGTTCATATAATAATCTAATATCAGCTTCACACAGACTCTCATAATGTGTCAAGTTGCTATTAAGAAAAGGATTAAAGATACTCTTATGCTTAAACTTGATCTGTCTCTTGTCAGAAAGTTCAAGTTCATCATCAAAACACAACTGCAAATTCTTTTTGCAAATTAATCATTTATGTTCCTGGATAATGTCCTCTAATCTTACCTGGTGGAAAGGTACATTAATAAAACCCTTCTTAAAAAGTCCAAAATGTAAATCAGAAATACACATATTGATGTAAGTAAAAATCATAAACCCATCATGTTTGCAAACAATGTCGTCATCCCTGTAGGTATTCAACAATGACATTTTTGGTTCCTCTCTCTTTTTGACTGTTGTTGGTTCCATTTGAGTATGTCAGTTGTCAACCTTATTCTATAATTCTGTGCCTGATTGGGTTTCCAAGCCATCAATCTCTTGGACCTCCTCAGCAGAGGGTGTTCTAAAAAATCATCAGGGGGTGTGATAGCCAATTCGGGCCTAGGACTTTGCATACCATTTAGTTTATAATAACCTTCTTTGTTAGAATCCTGTTCCTGCTTTGAGATCTTTGGCAATGAATAAACTTTACCTTTAGCATAATCCTCTGTGTCACGATTAAGCTCATTCTTAAGGCCATATTTTCATTAACTTTATCAGTCATATTCCCAAATATATTATCAAACTCTGATTTCCTTAAAGGAAACAAGTCCGATTTTATCATTTGTCAAGTGTTTGAATCTCATCAATCACCTTATCCATAACCAGAACATTATGTCTAATTAATATGTGTGTGAGTTCAAATTCAGTTTTATTGAATCTTCTTCTTCTTCTTTCGGCTTTTCCCGGTTAGGGGTCGCATCAGTGGATCATCTGTCCGCTCATGATTGGCAGTAGAGTTTTACAGTATCGAGTTGCCAGCCCAGTGCCCAACCTTCCACAGAAGGCATACACATGAACACACTCACACCTAGGGCCAATTTAGAGTGTCCAATCCACCTACTGCATGTCTTTGGGATGAGGGAGGAAACCGGAGCACCTGGAGGAAACCCACATGACCTCAGGGAGGACATGCAGACTCCGGACAGAAGGCACCCCAGCCAAGAATCGAACCAGAGAACCTCTTGCTGTGAGGCAGCAACGTTAACCACTGCACCACCTTGGCCGCCCAAATTCAGTTTTATTGAATAAAGGTCAAAAAGTTCCCTAAAAGATCAGGAGTTTCTTTGATACCATTCGAGAACCTATACATCTTAAGTCCCTTGGGTACATGTTTTCTGTGCAAATTATCCTTCAAAAACTCACTATCATATTGAGGAGATAAACTCAATTTGCAAGGGTTATCTATCAATATCTTTATGATTACTAGACACAGTATTCGTAATAGAAATAAGGGGCATATTTATTGAGCCAGCTCAACAAATCAGTGTTCATGAACAATTCATATGTCACATTTCTTTCCAAGATGTTAAGAGATAATAATGGAGTACTAGCATTCGCACAGCTCATATAATCCTGTTTTTCTACATGGTGTTGTGGAACATCACCCTCATGCCTTAATTCCATGGTGACAATGGCTGTCAAGGTTGAAACTTGCTGAGTTAGTTGAATAATTAATGTAGTTAAATCCTCAATATCATCTAGTGTTCATCCTATATAAGCTGCATGGGAACAAGATGTAAAACATTCCTCATCGACAACCTCCAGTGAAGGCCCACCATTATAATCCATTTACCAACAGTAACAGAGCAAAATAAAAAGCAAAAACTACACAAGTAATCCCTTTGTTCAAACAGCACAAAACAAAAATGCTGATGATGATGAACAGTAAAGCAATGAACCAAGTTTGTTTAAGTGTTTTGTCTGTTCTTCCACATTAGACTTCCTCAGAAATATAGATATCCCTGTTCCAATCCATTAAGTACCACCAAATCACAATCAGATGGTACATTCCTACCAATCAAAACAATTAAAACCAACATTAAATATTTTCACATAAAACAAACTAAATTTATAGACATATTAAATAGCAGCTTTGAACTTAAAAACAGGACTAATAGGTATTGATTTATTTAATCCAGGACTAGAAGTGACATCATAATATAACTGTCAGGGCAGTTATCTTTTCTCTAGCAACATTTTCTGTTCTCCCTTTTCTGGGGAAGTCTAATGTGGAAAAACAGACAGAAGCACTTAAACTTGGTTCACTGTTTTACTGTTTTATCTTTTGCTGTCAGTCAGTGTTCTTTTTTTTTGGAACAGTTTCAGAATGAAGAATTTGGCAAGATTTGGCCCTCATACAAAAACCTTCTTATGAAAATTAACCTGCACAAAGATGCGCTTGCCAGCCAGTGCCGTGGAGCAGAAGGATAAAGCCCTGATTATGGTCCAAGTGACTTAGGTTCAATTAATGGCTCAGGAGTCTGAAATACTGGCATCGGGAGATTAGGTGTGCCCATCTTGGGGGGGGGGTATGTGCACAGGCATGTGAAGCAGCCTAAACTCTCTAGTAGGTTGGCGAGACAACCTTACACTGCTTCGTGAAGGATGGGTGAGGTGGCTTGCTGATGTCAGCTCCTTGAGAGACTAAAGACTTTGTCTCTCTGGTCTACCTATTTCATGTCCCACATACAGAGTGTTATCAGCAAGTGAAGGAAAGAAAAGTATTGGGCATAAACCAAAATAATATTCCAGGCAGACAACATGATCTAGGTTTTGGATGCATTCATTTCCTACTTAGTCCCAAATGTCATTGGTGCACGTCAAGGAGAGATGAGTAGCGGGCAGGTAGACTCATTGATTGAGGAGAGACACTCAGGTCCACTTATGGTCAGCTAAAGATAGAAAAAAAGTACCCTATGCCATGCATATGGTTGAAAGACAACTTTTTTTAGATAAAGATAGATTGGATTTTGATCAGATTTTAACCAATTACATGTTCTGCAGTCACTACTGCTGTTAATGCTTTACTATACAGGGACCTCGATTTACTATTTACACATAACTACCGCATGTGTATATATATATATATATATATATATATATATATATATATAGAGAGAGAGAGAGAGAGAAGCACTTTATTATCTCGAAATACTGAAATCTCAAATTTCAGTATCTCAAGATGAAAGTGCCGAAACTGCAGGTGAGCAAAACTGCACTTGCTTGAATTTGGAATGTTGAATCCGTGGTTGTGGTGGTGCACAATGTGGGATTTACTGTGCTGGTAAGGTACGGTATGTTGTGGGATATGGTTTGCGTGCCGTTGTGTGGATATGTATGGAGATTCAGGTAAGTGCTGTTTTTTTAAGGGTTTTGGGTAGGGGTCTGAGTGTGTGTAAGTGTGTTGGGAAGTTTTAGGTGTAGATTAGGGTAGGTAGGTAAGGGTATGAGTGTGCAACTGTTGAGAGTGGTGGTGCTTGTAAGTATGTGATGTGTGTTTATGAAAGGGGGATGTAGAATATGTAGTGGTGGATTTAGTGTCTTTGTCTTTTTTAGTGTGACCTCAGAGTTAGCATATATAAGTAGCGGGGGTGTGGGGGGGCACAGCACCCCACATGGGGGGTGCAGGGGGGCTTGCCCCCCTGCTTATATGTAGGTTAGGTGTGTGTGTTTGTGTTGTTGTGTATGTGTGTGTTTATTAGATTGTTTTAGTGTAGGGAGGAAGGTGTGTGTCTGTGGTGTGGAGGGTTTATTTAAAAGTCGCGATTTTGAATTTCATGCTTTTGTGATTTCGGTATTGTAAGTGTTTGGCTTTATAGTCCCAGGATACTGAAATTCGAGATTTCAGTATTTCGAGATTATAAAGTGAATCCATTATATATATATATATATATATATATATATATATATATATATATATATATATAAAAAAAACTATATAACTGTTTTAGTATAACTAATGTCTAATATGTCAGGTGTCTTTACTTTGCTGAAGCAGAGCTTTTAGTGGCATAACACTTCCACATCAGCTTGAAATTTCATGTTAAAAAAAAACTTATGTTTTACTCTATATTTAATGAATGGCAAGAATTATACGTTGCCGTTTCAAAAGGCAATTTTTTTAAATGCAAGGATCTCTGACATTACTCACTGGTGAGGAAAATATAGGGGTCACATAGTCCCACTGGCAATATTTTATATGTATATATATATATATATATATATATATATATATATATATATATATATATATGCATACACTTATCTGTATGTGTGTGTGTGTGTGTGTGTGTGTGTGTGTGTGTGTGTGTCTGTGTGTGTGTGTGTGTGTGTGTGCGCGTGTGTCCCAAAATCATACTTGGCACACATCTGCCTCTTTGATGATTGATATCCCATCTTTTGTAGCTGTTCTTTCGGAGAGTTCCAAAGTTTGAATACACATTTACAGCTCTAGAACATATGTAAAAGGTCAACAGTTTCATCTTTCCAATGTGGGCAAAATTGGGAGTTTCTAGGGTTAAATTTATGCAGTCTAAGGCTTGTGTAATAACCATTATTATATATCATGAGTTGGGTAAATTCTAGCTTTTGAAGAGATATGGATTTTATTGTTAGATCGATTGCTTGTATTATTTTATTGTTTTCTAGCAATGATATTTTTCTTTCCAATAATTAGATAAGAGTATGAGTTTTTGAAATTTCAGGTCTTTGATCAGTTTGTATGAGCATGTTATAAATTTACTGTGTTGTAGAAGGGCTTGCCAAAGTGAGTTGCATTTGATTAAGTCATCTTTATTTATGTTTATGTCTTGAAAGTAACTTAAACACAGTTCTTTAATCTGTCTTAAGATCAACAAGTATGTCTTGGGTAGGCGTAATTGGTTTCTTATTTCTTGCGTGGGACAATTCAAAAATGGGTATAGATCTTGTAGTGTTATATTAATTATAAGTGGGAATTTTTTCAGGTCAAGTAGCTGGTTATTAATTCTCAAGTTAGGGTTTTTGTGGATAGGTTGCAGTATCATCATGAGTTGAAGGAGATTTACTGACTTAAAAAAATGTGTTAATGTTATGGAATTTTTAAGGGATTCCAGTAGGTTATATGCTTTAATGTTTTTACTACTTAAGAAAGGTATTGATTTGGGATTTATATTCAGGCTTTCAATATGTTTAAAACTTAATTTTACCCAATGTGGGGACCAGCTATTATCTAGCTTATTGTAGTTTGCAATTGTTGAAGTTTTATTGGCATTTATGATTGAGTAGTAATTTTCAAAATTTGGTAGGTCTAATCCACCTTTATTTTTCGGAGTCATCAGTTTATCATATGAGATTCTACTTTTTTTTTGGTTCCCATATAAATTTAGCGAATTCATTATGAATTTGCTTAAAAAAATTCTTGGGTATTAATAGCTGGGAAGACATGAAGATGTATAAAAATCTGGGCAAGATATTCATTTTGATAATCGAGACTTTAGCTAATGGTGGTAGTTTCAGATTTTTCCATCTCTTTAGATCAAGTAAAATGTGGTCCCACTTTTGTTTGATATTATTAAGGTAAAATTTTTTGTTATCTGTAGAGAATGTAATTCCTAGATATTTAATCTTTTCTTCAGATTTTATTTGACCTATCAGTGGTAGGAGTGAAAAAGGTTTTGGAGTTTTTAAAGGGAAGATGTTAGTTTTTTTAAGGTTTATTTTATAGTTTGAAATTGATGTGAAATCTTCAATAGCAGATAGTATTTTGTTGGTGTCTGTGGCTGGCGTTGTACAGTATATGTTGAGATCATCAGCAAAGGCTGACAAGGAGATGTTTGCGTTATATATTACTGGGGCATTATGATATACATTTTGTTTGATGTTTAAAAATAGGGGTTCTAGATATAGGTTAAACAGTAAAGGGGATAAGGGACACCCTTGACGAGTGCCATTTCTGATCTGAATTCTATTAGACCATCTTTTATTTATATATAATGTATAAGGATTGTTGTATAATATTCGTAGGGTTAGAATAAATTCTTGGGGTATGTTAAAATAGGGTAGGATTTGAAATAAAAATCTTATGTTGACTCTATCAAAGGCCCTATGAGCATCTATAATTAGTGCATATATATTTTGGTTATTTTGATTGGCATATGAAATTAGGGTGTGTAGTGTTAGTGTATTGTCACTGGTTTGCCTAGATGATAAAAAAACAGATTGTTCACTCAAAATAATTATGTCCATTATTTTTTCAGTCTATTAGCCAGAATAGATGTTAGAATTTTGGTATCAATATTGAGTAATGATATGGGTCTGTAACTATCCGGATTTTGAGGATCTGACTTTTCTTTAGGTATGAAAATCATTTTGGATGCATTAAAGTGTATATCATTGATTTTATTATTTATTATATAGTTTAATACGTGAGATAATATTTGTGCAGTGATAAGGTAGAATGTTTTATAAAACTCCGCTGTGAGACCATCTGGGCCGGGAGATTTGTGTGGTTTCAATTTTTTGATTGTTGTTATTATTTCATCAATGGCTATTGGTTCTATTAATTCTTTTCTTTGTTTCGCATCAATTTTCGGAAAATTGAGTTTTTGTAGGAAGTCTGCACTATTATCATTTGCAAGTAGATGGTTTTGTTCTCCATAGGTTTGAGAGTATATAATTTCGAAAATTTTGATAATATCTTCGGTTTTCGTATAAGTCTTATTCTTTATTGCATGATCTCTGTGAACTTGATTTCTCCTTTTTTGGGTTCTGATATGCATTCCAATCTCCTCCTATGATCATATAGTGGTTATTGTATTGATTTAAGATAGGGTACAATGAAGCGAAGAAGGAATGCTGGTTATTACAGGGTGCGTATATGTTGAGAAGTAGGATGGGTTTATCGTAAGCTGGAGTTGAAAGGGTTGCATAACACCATCTTCCTTCTTTATCTGTTTTGGTTTCTAAAATTTTATCTTTGTGGTGGTTCTTAATGATAATAGCTACTCCTGCACTGTTGGTTTTGCCTTCAGAGGCTATAATTTCTCTTATCCACTTTTTCCCTTTGATATCTGCCCATTGCTTGTTAGTTAAGTGTTTTTCTTGAATTAGTAAGAAGGTTGCCTTAGACTGTAAAGCTAGGTGAAGAAACAGTTTCCTTTTCTTAATGTTCTGGAGCCCTTTAATGTTCCATGAATCTATTTCCCACATTTATAAATCTTTTATTTTGTGTAAGTAATCTTGAAAATGTATGTAAGTATATTGGGATGTGTTTATTTCTTATCAAAAACATGTTATGAAAGCATTCTTTTATTCCCGTCCCTTCTCTGTGCCTATCCACTAATCTCCTGGACCAGGAATTTAACAGGACCTGGAAAAATTTGTTTTTTTGCATTTGTTTGTATTATTAGTATATATAAACCTTGTATATTAGTCTTTAAGAAGTAAAAGAATCTTAATGGCCCTATATGTCCTACAACTACTTGTACAAAGCCTAACCCATCCATTCCCTAACAATCACTACTTTTGCAATCCAAGTCTCTTCTTATGAGCTTTATAATAAGGTATCAAAGTTAAAAAATCCATTTTAACCAGTTCTGATCTTGCCTAAAGGCAGGTAACATCACTTTAAGAACTTTATCTCTAATAGTATTTGAAAGTTTATCCATTCTCAGTTGTTATCTCAAGTTTAATTTATTAATCATATTCATAGAGTATATTCATTCCTCGCTTAATCTTAGTTTGTATGTGATTCTCCTTCCCCTTGGAAGGAGATAGTTGTCTCTGATTATTTCTTCCCTTGCTTTGAGGGAATATTCAAATTTGAAGTTCAAATGCTCCAAGAGTCATTACACCCATCCATTTTATTACCCTTGCCCTGTGTTGTTTAAATCTTGAATGACCTTGTTAAAAAAGGTCTTACCACTATGTTTCTCTACAACAGTTTCGACATACGTCAACTATTTTACTTTACATATTCTTATTCTGATGAGTTCTGGAGAAAACAATGTAACTATAAAACAATATACACACATGCACCTACATGAATATAATCACCAGTAATTAGGAAATCATTGGAGATCACTGTGGAAGATAGGATGGAAACAAAAAAGAGAATAAATGTTGTACTACCCTTAATGTATTATCCAATATATAATACAGGATAGCATCTAGCTCCAATCTAAGCTTTGTATTAGACTTAATACATTAGAATATGTATTTTCTTTATCACCAACGTTCAGCAGACTCCTTCTAATTTGGTTTCAGAACCATATGTATTATGTAGTAAATGCATTCAAGTGAACTGAGACTAGCTATAGTGGGTCATAGTAGCATTTACTCGATAGCATAACTTATGGAGAACACAGCAAAGAGCATTGTTCATTTATATGATTATTAAATATTTGTATGTGTAGACTTTATTTACATTTCTATAAAGTTACATTGATCTGGGTCTAAAATATGGTATCAAAGGTAGCATATTTTAAAGCTGAGTTTTCGGGTATTATTTATATGTTTTTATTGGTATTGGCTTATTACAGTAATACATTTCCATTCCGTATTAAATTACTTAGTTCGCTACCTTTAGTATAATGTCTGACCAGAACAGTTCAAGTCCTGACATATAAGTGTCATAAGAGTGATTTTATGTAGATTAAGGATCTCAGCACTAGTGTGAGTGTTAATGCTAGCATCTGAGTTCTCAGGTTATACAGTTTATGGTAGGTTTGTCTTCATATAAGGGACCAAACCTACTATAGGCTCTCATATTAAGTGATTTTGTAATATTAAATTGTGATGAGACCATTACTCTGCTCCATAAACATGGTATTTGTCTGTACATGACATGTGGACATTGCAATATCTATAGGTAATACTGAGTTTGCACTTTTACTGCCCTGTTGTATCAGTGCTGCTCTAGATGTCCTGTTGTGCTGGAGCACACCATTTTATTGGTGAAGTGCTCCTTTCTTAACGTATTGCTCATGCATCCGGCAAAAGAAACTAATGTTTGTAAAGAATACCAGCTTTAGTGGTGCACTTGTGACCTTTGATCACCAATCTTTGTACTTACAGAGATAAGGTGGCTTGTTCTGTTCATCAAAACTGTAAAGCTGCAGAGGTTTAAAAAAAGCACAACTAACTATGTTAAATTTACCATAGGTGCAATTAAACCCTGTGTTTATAAACTCAAGAGTGCAGTTATTTAGGTATATGTGATTTGTTGTATTCACACTAAGCATTTTCATGACTATTAACAGTGTGGTATAGTTTAGCATCTCTATTTATCCTATGTGAAGCTGGACACATTAATTATGCTTGGTGATATTTAAAGGCAACATTTTGTAGCTATGTGAAGAGAGAATATGTGATTTAACTGTGTAATTTACATTTTTAGAGATTTCTCTTCAGTAATTAACCTTTTTTTTATTGACAGTTCCATTGTCCCTCTTTCCGAACTTCTAGATAGCTAAGCCGATTACTTAACTTCTCGAAGGGGGACTCTATATGCAGACAGACTTCCGGAAGTGTCGCCACTTACAACGACCTCTGGAGCAATAGAGGAGCTTTCAGTTCCTCCCATGGGAAAACGAGCATGACACGCATGTTGTGCACTTCCTGCTGGGGCTCTCGTGGCCTGGAGAGTGAGAAATAAGGTTGCGCCATCCCAAAAATGCGGCCTAGGGCAAGGCAGGAGCAAACCATGTGGGAAGTAAGTCTTCTGCTGTTATTCTGTCAAATATCCGATCTCAGAGGCTCAATAATTACATTGGAGAGTGCAGCTAGTTGTCTAAGGCAGGAATTCTTTTAAAAACAGTCATGAAGGTAGATTTTGCTTCTATATTGTTGGCGACTGAATATTTGACCCCATCCACAGAAAAAAGTAAAGTATTTGGATACTTCATTTGAAATTTCAGTTTTTTCTCAATCAAGAATTTGCAGTAAGGAGACATGAGCTGTCTGGCTTGCCTAATTTGAAGAGACAGGTCCTGGGCTAGAGAGATTCTGTTGTTGTTCCATACTAGGGGTCCCCCATTTCTCTTTGCAGATAATAATATTTTATTAACATATTGAAAGTTAAGTAGTTTGGCATAGACTGGTCTTGGAATATTTGACGTTTGAGATTCTCTCAGGGCTCTGTGTGCTCTCTCAGTTATTATTTGATGGGCTGTTTTTTGTTCTTTGAGAAGTGTTGCAAATATTTGAATGAGAGAAGGAATCAGTTCATTGTGCTGTATATTTTCCGGCATGCCTCTGATGATTATGTTATTCCTTCTGGATCTTGCCTCCAGATCAATAATTTTAGCTTGCATGGTTTGTATATCAGCTTCATGTGAGTCAGCTTTTTTGGATAGAAGGGCTATTTTTTCCTCATTCTCCGCAGTTTTGGCTTCATATTTGTCCATTCTCTCCAAGATTTGGTTGAAATAAGTTCCAAATGATTACATTTGAATAGACATTTATTTTATAGCCTCTTGGATAGGTATTAAGACTGCTTTTATATCATCCAGGTTTGCCAGTTGATCTGCTTTGTTTTTATTCCCTGATTTTGCAGTGTCTTGTTGTTTTGTTATTTTCTGCCTTTTAGAGTTCAGATCTTTCTCAGGAGATAATAATTCTGAGATTTTAGTCTTTGTTGTTGTAATGTCCATATTTTTATCTTCCTTTGACATTTTGTGGAAGGAAAGCGTCTTGGTTTATAGATAGAGGTGAATGTGTAAAGTGCCCTGAGCACACGGCTTCTTTTCCTTGTCTCTTACCTCAGCTCCAGTTAATCTGTTGTAATCTTGACAGATTTTTTTATTCTTCAGGTTTTTTTCCCTTTTCTGGTTTTCTGGATATAGATAGGAGTTGTTAACTCAGAATATTGTGCTTAAATAGGTCCTGGTATTTCCTCTGGGTTGATTTTATTCCATAAGTATTGAAGAGCTGTAGATTAGCAGTGTTTACAGAACGGCGGCCATCTTTGAATCAATATCATTTAGATTTAAAGAGGTATCTTCCAAGTTATTGTGACAAAGTTCAAGGATTTGTCTCAAAATTATTGTATAACTTTTGGGTAGCGACATGTGTAGTCTTATATGGGATGGAGAATTATTTCTGAGAGGAAAGAGATCTGCGATAATTAACTCTCCGAAGAGGGGGTATTTATCAAGGTTGATTATTTTGGTGTTCAATTTAAGGTTGGGGTTGAGATGGAATGATTGTAAGGTATTGAAAGCAATGAACAGTTTTAGAGATTTTAAAATCTTCTAAAGAATACAAGGGTGGTTTAAGTCTACCTGACTTCAAACTTTATTACGATATTACCAACAGTAACAAGATAGCAACAATATCTGACTATGCTCCCAATTCATCTACCTGGTCCCCTACATGGGTAAAATTATACTATAACTATATTAAAACATTCAGCTTCACTTCCAAAGCTCTCCCCTTTCTGAATACAGAAAACCTAAAAAACTTCAAACTACAATCAACCATTAAGAGTAAAATAACTACTCGTGCATTTTTAATGCTTGTTTTACAGCAACTGGATACTTTACGCACTCTGTAATACAGACCGAATACTTATTTTTATCATAGTATTGTCTTTTTTTTCTTGTTTCTAATCACTTTATTTACTGTACCTCTCTTCAGGCAGTTAACCAAGCACCAATCTACATTTTTGTGAAATTTTGGTTAATAATATTCCATTTTTATTTCAGTACATGCACTCTTAAGACTACATGCTCCACTTCTTTATTTCTGTTTCCATGGCAGACATTATATGGTGTTATGAAGACAAAATGGCTATTGCTGCTGTTGCTAGGCAGACAGCAGAAGTCACAACATACACCGCAGAGATAAGTAATACCAGTGCTTTATTTTACAAACATAATTTTCTCTTCATATGTAAACATTTTTTTTAAATGTTCAGTTTTCAGTTTTTGTACTTAAAATAAAAACACCTGCAGCCATGAGGTAATTTTCTATTCTTTGGATTAAATATCACTCTGTTTCAGGCAAGAAAAAATATGAACATGCACAGCAAGTATATATGCTTTATATTTACTGTGTATTCAGGGCTCCTTCAAATGTAACAAATTTATCCAGAGGCAAGCATATGTTTTTGGTTAAGAAACTTGAGTATGCAGGACTGTTGCTGTAGTTATTCCACCAAAAAGTACACATATTACTCTGTTTCTCCCTTCTACTCAAGGCAAAGTACACGCTGCACTCTTCTGCTAGAGGAAATGATGTAATATGCCTGCCCCGTTATGATCGTCTTAAATGTTAATTGTGCCATTTTTTGTAAGCAACTGTCAGTTAATGCCCCAGAGTAACACATTCTGTTTCTATAAACAGCTGTCAGTAAATGTCTTACAGGAAAAAAAAAAGTGAAATAACCCTGAGACAGTATTTTGTCTTTAATTTCAGAGGTTAATCAGCTACAGTCATGACAAGTAAAACATAAGATGCTGCACAACTGAAAAGGGTCAGGTTGTTATACTCATCACAATGATGTAAATTGTGCAACAGTCTAGGCAATAAGATACAGATGAGTATACAATTATTGCATAATGCACAAATCCATTAGCCACTATCCATCTAGCACAAGTTACACAACCCTGCATTTGTTAGATACACTAAGCACACACTTGAGCATCAGGACCAAGGGTAATGGTGTGCAATAATGATTCCACATTAAAATCTAGAAAGCTTTGTAGTCACTGCACATCATACTGTAAACAAGTAGGCCGTACCTCAAAATGTCTCATTAATTACTGTTGGCAGATTGTAGTTCCTTCTGTCAGAGAAATAACAATAAAAGCTGCCCTGCTTTCTTTTCCATACAGTACCTCTTTTTTCATAGTTTCTTTAAGCAGCTGGTCTGTGGTACAACTGTTTTGACATTTTTATACACATGAAACACAAAGAGGCTTAACTCAGCTTGAAATAACGACAAGTTAAGACAAGCAGTAGCTCTGCAGATTATCTGCTTAAACGTATATTACAAAACAGCTTACATAGTAGTTATTCATTATTGCTACAGGCATTTATTTCCTCTCTCTCTCCCTTCCTCTTGCCTACTTTCTGTCTCTTTATTCATATTCCACCTTCCACACCTACCTGCACATAAAATGCTGTGCCTGTCTCCATGCCCACAAGCATAGTGTTACATGAGTTATAAGACAGCACAACACTCTGCCAAACTTCATTGCAGGTAGACTAGTCTGAATGTAATCAACAGCTGTCACATGCTGTCAGGTTAGGAAAAACTCAATCCACAAAACACCACAACACTGGGCTAACCAATGTGGCATCCACATCATGCCTATATGAGAGATGTCTGGGAAGTCAGTAATGAAAAGTCTTAGCACAATATGACAACAAACAATATTGTTACCTAAATAAATGCAGCTAGATGTTGTATTGGTGCTTTGCATTTTTTGCACTGAGTTCATTACTCTGGTATTTGTCACCATCTACCAACTAATGATGTATGTATTGTGTATATAAGCTACTTTGCTATATTTTTTAATTATAACAGAAAAAAATGAAAAATTGTGAATGCAGTATATTAACTATAAACCATAGTGTTACCAACCATTCACAGGACAGAGCAAACATGCTTGCAAAAAAAAATGTGCAAACTTTACATCAAGCAAGTATCACAGTGGTAGAAACAAATAGCAGCATTCCTTATCGAATGACATACATGCTACCTGGTGCCACAAGTAGAAATTAAAAATGCATGTTCATTGGGACCAGAAAATGTAACTGGCAGTTTCCCACATCAAATCAAGGAAAAATGTAATTAAACTCTTATCAATCATGTTAAACAAAATGTTACCATGTGGACACATACCTGCCTAACAGAGGTAATAAGTTTCTGTGAAACTAGTTCATAAAGTGGGGTTAACATCAGACCAAAACAATTTTAGACTCATCAGACTGATCAGTATTCTATGTAAAATCATAAGAAGAGTCACAATGGAGTTTACCAAAAATGTATCAGGGGACCTGTTTTGTTAGATACGGAGCAGATGGATTTGTTAAGAGACGAATTTGCATTTCTAAATCGTATGGCATTTTTTAAGTGTTCTATGATGTTATTAACTTCTGCATTAATGAACACATACGGATAAGATATAAAGCTATAGAGAATTCAAGGCACACATCTACTAGTAAATCCAACAAATACAAAAAGCTTTTTGGAATCACAAAATTAATAATCCTCCAACAGAAAAGTAAGGTACTGATTAGCTTTCAAAAATTCTCATTGGTCATAAAATGAAGTCTAGATTAAATAAATAATGTACAGACACTTTTAATTACATTTTTTATCAAATATTCTGAGATTTAACCATGAGCACAGCTTGGACTCAAAGGCTGAAACCATATTAAAACTTAAAGGAAGAAATATGACGAGTTATATGTTAATAATGCATCATGAAGTTATCATACTTCAAAATGTTTTTTGGAAAGTTCTTATTAAGCAAAGCTTTAGTAGAGTGATTTACAGACATGGGACACATTCTTTGTGTCATTACAGATATGAAAACTACTTTTACAAACAAAATTAAAAACTTAAATTCCATGAGACCAAACAGCATATCTGATGGTCTCCTATAACAGTCAAGGAACCACCAAATAAATTGCCATCCATTATGTTAAAGAAAATGTCATTCATTATGTAGACATTTTAATTTGATGTAAAAGATTACAGTTGTACCAGGTCACAAAGTGGTGTCACAGTAAACCCGGGAAATTTAAACAAAGAGGTCTGGCAATTAATCTTTGGAAAATCATGGAAAAAGTTACAATGAAGATTAACGTGAAACAGCAGGGGTATCTCACACAAGTAGATACAGAACACTATGGGTTTATTAAGGGGAGATCTTGTCTTTTATCTATTGTGCCATTCTGTGAGGAGGTAACTTAATACTGAAGAAGGCCTGTCAGATCATGTTGCTTATCTTATCCTTACTAAGGTCTTAAAGGCTTTTCCACATCAAGGAGAAAATGACATATTAAAAATACTGAATGTAAATTCACAGATATTTCAGTTAATAAACACTCATCAATCAAAAGGATGCAACAAGTCAGGGTATGGGACAGTTAGCTATCTATCTTACTCTTGGTGTTCCAAAGGTCTTTGTGCTGTGCTTACTTATTTTTTGAACTATAACTTTGAGTTATAGTAGTTGAAAATAAGTTATGGGATAACCAAATAAGTGTAAACTAGCTAACAATTATTTCAATAAAAGAAGTTTTCCAAGATGTTAACAAGCTACTTCTGTGAGATACAGTTTGATTCCCTCTGACATATTTTGCCTTCTATGTGACCCTGAGCAAATCATTCATCTAGACAGTGCTTTGGGGTAATTAGAAATTTGAGCTAGGCTCCTTACAGCATGCCTAGTAAATACCCATGAACTTACTAAGCTATGATCTACAAAAAATACAGAATTGTGGAAGACCTCAGGTTTACTACAAGTGCTTGAGTGTTACTAGTTTTAAACACTCTTGCTCATTGCTACTTGCTATAAATGACAAGTGTCCTGACTCCCAATAACATAAACCTATTTAATTACTTAACCCTACTACCACCTAATTATACATAGCCGCATAGCCCTATCAGAGCCTAACTCTAATCCTAAAACTCCCAACCAATGTCTAATGCTAACCATAGCAAGCCCCTCCCAATCCTTAACTGTAAAGTCCCTGATCACTTCCTAAACCTAACTCTACATTCTCCTCTCCCTAAATCTAAAGTCCCTGATTGCTCCCTAAACCTAAAATCCTCTCCAAATCCTTAACCCTAAGCTCCCTTCCCACTCTCCAAAACTAAAACTTCCCTCCTATTCCATAATCCTAAGCTCCCCTTCTGCTCCCTAAACTCAGAAGTCTCCACTAGCTCCATAAAGCTAAAGTCCGCAATGGCTCCATATCTTTAAACTCCCCACCTGTTCCCTAGTCCTAAAACTCTCCTCCACTCCCTAAACCTAAATTCCTCTGCCAATCACTGCCTGAAAACCTAGCATGCACAGGTATCCCTTTCTATTCATTTCCTACTGTGGCCTCACTTACCTTGCTCAAACTTGGCTACTGTGTTCAGGTGAAGTACAACAGCTCTACTCTGTCTCTCTGCACATCTGCCACATCTTGCACAGATATGTAGCTGCACGCATGAATTCAAGATAGTTGTCTCTGAGCATCCGGGACTCAAGTAATTGGAGTGGAACCCTAGGGCCTCACCTTTAATGCCAGTAAAAGTAATTTTATGATACTTGACAAAAAGGAAACAAATTAGCTTTCCCTTGATGTGTTTAAGTTGTATTTACTCATTTTGCAGTTGCTCAAACATTGCTGGTTCAGGGTGCATTTCCTTGCAATGTAACTGCTCGCTGCTTACTTTTATGATATTTAAATGCTTGATATATATATATATATATATATATATATATATATATATATATATATATATATATATATATATATATATAGTCTTATACTAGTCTGAGGTCAACGGTCACAGAACAAAAGTGCAATCATTTTTTTTTTTTTTTCATTTTCTACAAATGACTGATATTTTGTTGTGCTAAAGTAAGCACAGAGTGATAATATATGCCACATATGGGTGTAGGGGACTTATTTTTAACATATGCATATCTTAATAAAATTCCTTCTCTCCTCAAGTACCTATGTTTAGAGGTTATATGTAATCAAGGTAATGCCTTTCATGCAGAAGTGTGTGAGGCATTGTGTTTAGAGCAGCATATTTTAAGTTTTAAGCCATACTGATCTCCATAAATTGTGATAATAAAATAAATGGCCAAATTATACAAAATGAAACCATCACTAAAATTATAAGAGCAATGCTAGACAGCAAATTAAATTCTGAAAGCATTTATGTATTGAAGTTAAAAAGCACATTCTACAGATTGATAAAGTGTACATTTAGAAATTACAAGAAAATCACTGTACAACTTTATTCCCCATCAATCCAACCCATCAGTGAATACAATTGTGCCTTTTCTAACTTTCACACAAGCACTCTGAAAGAATTAAAAAAATGTTAATTGAGTTCTTAATAAAAAAAAATCAAAGGTGTGAAAAAAAATGAACTATTTGTAAAGGCTTTAAGAGGTGTTACTATACTCTGTGTCTTATATGTTACTTAAAAATGATCTCTACCTGGTCTATATAGCAGTATGATCTGGTTCTTTCAAAAATGCCATATAATAAGACTGTCAACTTTTTCAAAGCTATAGAAAAAAAAGATCTGCTTCCCAGCATGGTAGAAAGCTGGTGAAGGACCTCAATTAACAATATTGATAACCGCTCTATAGTTTATCTACTTTGAGTTATACCCCTCTATTGAATTCACTGGCTTAGTCAAGTGGAGGTAGTTATCTTCTTCCAAAACAATAATGTGATAATGGCTGCTCCAGTGGCATAGAGGGATAAGACTACAACTCAACCAATCTGCAGTTGATTAGCAGCTCAGGCAAATGGTAGAGCAGCAGAGATGTACAGGGATGCCAGTGCATGATGGGAAAGTGCTTGTGATGATGCTCCCTAAAGAGAGGTGGTCCATAGAGGAGTGTTGCCCTTGGACATGGTCAACAAGCAAGGAGAGTGGGAAAAAGGAACATGGCAGGGCATTAAAAAAAAAAAAAACAGGAAAGCTATGATGGACAAGCCCCCAGATGCCCATAGGATCCAAGACTATCCCTAGAAATTCTGGAGTAAATCTGGCAGGTAGAAGACTAGCAGATAGACCCAGTGTGGACATGAAGCACTGGTAGTTAAGCTGGTAAGACTGATGTGCAAGGTGGGGGTCCAAAAAGTTAAAATAAATAAATAAATACATAATATGATAATCGTTTATGAATGCCAAAAACTGACTGAATTTAAAATTAACCAATTAATTATATGTATTTGCATTCATTGTCTAATACTTAATACTGAAATGTTGTGGGCTAGTGTACAAAGGAAAAAAAATCAACAGCATTGCTTTCACAAGTGCTTTCAGAATCACTGGTAAGCAGTTCTTTACTTTACCATTCCTTCTCACTATCAGGTATACTATATTGGAGTTATTAACTATCGATGCATAAGTAGCTGGGCTTGAGTTAAATTAAATTAAGCAGAAGCCACGGTGGTGCATCAGTAGCATTGTCGCCTCACAGCAAGAGGTTCTCCCATTCGATTCTCGGCTGGAGTGCCTAATGTGTGGAGTCTGCATGTCCTCCCCATGGTCGAGTGGCTGGTGTTCGACAGACATGCGTGAATGGGTGTGCCTTCGTTGAAGGTTGGGTGTCGTGCTGGCACCTTGGCACCGTAAAAATCTACTGCCAATAATTAGTGGACCAGAGTTCCGCTGTAGCGACCCCTAACCAGGAAAAGAAGAAGAAGTTCACTTCTGACAGGGCTTGTAAAGGCACTATATTTTTTTAGTGTATATTCATTTCCCATCAGAAATTCTTTATGTTGGGACTTTATTTGGATCTGGCCTCTTTAATCATGTGATTTACAATTTAGTCATAGGGTACTTAAGAAAGAGTAGAGTGTTAAAAACTAAATGAAATCTAGATTGCTTGTCTTAGATTTCAGTTTTGCTATTATATTAAACAAATGATCAGCACAGACGTACTTCATGCAAAACATGCATGAGGAGAGGAAAAAACAGCATTCAGAGTTGAAACATTTTGCAGTGATATGACATAGTACTAACATACCACCAAATGCTCTTTTAATTATGTAAATACAATTCAAGTTTCCTATTGCCTATATTTGACTGTTTTGTCATATTATCTGATATCATTTTCTACACACACATTTTGTGGTAGACAACACATATTTTTGTTTGCTATTTGTTCATTTATCAATTCATTCATTCTAACAATGGAAATTAACTGTCTACACCTGTCCTGCTGGCTGAGACTTGTTCATAGGTTCATAGGTAGGTACTAGGCTATCGGCCCTGGGGCCTATACAAGCCCAGCCAAAAAGGTACCCTGGCTTTTGCCACCCAAGAAAATTATTTTCCTGTGCCACTGTCAAGCAGAGCCACAGAGGTGATACCCTGAGTGAATTTCCTATTTCCCATCCAATCATCAAGATTTTTCTTGAAGAGTGCTAATGAAGAGCTTTGATTGATATAGATAGGTAGTTTATTCCAGAGTATGGGAAGTCTCTGGGACAGGAATCTATCCCTCAGGCATGTTCTGTTTATTGTGGTGACAAGGTTTAGGTCCCTAGAGCATGTAGCTCGGAGGGATTGGAATTTCTTTAAGTGGAGCATGTCCAACAGCTCTGGGTTTGACATAGCTTTGTATGTTAGGCAGAGATTACCTCTGAGTAGGCGATCTGCGACGAAGTAAAGCTGGAGTTTTTTGAGACGGTCTGTGGAGGGCATCTGTTTGAGGCCGGTAATCCTCTTTGTGAGGTATTTCTGTGGCCTTTGCAGTTGTTGTAGATGTCTTGTGAGGTACATACCAAAAGGGGCATTGTACTCTATAATGGGTCTAATGAGTGATGAGTAGAGGGGAACAATGACCTCTTTTTTTCTGGATGAGAAACCTTTTGTGATGAGGTGTGCCACTTAGAAGGATTTCCTGACTACTGTGGTGATGTGATTATCAAAGGAGAGACTACTGTCCACCTGTGTCCCAAGGTCTCTTATCACACTTTCGGTGTTAAGTATACTACCGCCTATGTTGTAGTTCATGGGTACAGAGTTTTTACCAAAGGGGATGACAATGCACTTTTTGGCATTGAGCTTAAGGCCATGGCTTTGACACCAGGCATCTGTCTCAGTGAGGCCCTTTTGTAAGATGTCCACATAATTAGGAGTTTCGATTATGGCGCCAAGGTTGCTGTCAAAATGGTTTAAGAACTATTTTCAGTCTTAAAGGCAAAAGCATTTTACAGAAATGTATAATCAGACAAACAAATACAAAAATGCATACAGACACAGGTAGTTAAATGCATTGGATGAGTACAAATATAGAACATAGTACACTTGTAAACAAACAAAGCAATACACATTAGTTATTAAATCAGAAGCACACCATTGAACTGTAGACTTGATCTGCATTATGTTGAGAACTGTAAGTTCATTACTTATACTTTGCAAAATGATAAAGATCTAATTCAGTATTTACAATCAGTTAACTATGAACATTATGAGAAAAGTGTATTCAGTGTATCTCCTGGTACTACTGTCAGGTGGTTACCAGAACATGAAATGTCTTTCTATGCCATTCTTATCATGGGCAGCATAGGTGGAGCAGGTCTTAACAATAAAAACTCCTGGTGCATTAATATGAGTAATTCAATGAATACAATATTCAACAATGTAAGGATCGGCATGATGGGGCCTTCAAGGTGTTCCACAGTACAGTAGCATACATATACAAATACTACACCAAATGATCGTAACCTAAAACAATTATCTGCACGATTAAGGGGACTGAGAATGTAGAGGAAATGTGTGTTTGTTGTAAACTGTGCCAGTGTAATATAGCAAAATGATTATCAGAAAGAATTCCAAACAGTAACAATTACAATGGTAGCATGCTAATACATGAAAACAAACATAAAAACAGCATGACAAAGCAGTAGAACAGGTTATGGGATAGTGAAGATAAAGTTACTTAATATCAGGTGAAAAAAGAAAATCATTCATTCATAAAGCACTCTTTTTCAGGTGGACCATAAGCTGATTGCACAAGTTAGTCATGGTTTAGTTATATTCTCAGTCTTGTTTTTGTAGATACTTTTGTTATGATACTATTCTTTAGCTACAACTCATGTCAGTGGCATCCTGATTTCTAGTTTAGTAAACAACAACACTTAATTCCATGATGATGTCATATATTGTTGGTCTTATGTTTATCTTTCTTTCCTTCTTTCTTTCTTTCTTTCTTTCTTTCTTTCTTTCTTTCTTTCTTTCTTTCTTCCTTTCTTTCTTTCTTTCTTTCTTTCTCTGTCTCTTATTTCCCTTATTTGCTTTTAACTTGGCTGTCTTTGTTTCAGAGTTAGTAAAGGTGACAGATAGCATGAACTGCAGTCTGCCACATTTGTATCAATGCCCATTTCCACCAATAACTTTATTTCTTGATCTACCTTCTTATGTAAATATTAAAGTATTATTCTATGTGGCTTACTATAGAGGCCGCACTATAGATATAGGTTTCCCTGGAGACTTTTTTTCCTTTTTTGACATTTGTTATCTCTTGAAATAAGATTGGATAGTCTTTCAACAGGTTCTCTCACTTTGAATGCCAGCACCATGGCATAGATGGATAAAACCCTGACTACAATCCAGCTGACTTAGGTTTGATTAGCAGCTCAGGCATCTGAAGTGCTAACAGGGATCAATAGGTATGCATATCCCATGACAAGGAGGTAGTGTGGGTATTCCCTGCAATGATCCCTGGTAGAGGCTGGGAATACTGCTTAAGGAGGGGTATGTTCTAAGGATGGGAAAGGGTAGTGGGTCTAGAGGAGGTGTCATGCAGGTGGAGTGATATGCTGCATTGTAGCATTACATGTCCACCCTTTGAATGTAACCACATGACTACATGGGAGGGGAATAATCGGTAGTCCTCTAAATACAGAAAACAATCTGACCAAAGTTGAACAGCTACACCCCACCAAATGCCCTTAAGAACCATGCCAACCTGTATCACAGTAAGTCTCGGAGAAAGGAAGGCTGGTAGACACATTGATGGTTGTGGGCCATTTCATTATTTCATTCTGAACAACTTTTTATGCCAACTTTAAAATCTATATACTAAATGATTTATGATATCACTGTTGAGTAATTAATTAATGATGAAGCAGCTCTTTTAAGTATATGAAACTGTAATGTTACTATGATTATTTGTTTTAAAATCCGTTGTGAAATGTCCCCAGACCAGTAGAAGAACATTCAGTTAATTATCAGCATATATCTTGCAGGCCTAGTTTTAACAAGTGGTTTTGGAGTCAGCTTCTTGTAAAAAGATTAACTTACTGTGTCAACAGTTAAATGAAAATGAATATGGATGGGCTAAATAGCTTTCATTTTCATGGCAGTATGAAAAAACTCATTTTATTGTATTTCTGTGTTTCCATTGTTTCTGTTGCATCCCCTTAAATCTGTGTAACTCATTCCTACTCCTCATTTTCGAAGTGAATAGTCTTTGCCAGAATCTTAAAAGACCTACTCTACTGCTCAGAACACTGTGCTTCATAGAATAGTATACAAAGCCATTTCAGATTCGTAAACCCACTAACACAAAGGAGCAATACTGCACAAGACCCCTTGTATGACTGTACACCATTGCATACCAGCACCCTACCCATTATGATAAAGAAAATACCCCCAGATCATGCATCATATCCAATGGCATTACCACAACAGTCCCCATTTATCCCAGCTACATGACTTTTGGGAAACAAACATCAGACTGTGCAATGGTGCTACTCAGGCAAGCAGAGTAATCTTTCTTCTCTGCCATATCGTGTTCAGCATTCAGTGCTGAGTAAAATAGTGACACGAACAAAAAAAGAAAAATTCTCCAGTTAACAGAAGGATATTCTGTATTGTCAGTGGAATTCTCTATGGCATAGGCAATCCTGTTACCACATGTTACTCTCTTCTGCTCCTTTTTGTGATGCCAGTGAGCTTTGGCCAGCGGGAGCTCATACAATACTGGATCCAACTAATTACCATGGGTTCTGTTCCATAGAGAAGTACTGGCTGCACCACTACTTTTTAGACCTTATTATCAGCTTCTTTGGCATTCTTCTGTCACACAACACCCCTGACACTCTGTGCCTGATGGCTGTAGCACCTCTGATTCTAGCTTTGACCTCCTTATTCAGACTTCCTTTCTCCTCAACCACCCCTCCCAGATACTTGAAACTGTTAATCTGTTCCACAATTTTCCTTTTTATGCTAATGTTCAGCTCCTTCTAATTTCTCTCACTTACTGCCATGACAACTGTTTTGTCTCTACTCAGCATCATTTCATGTACTTTCAGTGTTGCGTCCCAGTTTCCTCTCATTTGCTGGAGTTCCTGTTCGGAGTCTGCTTGTAGCTCAACATTATCTGAAAACAGCAGCTTTGTTCCACTGTCCCCTCTGACTTATTTCCTAATGTAACCCATCACCAGTATAAACCACAGTGGACTCAGAGCTCAACTTTGATTTATTTATTTATCTTAACTTTGTTGACCAGGGAAGTCTGGCTGAGCATAAATGCCCCTTTTCAGTGGAGACTCGAGGAGAAAAGCTCCAGTACATGTAGTGCAAACAAAATCTTTAAGTTATACAATATCAACAATGTCAGGCAGAATACAATTAAAATAAATTTTACAATGTCAAAACAGAGAAAGTAGTAACAATACACAAAGTAGTAAGGCTTCTTTAATTATATTCTATACAGATATAGTTAAATAACCATGCAGTAGGACAGATGTCACAATACAGAGTATTGAGTTATTTACAAAGGGTGGAAAGTCAAAGGTTGGTTTAATTATAATATATAAATGAAATGAGTGGAAAATAGTTAAGACAGGCATAGGAAGAAGGTGGGTAGGTTAGGACAGAGTGATATTTGGTAACAGAGTAGATGAGAGCAAAGGTATAGTAGAAGAGGAGGAAGGAGCAAAGATGTTGTACTTATCGTGAAGATGTTCAGCAACAGAGCCAGAATGATGGGAGGTGTTTTTCAGACATGTTTTATTTTCAAGAAGCCTGAGAGCATGTTGGAGGACATTCCAGAGGATAGCTACAAAGTTTGAGTATAAAGAGGCTTCTGATGCATTTGGGACTTTAGTGATGGAGAGGAGAAATTTGTCTTTGGAGTGAGGAGCTTTGGTAGGGTGGTAGAGCTGAAGCATACCTTTTAGTGTGAAATACTTATCAGGGTAGTATGTTAAACTATGAGCTAGAAGTAGCTGACTATAATGGAGGTGATGTGCAAGCTCAGTCCAATTTAGTTGGTTAAGGGCAGAGCAGTTCTGCATTATAAAAAGGGAGATTTGCAGCAAAATTAGCTATTTTATTTTAGCATTGTTCCACCTTTGTTTGTTTGTGTGGATGTTTGTAAGTTAGTAAAAAATGGGAAGGCATAGATTAGGGTAGAAAGGAGGTAGGCTTCGGCTATGGTTTGTCTAGTTTGTCTCTTAGGTATGGCTTTATTCTATAAAAGAATCAGAGCTTTTGGTGCTTATTTTTAATAACAGTGTGAAGGCTGCCAGCCAAGCTAGCTAGAATTTTGTAAATAATCATGTGTCATTTGTAAATATTAATATGATCCATTAGCTTGTCTTACAAATGTAAGTAGACTGTATGCTATGTACTGAGCTTCAAGAATGTAACCACAGTATAGCCTACTGGGAAAGAACAGAAATGGATGTAAACTATATGCCTGTGCAAATCTATGTTTTAATAGTAGTAGCTGGAACATACAGAGTTAACTTGCAAACCCTCAAGAAAATAAGCTGAAATTGTCTACGATTGTGTTATCTCTCAGTTTCAGCAAGAAGACAGAATGTCTACAGCTAGAGTTTCTGTCTATTGTCTTAAGACAGAAATAATTGTTAGGTTTAAAATGTAACTGTTAATTGTTTTACGACTTCCAGTTCCAGCTAAACATCTGAGAGATAAATATTTTTCACAGAGAAATGTTAAATTCTATTGGTATCTGTTTAGTCTGGGAACTATAGGCAGGTGTCAAATAGTGATGTCATCTAGCTAACCCAGCAGTAATGTGTATTATTAATTTAAGAACTATCTCAGAGAGAAAGTTTGGGCATTTTGTATCTTGTCTTGGGTCTGAACACACCCATCTTCAGCACTTCTCATCTGTATTTGCTTTGCTCTGTAAGTAAGACTTAGATTATAGTATATCTCTTAGAGATAGATAGAAATATTGTAAGATCAGTCTAGATGTTTTCTGTATTTATATGAGATTGTCCTGCAATGTTGTTTTAAAAAAGTTCCTGTGATTCTGAACTATATTGTCACTTTGTTGAGTTATTGAGCATTGGCTTGTGCTTTTATTATTTATTATTAAATATATTTAAACCTTTTAATTGTGGCTGGTTTGTTTATAGATATTTAAGCTCTTGGAGTACGTGCATATGTATTTGGCAACACTGTGCAGGCCACTCTTAAATAGCCTTAAAAGTTTGATTACACTTACCATTTGGATAACAGTAACATTACACAGTAGAATTGGTCACCCTTTGGGAAGGACCTTATAGTAGCTGATAAAGAGTGGTAGGTGGCAGTGATTACTACAGTATAGTCTGTGTAAAAGGGGGGCCTAACTAGTAAACCTGTGCCAGCCTTCCCCAAGAGTGCCTGTGTCTTTGTACATAAACCTCCAAAGCAAAAACATGCATGCACATCACAACCCACAGCACCAAGTACCACACATAGTACACATGCCAGTGTCTCACAGCCTCTAAGGCCCAGTCACAAACCCAACATACTAGTCCTAGGAGACACTATCTTGAGACAAACAGTCACTAGGCTAGACAAGGAGAAAGTCATGGGAAGTTGCATGTCAGGTGCTAGAATCCACCATATCATGCATGCACCATATCATCATGCATGCACTCAAGTCTCTTAACAACAGGTAGTGTTAAGACTCTGTCATACGTCCATGTTGATGTGAACAACTTCAGCCATACCTTTCTGGACTATATGAAGAGAGACATAATTGAGCTCGCTGAATATGTGTCCCAGGCAGGTATGTCCCTAGCCTTAAGCAACATCCTACCATCATACCTCTCAACCTGGAAACATCAAGAATCTGGACAAGGCCCATGAAAAATAGGTACAAATCTGTATGCTGATTAACATAAAATGTGATTACATAATTAAGTAACCCTGTCCACTCCAATGGAATTGTGGGATACCAACTTTCAAAATGCAAACTGAAGAACAGACAACCAAAATATGGCACCAGAGTCCCCCTGCAGCCATTCCAATGTCCCATTACCTGGTTATTTCTCCCCATTTACCATGAACACTAATGTATGCATACTGCTTTACTTCTACAATGATTATTTTGATTTTATTTTTACATTTTATAGCACAATGCACACAAACACTAACAGATATCTGCTAAACAAAGCAACACTGTCTCACAATGAAAATAGACTTGGCATTAAAACTTGTGCGCCCATGAAACTCACATTCATTGAAACAGCGTTGGAATCCACACCACATCCAAAGAAAATGCATGTGGCCAGTGGTGGATAAAGATTACCTTTGGTGTGTTTTCAAATCATAGGCCCCTGGCTTGCACACAAAACAAGAAACATATGTGCATTCTTTGATACACCTTCCTGACTTTATTAAATTATATTCCCTGTATAATACAGCATACTTGTTAGACTTAAGTTAAAGAGCATTTTAAAATTTATTGGTTTGAACATTTTTCCAGTAGGCAATGAAACAAAATGCATGAACCAGTAATGACAAAACTGCCCAGTTTCAGAACATTTCCATCATAAAAGTCTACTTCCACACACACACGCAATCACATTTTAAATTTGTTTGAACATTTTTCCAGTAGGCAATGAAACAAAATGCATGAACCAATAATGACAAAACTACCCAAATCAGAATATTACACATACACAGTATATATATATATATATATATATATATATATATATATATATATATATATATATATATATATATATATATATATAAAATAATAGAATGACAGTAGTGTAAGCCATAGGCATCTTGCATAGCTTCTCGCACTTATTTTCAATTTCAGTTTTTTTTGTTGGGGGGGGGGGTGAAAAAGGCCAAAAACCAGGGTAACACTTTATACATTGCTTGTCTAATTTTGGAAAGTTGCTAGAATAAAATGTTGTGTTACAACCATGCATTTCACTGCCAAGTCTTGATCCCAGGACCCTGTGCACTACAGTCAGAGCAAAATACCACTATGCCAAATCAGCAGACAGAAACACTAAAACTTAAATGGCCATCATTTAGCGAACTCAGTTCTCACTTCTCACCATAGCTCTCAACCTCTTAGCATAAGAAATCTGGAAATCCTGAAAACCACAGATTTAATGAGGAATAGAACAAAAATATGAGACATAAATTCACAAGTGGTCATGGCTAGGGACTTTAGGCTCTTTTAACCTGTACCCAAGGCACAGGGTTTGAGCCTGAGTACCTCTAGCCACCAGGTGTATTCAGTTGATGGCATTTTCTCACACACACACACACACACACACACACACACACACACACACACACACACACACACACACACACACACACCTGATGAGCAGTTCAGTTCAGTTCAAAAGCATTAAGAGCAAGTTCACGGTCACGGATCCAAAACCTCGGCATTTCAGTTAAAGCAGTCATTTCCTACCAGAGCCGTGCAGTAACAGAAAAGTGCATGTTTGGATGAGTGGTTCAAACAATATAAAAGCATTCTCTCTATGCATTTGGTTCAGCATTAAGTCAGTTCAAAAGCAAAAAGCAGTCATTCCTACTGCAGTAACAGAAAAGCTCATGTATGGATGAGCAGTTCAAACAATATAAAAGCATTCACTCTGTACTTCATGTTTGGTTCAGCATTAAGTC
Organism: Protopterus annectens; assembly: GCF_019279795.1. Lineage (NCBI taxonomy): Eukaryota > Metazoa > Chordata > Ceratodontiformes > Protopteridae > Protopterus > Protopterus annectens. The sequence continues at coordinate 673,949,936 of NC_056734.1, read as the reverse complement.
AGTTCAAAAGCAAAAAGTGGTCATTCCTACCAGAAAAGTGCTTGCAGCCAGCACATACCTTACTTTTTAGATGAGCAGTTCAAACAATATAAAAGCATTCACTCACAATTTGCGTTCGGTTCAGCATTAATTCATATCAAAAGCAAACTACTGTTAAGTAAGGAAAAGCAGTCATTTCCTAGGTTCAAACAATATAAAAGCATTCATTCATAATTCGCATTCGGTTCAGCATTAAGTCAGTTCAAAAGCAAACTACTGTTAAGTAAGGAAAAGTAGTCATTTCCTACCAGAAAAGTGCTTGCAGCCAGCTCATACCTTACATTTGGCATTTTTGCAGTTAAGTAAGGAAAAGCACCAGAGCCTGCAGCAAAGTTCACAACAGAAAGCCAGCCAGCTCATACCTTATGTTCAACATTTCTTCAATTAAGTAAGGAAAAGCACAAGACCCTGCAGTAAAGTTCACAACAGAAAAGTTCTTACAGCCAGCTCACATCCGACAGGCTGACAGAGCTGATGTCATCATACACCTGATGACATCAGCTCCAAAAATGTGAAAGAAAAAAATGTTTTAAAAAAAATCGGAAATGAAGGAGTGCCACTTGGGAATCGTGGCACCCCATTATTTGGACCCCAATACTCGGTAAAAATACGAGTAATTTGGTGCAGTTGGGAGGTATGCCTACCATCACCCAGAATGATGCCTCAATACAAACAGAAAATGATTGACTTTAACAGTTGGCTTAGTTTCTGGTGTCATTCCAAGGGGATCCAGTATCTGACAGCCTGGGAGGATATGAGTGACAGACCATGATGCTTTGTCAGAGATGGTCTTCATCTGTTTCCTTTGGGCTTCAGGCTTCTGGCAAAGGCACTTGCCTCCCCATAATGCCATTTTTAGGCAAAGTCATGAGCACAAAATTACTAAAATAAAAAATTCTGAATGAAATTTAAAGGTCATGCTGCTAAACACTAGGAGTCTTAGCATGAAAGTATACTCATTGCAAGCATTCGTTGCCCTGGAGGATGCTGATGTTTGAACAGTCACTGAAACCTGGTTCAAAGCTGCAAAGAGCACCACAGCCTTACCAGGTTACTCACCCTACCATAGTTTCAGACCTCAAATGGAGGGCTACTATGCCAAAGGAGGTTCAGTTTCAATAGTTATCAAAGACATACACACTTCCAGGCTGGTCAAACAGTATGACACTCAGGAGACACTCCAAGTGCAGTTAACTGTTGACAAAACACCTATTCAAATCATAGCTAGCTACAGACCTCCAACCATGACTCAAGACACCCACTCCACCTATCTGGACTTACTTGAATCCATCATGATTCAACCCTCTACCCTGATACTGCATGACTTTAACTACCCAACCATTGAGTGGAAGATCTAGTCTAGCCCAAACATGAATGCCCAGAGATTGCTCAACTTCGTCAGTGCCAAAGCATTGGATCAGCCGACTGACACCCCCATGAGAGGTGAAAATATCCTGGACTTAGTACTAACCAACATGAGTAGCCACTGTAGCACCCCTACAGTGTCATCCTCCTTGGTAAGATCTGACCATGAAGAAATCACTTTCGAAGTCATCATCCATCCTGATCCCTCCTTGCCCACTTCAAACAAAAAAACTTTTCCAAAGCTGACTACAATCTCCTGACAGCAGGTAAAAGCAGTTTCACAGCCACCATCCCTTCATTTGAAACTAGCACTAATGTCCAAACCTACACCAAAAAACTATATGAGCACCTACATAGCTGTATGGACTCAGCAATACCTGACAGAACCAAATCATCTTCCTCAAGGAAGAGTAAACCTGTTTGGTGGAGAGCAGTAATAAACAAACTCTATAACAAAAGGAAAAAAAATTGCTGTCCAGTAGCAAGAAGGAGCAGGTGCCAAGTTGGAAGCAATCTCTCCTTTGTCTGAACAAGCAAATAAGGTCACTGGTGAACTCCTCTAAGGCTAACTTTGAGTCCAAACTGGTCACATCCATGAAGGACAATAACAAGGCCTTCTTCGCATATGTTCGCAATCTTAAAGGTAACACCCAAATCTGCTCTGATCTGGTGGTCAGGAACACCACATGCACAAAAGCCATAGATATAGCCAACCTGCTGGCTGAAAGGTTCAGTAAAAACTTCACCCCCTGACCCCCATCAGTAAACCAGGGCATCCCCAGCACCTTCTTCCCTCCTCCCCTCATCACCAAGGAGCAGGTCTTTAATGTCCTCTCAAAGGCAAAAAATACTGTTTACATGGGACCTGACAACATCCCTGGCTGTGTCCTACATGAACTCAGGCATGAGATCTCAGATCCATTAGGCACCCTATTCAACCAAAGCCTGAGCACTGGCTTTGTTCCAGCCAAATGGAGGACAGCCACTGTCATCCCTCTAGACAAATGTGGAGCATCCACTGACCCAGGCAATTATAGGCCCATCAGCCTAACTAGCCTAATTTGCAAGGCCATGGAATGAATTATCATGGACCTTATAAACAAGCACATTGGCAACCTCCAAACACTTGGCCCCATACAGTTTTGTTTTGTCAAAGCGATATCATGCCTGTTAAACTTGGTTGACTTCTTTGAAACAGTCACCAAAGCCATTGACGAGGGGAAGATGGTGCGCACCATCTACCTTGACCTAGCCAAAGCCTTCAACACTATTCCCCACTCAGGCATAATAGATAAACTCTCCCAGCTAGGCATCAACCTGTATGTTACCAGATGGGTAGCTAAATGGTTCACTGATAGAACCCACTCAGTCAAACTAGGGGAAGCCACCTCTAGTAGTAGACCAGTAACAAACAGTGTACCCCAAGGATCGGTCTTGGGGCATCTACTATTTGAGATATACTTTTCTGAGGTGCAAGTCAAAACCAGTGGTCTGTGACTGACCAAGTTTGCAGATGACTGCAAGCTGGGTGCTGTCTTAAATTCCCTGAGTGATGTAAACATCCTCCAAGATGGCCTTACCAAAACTAATGACTGGTGCCAGAAGCATGGCTTCAAACTGAATGCCAAAAAATGCATCATTATCCCCTTTGGGGAAATGGTGTCCCCACTATTATCACATTAATAACAATGTACTAAGCCTGCAATCAGTCACGAGGGACTTGAGAACCCAGGTTGATGGCAACCAGACTTTTGACCACCATGTTGTCTCCGTTGTACAGAAGGCTTTCTACATGGCCCACATCACAAGTAAGGGTATTTCATCCAGGAACAAGTAGGTCATAACAGCTCTGTACTCCTCCCTTATCAGACCCATTATTGAGTACAATGGCCCCTTTGGCATGTACCTTGACAAGCACATGCAGCAGCTGGAGAGACCGCAGAGGTTCATGACCAGAAAAATCCATGGTCTAGAACACTTATCCTATACAGATAGGCTAAAAGCCCTGTCCCTCTACTCAGTCTTGTACAGACTGGTCAAAGCTTACCTGTATCTGGCATACAAGGCCATCTCAGACCCAGCCTTGATGGAGCTGCTACATATCTGTAAGTCAAACTCTACTTGTGAAACCCACATGCATGGCCTTAACCTGGTCTGTGACATTAATAGACCTTGTTGCTGAGATAGATTTATGTCCTAAAGACTCCCCCATCTGTGGAATAGACTCACTCTCAATGTCAAGCAGAGTACCTCACTAGCCCTCTTTAAGAGGAACCTGGACGAATGGATGGGGAAAAGAAAATATACCCCTGGGATCCCACCTGTGTCTCTGCTGGACAGGAGAAACAGGTGCTGACTTTGTGGGAACATGGGCAAAATTCTTGGCTAGGCTTATAAGGTCCTCCAGGCCAATAACCTAGTATCATCCTATGAACCTATGAGCCTATGTTCATAATAAGGTACTGAAGTAATTGGGAATGGATACACTTTTCTAATATTTTAGATAATGGTGACACAATGGCTATTGGTCTGAAACTGGAGTAGTCAGCAGAGGGTCCTCCTTTATGAAGAGGAAGTATGTATGCCTTCTTTCAAATGGTTGGAACAGAAGATTCTCAAATGGATCTGTTTATTAGTATAGATGCTGGAAATGACATAACTTCAGCTGCAATTTTTAGAAATTCAGGAGGAATGCTTTCTGTAGAAGCTTGTCATTTTTAGTTTTAAGAAACATTTTATTACGACAGAGGAAGGGAGAAGTATGAGTGAGGTGAGCTTCCAAGGGGGTTTGTTGGTAGGGGGCTGGTTTGACATTAGGCTGTATTTTATAAGTGAGGCTACAGCTTAAAGGAAGTATTTGTTAAAGTTATTAGTGACTGTTGATGAAGTGTCTTCTAGGAAGGGAGTGGCTGTTGACTTTCGCAATGATTTAGATTTTGGACTGATGAGAATTTTTTAAGATTATTTTGGTGCACCTTCTGTAAGTTAAAGTAGTAGAAGTTTTATCAAGCCTTATACTGTATTTTGTGTTTTTTTCTTATCTGTCTGTAGTGTAGAGGTTTTTCTTGGAATTTGTTGGTGTGCCATGCTTTCTAAGCCTTGTCTCTAAGCATCATTATTTGTCTACTGTTTTTAGATCGCCATGTTGCTGGTTTAAGCTTAACTCTTTTTCTCCTTATAGGAGCACATTTGTTAAGTATATTAGTAAAGGTTTTATTAAATTTCAGGATGGCTCGTCTAAATGAAGATGTTTTAATATATTCCAATAGTATTGCTTGAAAGTGGAGATAAACTGTACATTAAAATTGGGTAGGTTACATACATTCTTGTATGCATGATGTTTTACTGGATTGCATACAAGTCTGTTCACAAAACTGGGAAGGTGGTCATTTAGATTATAGATATTACTGAGTTTGGTTGAAAGAATTCAGTCTAGAGTAGAGGCCTTAGAAGAAGGCTTGTTATATATTGTTAATGTATTGATGAACGGAGAGAAACCATACAGGTTAATACTGGTAGTGGGGGTATCAGACACAATTTGGGCCCAATCTATGCTAAGGTCGTAAAAGATGATGCTTTCTTAGGGTGTATTGGTAGATTCCCAGGATAGTAGGTCCTCTGCTGTGCTGGTGTTATTAAAAGGGGGAATATATAAGGTTATGATACATATGGTCTTAAGAAAGGTTTTGCTTGAGTAAGGCAATAAGAATCTCTGCCTTACTGAATGAAGGATGCCTTTTCTGATAAAGGAATATGTTCAGGTGTTTGGGATATATAATAGCTAAAAACACAAATTGCTCTTGCAAGTATGGCAAAGGTGTAGGGCCAAAAGACCAAATCTCAAAAGCAAAAAATGGCCAGCACTCCACATCGGCAATGCATACCTTTTTATTATTAATCAGAGAACCACGAGCGTAACTGACAATGAAAAAGTAGTTGGCGTGAAAGTACGCTGCACGCCAATGAGTCAGGAAATTAGACCTCTGAAGACTCCGCCAATATAGTAAATACCACAACGTCTCAGGTGGATATGCTCACAGTGTGCAATTCTATTATCTCCAAAACTGCTATCACGGACTCCACGACCAGTTATTTTCAAAATTTATTGCACAAAATAGAAACAAAACAAACCAGGTTAAGCGCTTTCACACACTGAAGCGTGTGCTTCCTCAGAACAACTTCCTCTATTCAAAATATTGCTTAAATAGCCAAGTTGGCGCTCAAATCGTTTTATTTAAAACAGTTTAAAGCTATATTACCATTAACATGCAACAGATCTAAAACCTGCATGACATTGCATACTCACAAAAATATAAAATAACATAGATTTGATACATATACTGTTAGTTCTTATATGTTAATCAAACAAATAACTAGCATTTCCATCAACCAAAGTGCATAACAGCCATATCAATGTGCAAAATAAGCGAATGAAAAATACTAAAAATATTAAAAATGTTGTCCAAATCCTACTCAGTATCACATTGCCCATAGGGAAAAATTCAAAGGGAAGATTTCATAGACTCTAAAATATGTATATACATTAAAAACTCCTGATAAAAAGTCCTTAAAAACCTACGCACTATACTTATGTAAATAAATAAATGTATACATATATGCAATTAATAATAGTAACAATAATAAAATTTGTTGTTAATGAATATATTAAATAAATAAATAAATAAATTAATAAATAAGTAGTGATGTGTGATCCTGTTAATGAATGCAAATACTTATAAATCTAACATGGGTTTCACTGATATATATTCGTTTATTCCTGGGAGTGTAGTGGCATCTGTCATAATTTGCCAATAGCATTCCCTGAATGCAAGATGCCCTTTTGTATTACCCCCTCTAGGGTTAGCTTTAATTGCTTCTAAAATACAAAACCTGAATTCATGCTCAGCTCCCTTATTAATTATATGCTTTGCTAAGGCATTTTTCTCATCCTTTTTCCTTATAGAGTATGTATGTGCATATATCCTTTTCTTGAACTGTTGTTCGGTTTTTCCTATATAATAGGATGGACAGGCTGTACATTTTGCCATGTATACTATGTATTTAGTGTTGCAATTCCCTTTTTTCGTAAATAATTTTGTTCTATTGTAATTTTCCAATACTATCTCCTTTTCTTCTATAATGTATTGGCACTGATTGCACACACCACATTTCCTAGTACTGCCTGTGTTATTTGTTGCATTTCTCTTTGAATTACTTTCCAAAAGCGATTTTAAGTTCTGTCCCATTCTGTAAACAAACCTTGGTTTTACTCCTAATACATTCATCATCTCATCACTACTTAAAAGTATATGCCAATGATTTCTAATAATTTCCTCTATCTTGTTACTATATGGACCATATTCTATTACACAGGACCTGCCATATGTAGTAACATTTGCTCTATCCACTAATTCATCTTTGTTAAACGTGTTGTTCTTGTACTTATTTCCCAATAAAGGTGCATACTTCTTTCCCCATTCTTTAATAACCTCATTATTCACCTTTTCCATCATTTTGCTTTTGTATCCCCTGTCAGTAAAAAGTGAGGTAATAAATTTAACCTCTTTAAGCATGTCCTCGTATTCAGATGTCATTCTAAGTGCCCTTATACATTGTCCCTTGTAAATATTTCTCTTCATCTTAATCGGATGACAACTCTTGTAATCAAAATATGAGTTGGTGAACGTGTCTTTTCTATGTATGTTTGATTTATATATTCCATCCTTTCTAGTTATCAGTGTGTCCAAATACGGAACTCCCACATTGTTACAAGTTGAGGTAAACTTTAAAACTTGCTGCTATTGTTTAAGTAGGTAAAAAATACCTCAAAAGATTTCAAGTCACCTTCCCACATAATGCATATATCATCCAAAAAACGAGAATAATACTTTATCCTGTCCATATATTCACTAGAAAAAATTGTCTTCTGTTCCCACCATAACATTACCATGTTAGCAAATATTGGGGCACAGGCCAAACCCATTGCCACACCGTTTACCTGTCTGAATAGTTCTTCGAAATAGATGTGATTGTTATCAAGAACTATGGACATTAACTCATTTATAAGTTGCACTTTGTCCCAGTCCATCTCTCCATATCTGTAAATACACTCACTGAATGCTTCCAACCCGTCGTTTTTGGGGATACATGTAAAAAGATCCACTACATCAATGGAGGCAAATAATACATTGTTACTACTAATGTAAGTAGGGAAGTTAGCCAAAAATTCCCACGAATCTTTAACCAAATGCTCAACTTTGCTGTAAATGTGCTTCAACATGGTGTCAATAGCAATGGCAGGTCCTGTGTAATAGAATATGGTCCATATAGTAACAAGATAGAGGAAATTATTAGAAATCATTGGCATATACTTTTAAGTAGTGATGAGATGATGAATGTATTAGGAGTAAAACTAAGGTTTGTTTACAGAATGGGACAGAACTTAAAATCGCTTTTGGAAAGTAATTCAAAGAGAAATGCAACAAATAACACAGGCAGTACTAGGAAATGTGGTGTGTGCAATCAGTGCCAATACATTATAGAAGAAAAGGAGATAGTATTGGAAAATTACAATAGAACAAAATTATTTACGAAAAAAGGGAATTGCAACACTAAATACATAGTATACATGGCAAAATGTACAGCCTGTCCATCCTATTATATAGGAAAAACCGAACAACAGTTCAAGAAAAGGATATATGCACATACATACTCTATAAGGAAAAAGGATGAGAAAAATGCCTTAGCAAAGCATATAATTAATAAGGGAGCTGAGCATGAGTTCAGGTTTTGTATTTTAGAAGCAATTAAAGCTAACCCTAGAGGGGGTAATACAAAAGGGCATCTTGCATTCAGGGAATGCTATTGGCAAATTATGACAGATGCCACTACACTCCCAGGAATAAACGAATATATATCAGTGAAACCCATGTTAGATTTATAAGTATTTGCATTCATTAACAGGATCACACATCACTACTTATTTATTAATTAATTAATTTATTTATTTAATATATTCATTAACAACAAATTTTATTATTGTTATTATTATTAATTGTATATATGTATACATTTATTTATTTACGTAAGTATAGTGCGTAGGTTTTTAAGGACTTTTTATCAGGAGTTTTTAATGTATATACATATTTTAGAGTCTATGAAATCTTCCCTTTGAATTTTTCCCTATGGGCAATGTGATACTGAGTAGGATTTGGACAACATTTTTAATATTTTTAATATTTTTCATTCGCTTATTTTGCACATTGATATGGCTGTTATGCACTTTGGTTGATGGAAATGTTAGTTATTTGTTTGATTAACATATAAGAACTAACAGTATATGTATCAAATCTATGTTATTTTATATTTTTGTGAGTATGCAATATCATGCAGGTTTTAGATCTGTTGCATGTTAATGGTAATATAGCTTTAAACTGTTTTAAATGAAACGATTTGAGCGCCAACTTGGCTATTTAAGCAATATTTTGAATAGAGGAAGTTGTTCTGAGGAAGCACACACTTCAGTGTGTGAAAGCGCTTAACCTGGTTTGTTTTGTTTCTATTTTGTGCAATAAATTTTGAAAATAACTGGTCGTGGAGTCCGTGATAGCAGTTTTGGAGATAGTAGAATTGCACACTGTGAGCATATCCACCTGAGACATTGTGGTATTTACTATATTGGCGGAGTCTTCAGAGGTCTAATTTCCTGACTCATTGGCGTGCAGCGTACTTTCACGCCAACTACTTTTTCATTTTTATTATTAATAAAATTTAAAACATGTAATAAATGTAAAAACAACCAAGGCAAGCTGGTTTCGGCCAAAGGCCTTCATCAGTGCCAAAAATGCAGTGAAAATAAATCATTCCACTATGCTTTATAAATAATACACTCACACCCCTACCCCCATTTCAAAGAGACCAATCATAATACATCATTGACTCCTGGAATAAACAGAGCACCCTACCTAATAATCAAACCCTGTTCATTTTTATTAAGTAATTCATGTCACCCCAGCTTATTCAACTCCTTAAAGGAAATTCAATCAATAGCAGTAAAACTAAATTAAGCAGAAGGATGCATCAAATTGTGTTTATATAAAGCACTAGATATATGACAGTTCCTAATATCACTAAAATGTTCAGAAATCCTAATTTTAAATTGTCTTGAAGTTTGACCTCTAGAGAAAGCAGAGCAACTATATTTAGCTAAATATAAAACTCATTCAGAGACACAAGTATTCATACAATGAATATCAAATACACGAGATGTATTATGAGATGAAAATTGTTTTATTTTCATAACAAACTTGCAAACTGAGCAATGTCCACAAGGAAAACAAGCCATTAGTTGTGACCATTCAAATGAATACTACTTGGGAAATTTGGCAAGGGCATCTACCCCTACTCTTTTCCATAGGTGACATAGGATCTTTTACATCCACATTAGCTACCACCAACTCCAACAGATAGGGCCTTGGATTAACATCTCCTCCCAAAAGATAGCACACTTAGGAGCACAGTACTCCCTTATGCTGCACTGCAGTCTCAGCAATCAATCTATCTGTTGTGGGAATAGAACCCACAGCATTCTGCACCAAAGGCAAGTTGCAAGGCTACTTGTTGCACCAGTGACACTGATTCTGATGCAGTATATTCTTATTTTATATAGCACACTCTTACTCGTAACTTTCTTACCATCTTATATCTACTCGTACTCTTCTTACAGTGGCAATGATTTATTTAATAGCTGTAGTTTACTTTGTGGAATTATTTCACAATTAAAGCTGTGTCACATATAAATATGTTCTAATACTACTTAATTGACAAACAGATAAAAACATATACCATGTTCTATGACTACTTAACTGCTAAAAAAGATAATCCCTGGGATTTAATAAACTCAGTGTAGGCTTCACGTGAAGCCTACCTAGAGTTTACATGAGTGTGAGGTGATGCATGGTGAGCAGCAGCACTCATTACACATTCATGCCACTCTCTATGTTTAGACATAAATAAGTGCATTTTCATGACTGGCAACAGTATTGCCAGCCAGGAAACCAAGTAAAGCAACATGAATAGCAACCCTGTTTACACTGGAGCACAGTCAGTTATCATGTTTGCATGGAATGCCACAATGATCACCAGAACTTAACATATTTAGTTCTCATAGCTCTCAATCTCTTAGTGCAAAAAATCTGAACAAAGCCCAAGATAATGGGGGGACAATGACCAAGAAATAGGGACAGATTTGACAGATTTGCCTTTAGAAATGTGTTAGAATAAAAATATTGTGTTACAATACATTTTCTGAAGGATTTGAAGTGTGAAACTCAAATGTATGTAATTATTGCATAACATCAGCCCTGAGATCATTCCAGTTATATGGCAGAAAACCACAAATGTTATAAGGAACACACCAAAAGACATATAAGGCAAACATCTGGGGATTCTATGCAAATCTTTACAGCTGAGAGGTATGATAGCTATTCTGAAGAAATTAAACAATGTCATTTGTTCTAGCATGTCTGGCTGAGGTTTTGTACATAATTTCAGATTAACCTGTGTACTATATGCCAGCATGACTAGCTATGATATTGCAAGTAAGTTCTTACATGTTGATTTGTAATCTGTACAGAATGTTTTAAAGACTTGGAGTGTCCTTTTACATTTCTAACTGTGCTTGTTTGTGAAGAAAGATTCTAAAGGCAAACTGTCTCAGATTCAGCTAATCTGCAGATGGTTTGCTCAGAATGTTGACAGTTGTTATGTGTTACTGTCAGAAGCTGAAAGAGAGGAAGGAACTTTAGTAAACAGCTGTTGGCTGATTTTTAAAATATGAAATGAAAATTAGAACTGGAACAGTTGTGACAGTTAGGCTAGTCTCAAAAAGGGCCTGCTGAAGACGAGTTGTTCACAGATGTACTGTGCAGTGGATTCCCAAAAGGACTCACTAAGAACTGTAAGCCTGCATTTGACCTATTGTAATAAAGTAGCTTAGATCAGAGACAGTGTTCTTTGATCAGATACGAAATTATAACTAATCAGTTAGAATTTGTCTAAATGTTGGATTTTTATACTTCAGTATTGATTTCATCTTCCTGGTGCTTGAGTTATGTTCATTTATTGGAAATTACTGTTTTATATTTTTAATCAGTTTGCTCATTATTAAATATTTTTATTAACTTACACTGGCTGGTCAATCAGTATTTTCTTTAGTGATTTGAGAGTGCTTATACTTGCCTTGATAACTTCCCAGGCCACTCTGAAAGCCTGGCTGCTTAGGTCATTTGATATCATTGGTTTTAATATCTAAGTTTCATAATTGAACACCCCTTTAAAAGGGCATTAAGACTCTCTACTTGGTGGCAGTGTTACTGTATTAATTTGGGGAAGAGACATGGCTAGAAATCTGTGTCAGGCTTTCCCAGAAGTGTTTGGATGTGTGATATTTAATTTATTTAACTGTGAGTGTATCAGAGATCTTAAACTGGGACACATTGTTCTGAAGTGTATAATAAGGAGCTACATTAGGGGTGGGCAGAAGTATAGAGTCCAGTTCCAGATTATAGAGCATGTTCATGTGTGTTCTTCAGAGAAAATTGTAGAATATGACTCCTTTTTAAGTGACAGCCTCACACTGGAGTCAGTAGTGAGGATTGAAGCTCCTAAGTTATTGACCCTGGATAGTAAGGGATGCCACATTGTTTGGTGGCAGTCCAGTGGGATATTATCTGGAAATCACATTAATTATTGCCAGCAGTGTGAGATTTTTAATTGGACTTCAGTAGCCTGTGGGTAGTTGCAATTAAGGAGTGTACTCTAGACAGCCACAAAGTAAACTTACAGAATCTCAGACCACCACAGTTTTATTTACTTTTAGTTAGTAAGTCAGGGACAGCAAGCAAAGATGTCAGCAGAAGACTATAGTAAGCTGACAAAGAGCAGCTGGCCAAGGAGTGTAAAGCCAGAGGACTGGATCATGCCAACCTCAATAAGGAAGCAATGATTTCAGCCTTAGTTGTGACTTCAGTTCAGACCAGCCATTCAGGAGATATCCAGTTTGGTATTGGAGATGTGCAGCCTGCCGAGACAGGGCAGTCCACCTTTTCTTTGGAGGACTGGAAAATCCATCTGGAGTTAGAGACACTACACCTGGAGGCTGAGGAAAAGCAGAGGCAATATGAACTGGAGGCTGAGGAGAAACAGGATCAATATAGGATCATAGGATCATAGGAGGTTACAAGGCTAATGGCCCTGGACCCTTCAAAGCCTAGCCAAGAGCTTATCCCCAAAAAGAAACCTCAGTCAGCACCTGTCACCCCTGCAGGGACACAGGTGGAACCCTAGGATGTATTTCTGGTTTCCCATCCACTCATCAAGGTTGCACTTGAAGAGGGTCAGTGAGGTGCTCTTTTTTACATGTATAGGAAGTTTATTCCAGAGATGGGGCAGCCTCTGGGAGACAAACCTGTCTCTCCAGCAGGTTTTGTTGTTGTTGTCGCATATTAGATTCAGGCCTTTTGAGTGGGTAGTGCATGAGGAGTTAGACTTATGGATATGGAGCATCTCTAGTAGGGCAGGATCCAAGATTGCCTTGTAGGCGAGACACAGATAACCCCTGAACAATCTGTATGATACCAAGTAGAGTGATAGTGATTTGAGCCTGTCTGCATAGGACAGGGTTTGGAGGCCATGGATTCTCTTTGTGAGGTATTTCAGTGGCCTTTCCAGTTGGTGCAGATGTTTGGAGAGGTACATCCCAAATGTGGTGTTATACTCAATTATTGGTCTAATGGGGGGGGAGTATAGAGGGGTAATAACCTTCTTTTTTTCTAGATGCAATCCTTTTACTTAAGAAATGAACCAAGTAAAAGGCTTTTCTGACCACTGCTGCTACATGATGGTCGAATGTGAAGTTGTTATCAACCTGAGTGCCCAGGTCTCTCACTACATGTTGTGTGCTTATGGGGTTGCCATTGATGTGGTAATCAGTAAAGGTCATGTTTTTGCCAAATGGAATGATGACACTTTTTTTGCAATTAGCTTGAGGCCATGACTTTGGCACCAGTCATTAGTTGCTGTGAGACCCTCTTGTAGTATGTTAACATCATTTGGAGAGTCGATGATAGCACCCAACTTACAGTCGTCTGCAAACTTGCTCAGTTACAAGCCCTTGGTCTTTGCCTGGACCTCTGTGAAATAGATGCCAAGCAATAGGGGTCCCAGGACAGATCCCTAAGGAACTCCACTAATGACAAGTCTGCTATCATAGGTGGAAGTGCCTATTTTGACTTTGATTGTCTTATCAGTGAGCCAGTTGGCCACCCACCTGATAAGATAGGGATTTACCCCAAGTTGTGTTAGCTTTTCAATGATTCCTGAATGGGGGATTGTGTCAAAGGCCTTGGCCATGTCAAGGTAAGCTGTATGTACTGACTTTCCTTCATCCAGGGCCTTGGTGACAGTCTCAAAGAAGTCAACCAGGTTCAACAGGCAAGATCTGCTCTTGATGAATCCAAACCGGGTGGGGTCAAGTGCTTGGAGATTGTCTATGTCCTTGTTTATGAGATCCATAATAATGCGCTCCATGGCTTTACAGATCAGACTTGTCAAGCTAACGGGGGATTAGTTTCCAGGGTCAGTAGTGGCACCACTTCTGTGCAAGGGGATGACAATGGAAATTCTCCACTCTGCTGGAATGAAGCCAATACTTAGGCTGTGGTTGAATAGGGTGCTCAATGGAGAAGCCGGTTCTTGCTGGAGATGGTGCAGTATGCATCCTGGGATACTACTGGGTCCCATGGAAGCTGTGTTCTTTGCCTTGGATAGGTCCTGTAACACTTGATCTATGGAGATGTGAGGTGCGGGATAAGTATTGGGGATGTCAAAAGGGCCTTTGGGGGGGGACGGGGTGAAATTTGTGATGAACCTATCTGCTAGCAGGTTGGCTAAGTCAACAGGATCAGTGTACATGATACTGTGAAGTACTAATTCAGAACAAACCTGGGCTTTGCCATGGAGGTTCCTGACATAACTGAAGAAGACTTTATGGTTTCCCTTTGTTATGGAGGCTAGTTTCAATTCATAATTTGTCTTGGAGGTTTTCACTAGTGATATAATTTTCTTGTTGAGGCAAAGGATGGAGTTTTTCCAATTTGGAATTTGCTCCCTTTTACCCTTGAAAAACAGTTTCTTCCTTTTGTTGTAAAGCTTATTGATAGAGGATGTCCACTAAACAGGTTTGTATAACCTTGAGGAGCGAATGTTAGTTCTATTGGGTATGGCTGAATCCATGCAGTTGTACAGATGCTTGTATACTGCATTTGCATACTGTTCAGATACCCACCCTTAGGAGGTTGTAGTCAGATTTTGAGAAGTTTTTTAACTTCATTATGGCTAGGGGGGGTTGGGTGGGAGAGAAACCTTGAAAGAGACAGTCCAATGATCTGATCTCACCAAGGATGAACATATCATGGGAGTGGTGCATTGGTCACCTGTGTTAGTTAGAACCAAGTCCAGAATGTTATCTCCCCTTGTGGGGGATGAGACAAGCTGGTCTAGTGCATTAGAATTGATGAAGTCGAGGAATTGTTGAGAGAGTGCATTAGTGCAAGAATAGTTCACCGAGTCTTTGGTGGGGTAGTTGAAGTCATTAAGGATCAGGTTATTAGGGGGTACATTTATGGAGTCAAGTAGATCCAGGTAAGATGAGTGGGTGTCCTGAGTCATGGAGGGGGGGTATATAGCTAGCTAGCTATAACTTGGATGGGTGTCTTGCCAACTGTTAGTTGTACCTGGAGTAGTTCCAGTGCATCATAGGTTCATAGGTTCATAGGTTGGTGCTAGGCTATTGGCCCTAGGGCCTATACAAGCCTAGCCATAAAAAACCCTGGTTATTTCTTCCCACAATATTTACTTCCCTGGATCCTGTCTAGCAGGGCAACTGACATAATCCCCGGGGTGAATTTCCTATCTCCCATCCAGTTGTCAAGGTTCCTTTTAAAGAAGATTAAAGAGGCACTCTGCTTGACATGTATGGGCAATCTGTTCCAGAGTCTGAGGAGTCTCTGGGTCAGGAACCTATCCCTCCAGCATGTTTTGTTCATTGTGATGACAAACCAGTCTAGAGGTGTGTCTGTCCTTAATGAAAATATAGACAACACCACCCTTAGTCTTCCCAACCTCATTTTGGGGTTGGAAGGTGTGGAAAGAGGTATAGCCTGGTAAGACAGGGGTGCTCTCTGCAGCCCTGAACCAAGTTTCCATGACCACACAGACATTAGCATCTTTCAGTGCAAGGGGGGCCTCCAGTGATTCCAATTTCAGGTTAAGACTCTTAGCATTAAACAGCATGACCTTCGATTTACCTTTTGACAGATCTTTTAAGTTGGAAGGTTTGTCTTTGGGACATTGCCTAAAAAAGGTACACTGGGGGAGGCAAGATCCTTGGCCAGGATCCAGAAACCCAGTGGTGACAGGTGAAGGCCATCTCTGGCAAAGCATCGAGGCCTGTTGACCATGTCATCCCAGGCAGACAGATACTGGATCCCCTTGGAATGAAACCAGAAACTAAGCCAATTGTTGAAGTCAGTCATTTTTTGTTCATATTGTGGTATCATTCTTGCTGAAGCCAAGATGCTGCTTAGGCTATGGTCATACCTGCCTGGAACACATACTCTGAGAGTTCAATCACATCTCTCTTCATATAGTCCAGGGAGGTACACTGTCTCAGTATGCCCATGTCGACCAGGTTGCCAGGAGAAAGTGATGCAAATTGTCCAGACATAGTGTTCTGAATGCTTGGGTGGACTTATGGAGAGAGAGTTTTGATAAGGGTTTGTCTACAAGAGTGTAGACCACAAGAACCTTCTTAAATGTAAAGTAACTGGCCTGAAGCACAAATGCTAAGACTAAAGCTAAAAATGCTTAGAATAACAGATAAATTTAATTAGGTTACTAA
The DNA here is from genome assembly GCF_019279795.1 of Protopterus annectens. Classification (NCBI taxonomy): domain Eukaryota; kingdom Metazoa; phylum Chordata; order Ceratodontiformes; family Protopteridae; genus Protopterus; species Protopterus annectens. The sequence goes on along the minus strand of NC_056734.1, from coordinate 673,933,573 downwards.
CAAGCAGTAATAAATGCACCAGAATGAAAGCACTGGAACACTTAAGAGCACACAGCAAAAATAAGGTAATAAAGTATGAAGAACACAATTACAGAAAAAAGCAGCTGAATAAAGTGCAATTTTTTTTTGAGGAGAAAGAGCAAACAGAGGATAGTTTAAGATTAGGGAACAAAGGGAGGGGGCTTCCCAAAAGCTCTCTCTCTCTCTACTTAGTATGCTGAGCTGATGAGCTAGGACAGGGAGAAGTGTTCAAAGTCAAAGAAGCAAGAGGGTAGTCCTACCCAAATGATCTCATTGCACTATGTTGAGTGATCAAATGAGATTGGACTGGGAGCAGTGACCAAATCAGATTTACAGCAGGGGCAGCAATTCCAAAGCCACCAAGTTTAAGACTACAACCACTCTTGGGAGGGAGGGCAGAAAAAACAAACAGTGCAGACAACAGGACAGAGACAATAAAGCAAATATATAAATAATAAGTCAAATATATAAATGTAGCACTGTGCAAACCTAGTTGCAGAAAAAGTATACTTATCAGTTTGGAATATCAGATGGTAGGTAATAGCATCCAACTCAGCCAGGAGAATTTAGCTATATCAGCTCTGCAACAATTCACAGAAATAAGGTTTGTACTGAAAGTGCAACACAGAAAATACACCTCAGGTAATGAATGACTAACACCTAAGATTACATATTTAGAAGCCAAGCAAAATGATAGACAGAGCTGGCATGACATGGAGCTTCTTACCATTCAAGAAGGTGATGTAGGTAATAGGGAAGGGAACAACCAAATCTCAAAAGCTGTAAAGGTCAGGAAACTTTTCCCTCAATACAGGGATGGTGATGACTTTGATCATTTTATCCATATATTTGAGTGGATGTGTAGACAGTATGATGTTGACCATGAGCTCTGGGTTCAGCTCATGACTCCCTTACTCCATGGTAAAGCTGTTCGGGTCATGTCAAAATTGTCTGATGTAGATTGTTTGAATTATGTTAAAGTTAAGCACTGTTTTCTAGATTGTTTTAAACTAACACCTGAAGCTTATAGAAAAAAGTTTAATGAACACAGACGCAAGGCAGATGAAAGTGTACATGATTATATTGGTGACGTAAGTACTTACTTTCATAGATGGGTGAGTAGGTGTCAGGTTACCACTTTTGAGGGACTGGCAGACCTTTTGGTGAGGGGAACAAGCCATTAATCTTTCCCTGATGACATGAGAATCTGGTTAGCAGACAAAGAGTGTAACTGTGAGGTGGAGTTGGGGAAAAAAGGGGATCTATACTTACCAAGCAGATCACCAATGCATAAGAAAGGGATACCCAGTGCTGCACATGGACATAAGGGAATCCATGGGGGGCAGTCTAGACCACTCCAACAGAGTACACCAGTAAAAGGAGAAAACTACTAGTCCAAGTACAAGGTTAGCGATTAGATGTTTCAAATGTAACCAGATGGGCCACATAGCAGTCAAATATCTATCAAGGCAAGGTGAGAAACAAAAGGTGAGGGAGCCAGCAAGTGGGGATGACAAACTGCCAGTGGTAAGTTGTTTGGAACAATAGAGATGCCAATCTATCACCAAAATGTATATCCTATCTTAGTAGATGGTAAACGGGTTACTGCTAAGAGATACACAGTTTCTGATATAACCATTGTGAGGTCTTCAGTGGTTAGACAAGAACAGTACTTGCTTAAACAGTCCACTCCAGTCAGAGCTTTGAGAGGGGACCCCATTCTAAATACCTTTGGCTAAGGATTATCTTGATAGAGAGGGCGGAAGAGGAAGCATGCAGGTAGGTGTGTTTGAGGATATTCCTGCAGATGTCCTGATAGGGAATGACTTTGATGATGCAGTACATTGTGTGCATGCAGTGACTTGCAATCAATCTTGGAGACAGGCATGTAGGTCGGAAAGCCTGAGGGAGACCCATAGATCTCATACCTGAAGCTGGGACTGGTGTGGTGTTGTTTCAGAGAAGGAGCTTTCCTGTAGCACTACATATAAAGTGAACCACAGCTGCTGGGAGGTACTGATGTTCCCTTGGACATGGTGACTTCAAGGATGGAGGGGAGTGATAGTACCCAGATTGACAGTGAAGTACAGCTGACACAAGTTACTAGGCTTCCTGCAGAAGGGGAGCTTGGAAGGGTCACAAATGTAGAGTTGAGACAGGCACAACTTATAACTACATTACAAAGCTTGAGGGAGATGGCTAAGAAAGAATTTGAGGCTCAAGGAAGAGGGGACTCTGTATACAGAAACAAAGGTTTGTTGTATAAAGAGTGGACTCCTAAGGAAGGGCTTGAAGGTGAAGTACTACAGCAGTTGGTACAGCCTAGAGTCTACCATCTGCCACTTCTAGCTATAGTACCCAATATTCCTCTTGCAGGTGATATGGATGTAGAAAAGGTGGCGAGTGCTTTAATTGAAATTTTCAGCAGGGTAGGTTTTCCAAGGGAGATACTGACTAACCAAGGTGCCAACGTCATGTCAGACCTGCTGACTTATTTGTGGAAGCATTGCGGGGTGAAACATGTAAAGAATACTCCCTACCATCCCCAGACCAATGGTCTTGTGGAGAGGTTAAACTCTACATTAAAGACTATGCTACAGGCATTAGCAGATGAATTTAAATGGACAAAGTTAACCATTAAACCAAGTAAGTGTCATGTGGGTATGCCAGAGGTCATTTACTTAGAACACAGAGTGGGGAGTGGTAAGATTAGGCCAGAACCTGCCAAAGTAGAAGCTATTCAAATGTGGCTAGTTCCTGTTGCTAAAAAGCAAATGAGAACATTCCAGGGACAGTGGGATAATATGGAATGTTTGCGCCCAGTCGTGATGCAATGGCTGCACCTCTTACTAATCTAACTAAGAAAAATAAACTGGATAAGGTAGTGTGGACCACAGATTGTGAAGAGACATTCCAAAAACTTAAGGAGATTTTGGAAGGACCCCTTGTGTTGGCCATCCCTGATTATAGTGTTGAGTTTGTTGTGCAAGGGGATGCTTTGGATTGTGGGGTGGGGGCTGTGCCTCAGACAAGTTTCTTCAGAAGGAGAAAAACACTGCAGTAGGGTTAATAATGCCAATGAAAATGGATTTATCCAGGAGAGGAGAGTATTGGTATTCCTAGACAGACCCATTATTCTCAAATGTCATTTTTCAAGGGTCACTTGAAATCCATGCTTGAGTCATGGGGGATCTGAAGAAATTAGACACTGTTTGTGCTGGAATGTCTGGCTGAGGTTTTGCACATAATTTCAGATTAACCAGTGTATTACATGCCAGCATGATTAGCTATGATATTGTAAATAAGTTCTTACATATTGATTTGTAATTTGTTTGTACCAAGTGTTTTAAAGACTTCAACAGTGTCCTTTTACATTTCTAACTGTGCATGTTTGTGAAGAAGGATTCTAAATGCAAACTGACTCAGATTCTGCTGATCTGCAGATGATGTTATCAGAATGTTGACAGTTGCTATGTTTTATTATCAGAAGCTGAAAGACAGGAAGGAGCTTTACTAAACAGCTGTTAGTTGATTTTCAAATTTTGAAATGAAAATTAGAACTGGAACAGTTGTGATAGGCTAGTCTATAAAAGAGCCTGCTGAAGACAGTTAGTAGTCAGTTGTCAGTTGTCAGTTATAACAGCCAGTTGTGAGTTGTTCACAAATGTACTCTGCAGTGGATACCCAAAAGGATTCACCAAGAACTGTAAGCTTGCCTTTGCTTTATTAAAATAATTTAGTTTAGATCAGGGACAGTGTTCTTTAGTCAAATAGGAAATTATAACTAATCTGTTAGACCAGTTAGAGTTTTTCTAAATGTTGGATTTCTATCTTTCAGTATTGATTTCATTTTCCTGGTGCTTGAGTTCTGTTCATTTACTGGAAATTACTGTTTTATATTTGTAATAATTTTTCTCATTATTAAATATTTTTATTAACTTACATTGTGGCTGGTCAATCAGTGTTTTCTTTAGTGATTTGAGAGTGCTTATATTTGCTTTGATAACTTCCCAGGCCATTCCAAAAGTCTGTCTGCTTAGGTCATTTGCTATCATTGGTTTTAATATTTAATTTTCATAATTGGACACCCCTTTAAAAGAGCATTTAGAGTCTCTGACTGCTGATTGGAGGCAGCATTAATGAATTATTTTGGGGAAGGGACACAACTGGAAATCTATGTCATGCTTTCCCAAAAGTGTTTGGATGTGTGAGATTTAATTTATTTAAGTGTGAGTGTATCAGACATCTTAAACTGGGACACATCGTTCTGAAGTGTATATTATGGAGTAACATTAGTGGTGGACAGAAATATACAGTCCAGTCTCAGATTATAGAGCACGTTCTTGTTGTTCTCTTGGGGGCAAATTTTGGAATATTACTGTTGTTTAAGTGACAGTCTCACACTGTCATCAGTAATGAGGATTGAAGCTCCTTAGCTACTGACCCAGGATAGTAACAGACATCACATTATTTGGTGGCAGTTTAGTGGGATATTATCTGGATGTCACATTAATGTGTATGGTCCAAACACAGTACAGGACATTGTATATAGTGCAGAGTATTGGGAAATCCCATTCTTGGCATTCTGTAGCGAAGTTGTGTAAATGATCTGTAAGGGTACACGGACTGCCATTTAAAATAAACACTCTGAGGAAGTGTGTGTATTGAATAGAACACACAGGATGAATTTTAATGTACAGCAGATGAGGGCATGTCAATAGAAGACAGTTGTAGCAGCAACACCGATTACATGTCAATATGGTACAGTAGGGACTGCACAGTGAAAATGGTATTATGTAACTGTTGCATAAGGTGACATAACAATGGGGAAGATGTCTGTGTGAGATAAGCACCCACACATGGACAATGCAGAGGACATCTATCGGGGATGTTATATACAATTGGTATAGGGTGTGTATTGTGAAGCTGAGCAAACTAATTTGCCTGAATATTATGCAATCTCAGCAGAGGCCTCCAGCAAGTGGGACAGGTAAGAGCTCATGGACAACATTAAAAGAAGCAAGCACAATCATGGACAATATCAGAATAGTACCACCAGTAATCCCATGTCTCTAAACAAATCTACCAGACAGGCTGTCTACCAGATAGTCTTAGTGACCACCTCCCTACATTCCTACTACACAAACGTACAAACATACCCAAGCCCATAACTTATAGACAAATCCAAAATGACCGCAACCTAAACCCCCAGGATCTAAACACTATTCTAAAACAATGTAACTGGGAGCCACTATTTCCCCTAGGTTTAGACCAGGCAGACAACTACTTTAATAGTACCTTCACTGATGTCCTTAATAGAGTCACCCCCATCAGGAAAATTAGAGTTAAGACTAACTATGCACCATGGCCTAGTAGGGACACAAGAGTCCTACTAAAGTCCAGAGATAAGGCCTGGAAAATCTGGAAGAGGGATAACACCATCCAAGCCAAACAAAACTACCAACAGCTTAGGAATCAGGCCAAAATACAAACTAAACTTGATAAACAGAACTACTTTCTTACTGTCCAAACAAAACACATAAAAAATCCTCAAAAATTTTGGCAAGCTATCAACACCCTACTTAAACCAGGCAAAACTACTACTCCAGCTCCCAACTCCACCAATAACAATATGGACATAGCCTCTCGATTTAACCACTACATTGCAGAATCTATAATGGCACTATCTAGCCAATTGTCCAAAAACAACCATCCACATATCCCAGCCAAGTGTCTAGATAACATTTCCCCCCTTATTCTCTCACCTGTTCCCACCTCCAAAATTTAAAAAAAACTACTTTTGAAATTAAAATCTACCACCCTTGCAGCTGATAGTCTACCTGACAATTTCCTAAAAATAGCCACAGAATCCTTATCCTACCCGATTTTCATCCTCATAAACTGCTCCATAAAAGAATCCTACATCCCTCAACTGTGGAAAGTGTCTTACATTATTCTTCTTCATAAAGGTGGTAATTCCTATGACTTACCATCCTATAGCTATTCTGTCTCCCCTCTCCAAGCTGCTAGAGAAATGTATTCACTCTCAAGTCATACATTTCCTGAACACACACAAACTCCTGTTCACCACACAGCACGGGTTCCGGCCACACCACAGTACAACTACCGGTCTTCTCTCATTTACCAATCTAGTAAACCAATACAGAAATGGTTATAACTATACATCTGCTATATTTTTGGATCTATCCAAAGCATTTGATATAGTCTAACACTCTCTACTATTAGATTCACTAGTGTCCCTATCCTTTGCCCCTTTTACTATTACCTGGATCAAGAACTATCTAGCTGACAGGCAACAATCTGTCCAATGGCAAGAGACACTATCTCCTCTACTTCCAACTTTTATATGTGTACCACAGGGCTCAGTACTGGGCCCACTTCTCTTTTCTATCTAAACTAACACTCTACATACCTCCACCCAGCATGCCACACTCATGCAGTATGCAGATGATTCGACTTTAATCTGTTTAGCCCCATCTCTTTCCATTCTCTAACAACAGACCCAGGAATCCTTTAGCTCTGTGGAAACTTGGATCACAAATATCCAACTCATCCTTAACACTAATAAAATGAATTGCTTTTATTTACCCCCAACAAATCAAAATCTGCTCCTCTTTCCTTTTCTATTACTTTCAAAAATGGTACTATCATTTCTCCTGCCCATATCAAACTTCTCAGTGTTGGAATTGACAAAAACCTTCTCTTTTGTGTCCATATCTCTCAAACCATCAAAAAGGTTCACAAGAAAATGGGCTCACTATACAGACATTAAAACTTCCTCTCAGTTCAAGCACGGATCACCCTAGCCCAAACTCACCTATTGTCTACACTAATGTATGCAGCACCAATTTTTACTCATATCAGAAAACTTGACCTTGACAAACTTGAGTCATGCTATAATAATATTTCCAAATTTGTTAACAATGCCACCTTCAGTTCCCATCATTGTCTAGCTCTAAGGGACTTAAAATGGTTAGAATTTCCTCAACTACTAAATTACCACCCAACTGGTCATTGCCAATAATATTCTGAAGTATCCTGACAAATCCCCATCACTAAGTCAACTACTTACCTACTATGCAACAAATTGCACACTCCGCTCTAGTGACAAATCACCTATATACATCTCTAGGGCTAACAACACTGCTGGCAAAGCACTATTCTCCCACACTGTTGCTAGAAACTGGAGCAACCTCCCCTCATCACTGACCTCCATCCCCACTACCTCAGAAAAACTCTTTAAAATCACATCTCATAAGCACCTGGCTTTGCCCATGCATAACCTAAAATCACTGCTTTAGCTCTGTGGATAGTTGGAAGGGCTTATTGCTTGCCTACTGTAAATGCTACAGTTTTTTTACATCCAACAATTTTTATATCTTTAATATAGCTACTTCATTTTAACATGATGTATGTAATGACTCTCAAGGCTAAAATGCATTTTGTCTGTTTAACTGCTGAGTTGTATCCTGTCTGTTTTACATTTCTGTCTTATTAGATGGATTTTGCTGTTACAATGTGTTATTATCAGCTTTTACTACTATGTATTAAATTCTAGTATTTTCTGTTAATATATGTGGAGCTTTTCTCCCCGAGCCTCCTCTGTAAATGGACCTAGTCCAGTTGGACCATCCCAATAAACAAATGTAAAATAAAAATAAATAAATAAATAAATGTGATTTAGAGTGATCAGAGGTGATTCGGCACAAACACACTTGTACAACTATTATGACATGTCTGCATCTATGAGGGTAATCACACACAATGTCGTGGCATGGAACATCTGCTGGAGGTGTTAGGAGGGCCAAATATACCTGCATGTGATATGATCAATATAAGCTAGTTGACTTCTGTGCATGGCATGCATATATGTATATGTTTATCTATATCTATCTATCTATCTATCTATCTATCTATCTATCTATCTATCTATATATATACACACACACACACACACACACACACACACACACATATATATATATATATATATATATATATATATATATATATATATACATGGATGCCACAATCTATACTGTCACAAATGTTACCCATGCCATTAATGTTGTCAAACAGCTACGTATGTATTTTGTGCATTACCAGAAGAGGTATTAAACATGCATTTGGTGTAACATACTCAGAAGTTGTGTTGCATACAAGGAAGTAGTCAGCACTATGACCACATGCTGGTGGATGTTCCACTTACCATCTACTCTAGGACACAGGGCATTTACATATTTCTCTGATTATAGCTCATGATGTGTACATTATGCTTGGATTGTGTGTTTGTTTTCCTGACCTAACTTACCCCCCCTTGTTTTTTGTCATTGCAGGTGTTGTTGTGGCTGTAGCACCAATCTTTGGTGTATGTTGATACTGTCTGTAGTATATTAATATAACACTTGGAGTCAATAATTGCCCACAATCTGTAGTCCTTCAGACAGCTGTTTGGACACAGGATGTGCATGTCATCTGGGATGTCTGTCACTTAAATAATGGACAAGTAAGGGCCTAGCAGACACCCCTGATGTAGGGACCTGATCACTGGACCTGAGATATAGGCCAATTCACACACATTTCAACATATTTAGATGCCATTTAGATGCCACATATGTGATGCAGTGGTCTACCCCACTTGATGATTTAGGTGTTTATGGCCACATCTGACAGTGTTGACTGAATACCTCAGTGTGAATTTTGTCATATGTGTTGGGCTTGTCAAGTTCAAAAGAATGATAGGGTTGTCATCATGCAAGCCCTTGATGACCTCTTTGAGGATATGTAAGAGATGTAGCAGACATGATGTAGCATTAACAACTCACACAGGTCTGTTGCACACAGCCAGGATATTACTAGTGTCCATTTAGAAAAGATCCATAATGACATGTTGGTCCACCTCACAGATGAGGAGGGTCAGGATATGTCTATATATGCATGCATCAGATGCTGTCCCTCCCCATCTCAAATGGATGCATGTTGATGTACACCTTTCTATAGGACGATTGTCCATGTGGAGGGTGTGTTGAAGTGTGAATTCAACCATGTCAGGAAGATCTATGTGATAAGTCATGTGATAGGTGATCTGTGATGTTGTCACAGCCCATTGAGTCTGTGTGATAGGCCTGGATGAAGGTAAGACAATGCATACTAGCTATCCTGATTTGGCCTAGAGATTGAATACAATCCACTATGCAGGTATCATTGAGAAATGCTCCCATCTGGGGATTAATCCTTACATCATTGATGGGTTATCAAATGGCTGACTATGAGATCACATACTGTGAAAGTTGGTTAATCAATCTTTTTAAATATAGCTGTCACCACTTGCGTATGCCAGGGATCTGTGCTTGGCTCTTTCTGTTTGGAATATATTTCTTGACAGTTCAGGTTAAAGTATACTGCCTTTGGCGTCCCACATTTGCTGATTCTTGCCTACTGGATGCAATTATTGAGTCCATCTATGATGATAGCATACTACAATAGGGGCTAACAGAAATGATTGGTGACAAAGCCACACAGTCTACAAATAAATGCAAAAATGTGTCTTTATTTTGCCCTTCAGTGAAGTAGAATTCCTTGCTAATTACATCATTGACAACAGTCCCACTATGCTGAAACCCAGTGATGCAAGAACTGGGAACACACATACAAAGCAATCTAAACTTTGACCATCAAGTATCCACACTGGTATGGAAAGCCTATGCTGTGTACATCATAAGTCACACCATCATGTTCAGGTCTGAGAATTATATCACAGCACTGTATTCAAACCTCATCAGAACACAAATATAGAGTATAATGCTCTCTTTTGCATGTACCTCACCAGACACATGCAGCAGCTGGAGTGACCACAGGGGTTTCTCACCAAGAAAACACAGGGCCTACAAACCATGCCACAATGGACATGGATACACTGAAAGCCATGTCACTGTAATCTGTATCATATAGGATGAGGTGCCTTCTACCTGGCCTTCAGGCCAGTCTCTGACCCTGCCCTTGTGGGAATAGTGTACATCTACAAATCAGATATAGCTGATGTCATCAGCAGTGCCCGGTGAGGAGAACCCAGATGCTGGTGTAAAAGGCTCACACACACACACACACACACACACACACACACACACACACACACACACACACACACACACACACACACACACACACACACACACACATACATACACACACACACACACACACACACACACACACACACACACACACACACACACACACACACACACACACACACACACACACACACACACACACACACACACACACACACACACACACAAATGCACACACACACACACACACACACACACACACACACACACACACACACACACACACACACACACACACACACACACACACACATGCACACATACATCCCAGTTGACTGCAATAAGAACAGAAACCCTACCAATCTAGGTACACAGAATCCACAGATCAGTAATTTACGCAGGCACCGCTGCACAAGTCTGCCTTTTACAAAGCTACGGGTTGTAAACAGCACTAACACATGTTAATATTTACTTTGCATAGGGCAGTAGCAAGCAGCAGGTCTGCTCAACAGTTGGCAAAGTATTTGAACATGGGAGATACACATTTCCATTACTTTCCCTGTTGCGCACAGTTAAGCAGTGCAGAAACGCAAGCTGCATTGCTAAAATTCTGAGAGTTAGTACTGAGTGTATGAAACATGCCTGTTTCTTAGCTGACTCTGGCTGCAGGTGCAAATGCATTGGCACATTTCTTTTTGAGCCCAGATGATACTGGGTTCAAATCCTGATATATCTAATACTTTTAAATAAACAGCAATAATGCAATGACATTATTCTTTACAGTACATTCAGCATGTGCTGCTGTGTGTTGTTGTAGTACAGCAGGGTTAAGCAGCATTGCACAGAGGTGCACATTGCCAAATTCTGTGCAAGCATAGAGGCCAAAATGTGAAGGGATCCATTGTTTTTTTCTGCTACTTATGTGTGTTGTGTGTAATTCTATTTTTTTACCAGATTATAACTTTAAAATTGGGTAGATTGGAAAGTGGTGAAATGGGGGGCAAGCAGGGAGAAGAACAAAGGGAAAGCAATATAGGAATGTGAAGAAGAGAGGAAGGTAAGAACCATAGCTATCTGTTTTTTTCAACAGTAAAAAACAATAATATGTGCAGAATATTAGCTGAATTTGGACTATCATCTCCAGAGAGGGGTGACAACAATGTAATCATGTTTTATACCCAGTTGTTTTGAATCAAGTGTATTGAGAAGATGTGTGTGCAAAATGGAGAGCTATGTATGGGATGATTTTGTGGGACAATTGTCCATTTTTCTTTTTTTAATGCAGTAAGAGAGGAATGCTGGGTAAGTAGGTATTTCTGGATCAGGTAAGTTGGGTAGGTGAGGAAGCAAATGCAAATAAACAAGACAAACAAGATAAGAGACAGGGATGATGAAGGACACAAAAGATTGGGGGATACCATGATTGGGGTGAAGGAGGGGACAACACAGGCTCATGGCCAACAAACATGGAGACAGTGAGAATTAAGTCCTTGACCACTGGACTGTCATCACTGTTCCCTTACTCTGCTGGTGGCTGGATTGCTTGATGTCTTCTCCTCCCCTGGATCATGAGGGAGAGTAACCTCTCCATCTGGTGCAGGCATACACCAGTGGTACAGTTCACAACCCTACGCACCAACCCTGGCATGTCCCAGCGGGTGATGAAATCACCACCTCCGCCACTACTCCTTGAGGATACAACTGCAACAGCTTCTGGGGCATTACTATCTGAGGGCACAAATAATGCAAGGGCAGGAGAGACAGTGTTACCAGGATGGCTACCAAAAGTGTTGGGTATCAGTGCTAGAGCTGGTGGAGCAGGGCCAGGCTGATCCAGTGAGGCTGGCCTGCCTCACTGTGCTGTATAGCATTTAGTGATGTGGTACACATGGATGACATGGAGACATTTTGACAACACATAATATAAAATAAAACAGAGAGAGAGATAAGGGTTGGGGTGAGAGAAAAATGCGATAAAATTAGTACCATCATATGTGACATACATTGCATTAACACAATTATACAACTATTTATCTGCAGTATTACATTTAAGTATATGCCCCAACAAATACACACTATAACTACAGATTGCTGAAAATAATCCTTGAAATGTGCATATATTGCACATATACATGTTCCAGTTATACAGATTACAGTTAACTGCAGGGCATTTATGCCACTTGTATATAAGTTAATTTAATGTAAATATTATTAAAAAATGCAGTACTGCATAGTTGTGACTCATGGTATTTGTACCCCGAACCTCTGACTACAGTCTTATATTTGACTCCTAAAGATGGTTTGTGCTACAAACTAATGCATGCATACATGCTGTTACAGTTTAGATATGCATGGTCAATTTGCTACAACTGCATTAAAAACCCAAAAATCTATCATTAACTTTTAAAGCTACAATACTTCTCTTGTGCTGCATACATATCACTTGCTTCTCTCTGTCTCTCCAGTTGAGCAGCATGAACCCATCTGTTGAACTTTATGATGGCATTAGTTGGGGAAAGAAGAGGAAGAAACAGAAGAGCATTATGTATACCAGTCTTGCCTACATTTAGCTTTCTAAGTATTACAAATTCTCTCTTATTTGCTCTGAGCTACTGCACAATGGTACCTCCTATACCAAGACAACAGATATTGCCAATATACTGGCTGACAGATTCAGTGCCAACTTTACCCCTCTTCCCTCCCAATGGACCAGTTACAATACCAGTAGATTGCCAGGCACCCAGTATTACTGCTGCACAGGTTAAAACAGCACTGTCCAAGGCCAAGACTACAGCTTCTATGGGACCTGAAAATATCCCTTGCTGTATTCTACATGAATTAGAGAGTGAACTGGCACCTCACCTGTGTGTCCTGTTCAATCACAGCCTCACCTCAGGCTTTATCCCTACTGAATGGCACACTGCTACAGTCATCCCTCTCCACAAAGGAGGAGTGACTACAGACCTATGAACTATGGCCCCATTAGCCTAATGAGTCTGATATACAAAGCTATGGAATGCATCATCATGGACCTAATAAACAAGGATATAGGACATCTCCAAACTCTGGATCCCACACAGTTTGGTTTTGTGAAGGGTAGATCATGCCTGCTCAACTTGGTCAACTTCTTTGAGTCAGTCGCCAGAGCTGTGGATGAAGGCAAGGTGGTTCATACAGCCTACCTTGATCTGGTCAAGGCCTTTGATGCCTTTCCCCACTCAGAAATCATAGAAAAACTTACTAAGCTAGGCATCAACCCCTATATCACTAGGTGGGTTGTAAACTGGCTCACAGGTAGAACCCACAGTGTGAAAGTAGCTGACTCCAAGTCAGACTGCTGATCAGTCATGAATGGAGTCCAACAGCATTCAGTCCTGGGTCCTCTCCTGTTTGGTATCTACTTCTCTGAAGTCCAGACCAACATGAAAAGACTCTGGCTGACAAAGTTCACAAATAATTGCAAGTTAGGAGCTATTATTAACTCCCCAAGTGATGTTGACATCCTACAGAAAAGCCTCACTGAGACCACTGACTGGTGTCAGCACCATGGCCTTAAGCACAATGCCAAAAAATGTGTCATCATCCCCTTTGGGAAAAAACCCAGTTCCCATGAATTACCACATCAGTCCACTGAACACAGAAGGCATTATAAGAGATCTGGGAACACAGGTTGACAGCAACCTCTCTTTTGACCATCACATTACCACTGTGGTCAGAAAGTCCTTATATGTGGCACATCTCATTACTACAGGTTTTGCATCCAGGAAGAAAGAGGTCATTGTCTCCCTTTACTCTTCCCTCATTAGGCCAATCATTAAGTACAATGCCCCATTTGGCATGTACTTCACTAAACAACTGCAACAACTGGAGAGGCCGCAATAGTACCTCACAAAGAGGATCCTAGGCCTTAAACATTTGTCCTATACGGACAGCCTAAAAAACTCCAACTATTCTCTGTCTCATATCACCTACTTAGAGGTGATCTCTGCTTGGCTTACAAAGCCATGTCTGACACAGTTCTGTTAGAAATGCTACATCTAAAAAAATCCCAATCCCTCCACACCACATGCTCCAGAGACCTCCACCTCATTACCACAATCAACAGAACATTCTGGAGAGACAGGTTCATAACCCAGAGACTGCCCATGCTATGGAATAGACTTCTCATTCATGTCAAGCAGAGCACCTCACTGGCCCTCTTCAAAGAGAAATCTTGATGAGTGGATGGGGAAATAGAAAATTCACCCCAGGGATCACTCCAGTGGCTTTACTTGACAGATGCACTGGGGACTAAGGTTGGGTGGCACAATGCCAGGATAATCCTATGGGCTAGGCTTGTAAAGTTCCCAGGGCCATTAACCTATTACACACCTATGAACCTATGAACCTATTATCATACTTATACAGCTGTGGGATGTCTGCATTCTCAAATTAATTCAACCAATGGTTAAGGTGTCCCTTTTGTGCCTATGTAAGTCATTAAAATGATGCCTACACTATTCTCCAGTGTGTTGGATGCCAGTAACACTGGTTGCAGCCTGAGTTAAACCACTCCATTCCTCAGACTTGTACTGGGAACCAGAATAGTCCCCCTGCAGAAACCTTTGGTTGTGGTGCTTTACCAGGAGTTCAGTAAATATTCTGGATGCCTGGACACCCCACCTCTGCTCCCTAAACTTGGCAGCTGCTCCACTAACTCCAGTCATGTCTAATACCTGACCTAGAGCAATGGAAACTAATGCGTTCCTGCCAATTCTAGTTATCACATTTACTGGTAGTGAGCAAACCCAAGCAACAATGCCAACCACATTTGCATGATGTTAAATGGAGTGCAGCAGCACCAAGAAGAGATGACATAAATACTTGAAATAGGAAGGTTAATCTTACACTTCACTTTAGTGTGAGGGTTATCTGCTACTCTAGCTTGGAAATATATATTGAAAATTGGAAGGTAACTGTTAGGTGAGATAATTTTGTAGACATGCACTGGGGGCATAAATGTCATGACCTGACACATTTGTTTTTGGCTTTATACATGGGCAAAATTGATTTTAAAGTATGGGGTTTAAACCTAGGTATAAGGGGCAAAACACTTTCTTCCATGGCATTGATTCTCCATCTTTGCCACAGAAGAAGTGCTGCTCAGACATAGTCAAGAATCATTCATAAATGCAGCTGACAGTTTGAGGTGTTACACATATGTGTGTGACTTGACAGTGTTCTTGTATAAACATCCAGTCGTGTATGTGTCTTATGTGATTGTGAAGGCTATGCAAGTCCAGATAGCAAAGTTATACTTACATAACTATAACAGACAATATACCTTCAGTCATATATCTGAAAAAATAATAAGGGTGCATTATCCCTTATACATACAAGTCACATTAGCTCCACTCTCTAAAGTGTTATACATGAGATTGAATATAATGGGAAGTGGAACAACAGTGCAAATGTCTGAAATATCATGTATTAAAGCCCAGGACCATGTGCATAGCAGTCCTACATTTATATGTGTTGCCACAAGACTGTTGAAATAACACTTGTCTATTTTTTTCAGTTCATTGCTATTAACTGCCCTGTCACAGCAGTAAAAATAGGTTGCACTAGAAAAATAGGTTGTACTAGAACCCAGGACTATCTGTACTCCAGCCCTACAATTACACCTGTTGCCACAGAACTAGTTATATGACATGTATATTTACTTACTCACAAAGTTCTCAGTGTTAACCATCATATAGTACTGCTTAGCATGTTTGCACAGTGCCCAAGAGAATTAATTGAATGCATCTATTTTCAATTTTGGCTGTCTGTACCCTATCTGCAGTTGCTCTATGACTGCAGGTGTTGGGGAAACTTGCTACCTACCATGCAACCATGCTATGCAGAGTTGTATGATGGAAAGCAAAAATTGCAACAATATATTGTTTTTTACCTTTGCACTTTTGCAGATGCCCTGACTGCAGTTGTTCTTCAGGTGTTCTGTCTGCTTCCTGTGTGGGCCACTAGTCCAGTTTCTCCACTGCTAAGCATCACACAAATGAGATAAGCACAGCAAAATCTGACATTAATTTTTCTCTGTTTCACTTGTTTGCACTAAGCCATGCACAGTGCAAACAATGGTATATATATATATATATATATAAATATATATATATATATATATATTTATATATATATATATATATATATATATATATATATATATATATTTATATATATATATATATATATATATATATATATATATTATAAATAAAGGAAAAGTAGTTGAAATGATGAAAAGCAATCTATGAAATAAACACTATAACATGTTTGTTAGTACACATGAAATATTTCTACATAGATCTGGATTTGAACTCTCACTCCAATATACCTTCAGAACACAGTAAGGGTGCCATATGCCTTTTTGCCACACAAACAGCTTTCCATCAGGGAACTGAAATCATTCTGCATACAACCAATTGCAACATCGTTCACAGTACTAGCAAACTATATAACAGTTATTTGTGTTTGCATTAATTTCTGATGTAGTGCATTGAGTGATCACACAATCATTTATGACTATTGCTTGCAAAAATGCAGTTCTGTCTTACCTCTCTGTGTTTCCTGCACATTCTTATCTTATCAGACCAGTAATCTGAGACATAAAGTCTATAGGCATTCTATGTCTTTGTCCTTAAAATGTGTGAGAATATTACAAGACTATAATATACAGTTGTCAGCAAAAGAAGGGGAGGTTGGATGTTAATGAACAGAACCTGAAAATTGTTTGCTCCTCACTTACATTTCCAAGCTTGATAAAATGGCTTCTATATACTTTGTAAGTCTAACCTGAGACACCCACGGGAGGTAGTGTAGTTTGCATTGTTGTTGTGTTTTCCTTCTCCCTATCAGTAATCATTCACAGTTGCAATCCATTAGCAACA
The DNA here is from genome assembly GCF_019279795.1 of Protopterus annectens. Classification (NCBI taxonomy): domain Eukaryota; kingdom Metazoa; phylum Chordata; order Ceratodontiformes; family Protopteridae; genus Protopterus; species Protopterus annectens. The sequence continues at coordinate 673,916,532 of NC_056734.1, read as the reverse complement.
AACAGTGAGGGAGTACCTGCACTATGTTTACATCTACTACACAGAGCCAAGCATTTGGCATTCAGTAATTCTAATGAATTCACACCTCATTTGTATCTTCACCTTGCTAATAGCCCTAAATCTATACCATAAAAAGGCAACCATGTGGCTAGGGAACCTGACGGTGAGAAAGTATGCTTGCATTTTTCCAGTATATACTGAAGATGCTGAAATGTCATTAGGAAAAATCTCTTTCATATTTTTTATATATATATATATATATATATATATATATATATATATATATATATATATATATATATAGTCATTGGCAAATGCTGCTGTTATCTGAATGCATTACTTAAAAGTCTACTGATGGCATGGGCATGTTTGTTAGAGCATTTCATGGGTATACATGATTGGCAGTAGCTTAAAATGGGAATGTGCTGTGTAAGTATGTATCAGGGACAGTTTATTTCATAGCATTTTTAGCATTTCACTGATGGTTTGTTAGCAATATGTCTCAGTTGACTGTTTTTTGGGGGGTGAGGGAGTAAAGCTGCATTTCTGTTTTGGCACAAACAAGGATCTGTTGCTATTGTCACTCTCTCCTTTGTTTTGCATCCAGCCTTGCTTTGTGTGTGAATATAATATGCTACAACCAAACAATTCCCTATTGTTCATATTTCCCATTTCTATACTGTTTTATGTTTCTCCAGTGGGTAATATTGAAAGGCTACCTTTTCTGTTTTATCTGGGAGCAGGTATGTTGTAGTTATACTCATGTGCATTCTCATTTTGTTATGTTTTAGGACACCTAGGACTATGGCACCCAGGCATCTCAGTCCTGTGACTCTGATAATCAGGTCATTGTAGAAGCTTTTAGTAGACATGGTGCCTTTCTGCTTGAGAGGGGATGTGGAGATATGTCAGGAAGAATGCAAATTTGGCAGCAGATAGTTGCAGATGTCAATGCAATAGGTGGTCACAGAAGGATATATGATCAGGTGAGCCATAGGACCACTGACATGATCTCATCTGTACAGAGGAGAGCAGCTGCTGTGGCCCATGACTGGATGGGTACCAGGGGGCCTGCTAAAGAGCTACCACTAACAGCAAATGAAGAGTTCCTGTACACTGTCAGGGATCCTGACAGCTCCCAGGAAAGTGCAGAATAGCATATCCTTGACACTGGCGCTACTATTTCGAGGACAGCAAGCATGTTCCAGGAGGAGCTTTCAGGTAGGCTTATGTATCTCAGTTGTTAAATAATATTGCATAGTAAAATATTTACATTAATATGTTAGTTCTGTTTGACAAGAAATTTGTTGGGGGATTGTAGATTGTTACAGTTAACACATTCTGATTGATTACTTATGAGGCTTAGGTTGGACTTGTCATCCAAGTTCTTATTGACAGGATAATTAATGGACATATAAAGGACAAAATGTTTTATCCCCTGCATTACTGTTAATTGTGATGATGGTGTCTTTACCTTTTGCTTAACTTTTTTCAGGACCATCCAGCATAGGGAGCACACTATCATCTGTACATAGTAAGCAAAATATTTTTATGCCAGTACTGATGAGGAGGTCAAAGAAATATTCAGTCTGTGATGCTGACATCAGGACTGTTGTATGTATTGCTGTACTGTCTGTACTAGTGGCACTACTGTTAGTTTGTTAGCATATATTGGACTATAGTAGTGTAGGTATTATTTTTTTTCCTGTGTTTGTTGCTTATTATCACAGGTGATCCTGACAGTGGAAGTGTGGGACTTCTTCCACCTCATGTCAGAGTATCAACAGACTCTGATGATGATGGTGGCCAAATAGAGGGATAATCGGGAGGTGCAAAGCTTTAATCTGACAATGAGGTTGACATACAGCCATGGACAAAGCCAGTAGGCCTACTCCTATGAATTCCAGTGAGCACTCTGATGTTGGATAGGTGGAGGGTGAGACAATCGATCAGGGAAATGTAGTTACTGCAGCTTCAGTGCCTGTTGGCTCTGGCCATAGCCAAAGTGTGGGTGAGGTGCCCCATAGAAGGATTGTTAGGGGTGCTCAGAGGAGGCCTGCTTTTCAACCTCCAGGAGTCTCTTCCTGTATCACTTAAATGTTTAGGGTCATTATGGAGGCACAGGCATGTTCCCATAGATCCTACAGAGAAATGCTTGGGGCCATAAACGTGGCACAGGCTGACATGCATGACTGCCTCCATCATGTTGCAGATTCAAGGGATCGGATGTATGACACATTGGAATGAGCAGTATCTGTGATAGAACGTCTTATGGGAGGGGGACAGCATCCTCATTGGTGCAGGTCAACCACATCATATGCCGTTAGCTAATGTGGCTGTGCCTTATTATGCTCCCATAGTGGCAGTACTTCCACTGCTCTGTCAGTGGTTGAGCTGTCCACACCCAGACATGGCAGGCCATGGGGCTGTGGTCCTGAGTGTCCCTGTGAGGGGAGCTCATCCAGCAGACTTCAGTCACATTCAGGTAGCATCAGTGCATCTGACCATGGATGTGGACATGCCAATTCTCATGGTCGGGTGCAACAATGATCAACTGCCACCTCTACCACGCATGGCTCACACCTGTCTGACATAACAAGATGTAGAGCTAGCACAAAGCTTGGCTGTGTTCATACAGACACTCACACACCAATTTCACCTGAAGGGCCTATACAGATACACACACAACAGTTAAATGATTCAGCTGTGAAGCTTAAAGCTCATTTTGTCTCACTGGTCATTTGTTACTTTACACAAATGTTTGCCTTCTTCTCCTTCTTACTCACACGTATTCACCGATCTTTTGTGTCAGCCTAAGCTTCCTGCTGTCCCCACACAACACCATGTGCAAATGATGATAACTGTGCCATATCCCTGTTTTCTATATTTTGGATTCAGGGATACATAACCTTTGTGTCTGATGCTCAGGGTGCATAGCTGATTTAGTGCTTAGTATTTCTGCATTTCTGATGTTGATTTGGTAATTGTACCTTTGACTTATATTGGTCTTAGAATGTTAGACAGTTAATAATCTCAAACTTTTATTGTATCAGTATTATTAATGAGCTTGTGATGATTGTGAAGTCTGAAACTGAAATGTGTCTCATTCCTTTCTAAATTCTCTCTTTAATAATTTTCTAGTACAAACTTATGGCGCTAAACTGAGGGTATGCAGTGACCATCAATACATTTGAGAGGTATGACTGAGTGAATCTTTTATGCCTAAGGCCTACTACTTGATAATGGACACATAAGTCACATAAGTCTCTGTTGTCACATGTTAAGGTAATTTCTGGACAAATCACACAACATTTACTTGCTTACACTACCAAGTAAAAACATGCAAGGATATGCCAGTCATTCATAACACTCCAGGTTCAACACTTTGTAAATCCAATAGTTTCAGCAGTTTTATGTCAGGGCTGACTCTGTTTGATGCTTGCAGTACACAGCCAGTACATGTATAGGTAAAGGCTGTGAGCAGTGTCTGGCATCAATGTTACTATGTGTTTGTGCATAGGAGGAAGGTTTTAGCACCTTAGGTGGTGAGTGAGTGTGCTATATGTTTCCTCTTAGCCAATGTGAGTGCATATGGAGCACGCCTACTTCTGCCTACACCCACGGCAGCTGATGGATCCTCCTCTGACTCCTCACCTGCATGTGGTTGTGGTGACCTTGCCATTGGTCATGGGATGTGTGCCCTTCCCCTTGTTGATCCTGCTGAAGCTGTTTTCTCAGGATGATGTTGTGTAGCATGGCACATGCAGTGAATATTTCAGTACATGTATGTGGATTGTACTGCAGGGCTCACATAGATGTATCCAGGCAGAAGAACCATGACTTCACCAGTTCAAACACATTGTCTCTGGGGTCTACTTCAAAATATTGAAAGACAGCTTACTTGAATCCCAAATAATTTGGATGACAATATCAATAACCACCTATCCGAAAACTGTCAAACCATCAAAAACGTTCAACAGGAAAGGAACCACTTGGCCACCATGGGAAGTTTGCCCTTTTTCCCACTATAGTGTAATCTCAGAGTTGGTATATTTAGTTGGGGGGTGAAGCCCCCACTATGGTGGGTTTACTTGCTTCATTGTGTGTATTTTGTCCTGGTGGCCGAGTACTAAAGCAATAAAATATAGGGATTATTTATTAAGAAATCTTTCAACTAGAGATAGGAAATGTTTGGTTATAGTGCATATAACTTACATCAGTCCCATTATTCAGTGTAAAAACATATTTTGTACTTACAAGCCAAAGAGTAAAAAGGTCACACAGACAAATCAGTTAATAAAAACTACAAGAAAAACCTAGCCAAGCTAGAGTGATACTTTAAACCTCCTGTAGTACAGGCACATGTAGTAAAGGCACATGGAATACATGCAAATGACCCCTTAGGCATATCAAGTGTTTCAGCTACATGGTTTTTGAATGTCCATCACTTTTTACTTTTTAAGTCTTTATGGATACATTCAGGCCATTAAACCAAAACCCCACTGAGGACATGCATCAGCCCAGCACAAATTAACTGTTTAGCTATACTTTAGCAAAACAGGCCCCTGGATTCACGAATCCTCCGTGTAAGACTTAATAAGTCTTACTCGGAGGCTGCAGTTGAATGGTATGAAATCAGCGTGCCATGAATATGCATGAGGGCATGCTGACCCAACCGTAAGTCCTACACAGACCGTGTAAGAAAGCAGGGGATGTGTCCGACTGCCGAGCAGTCTAAATGTCCACGCCCCTGCAAGTGTTTAAAATAAAAGGAAATAAACAAGAGCGAGTCCGGTCAAATGTCCCTGCACCCAACACCTCACTGTCTGATATTGTAAACCCCCATCATACATCTAAAACGCATAACCATAATTTTTTTTTAAATACCCAAAATAGCTGCCCGTATTTGCGCGTGTGTGCGCATGTGTGCCCATTGCTTAGCTACAGTTAACAATTCTCACATGGAAGAGCATAAGAAAAAATGTTTATGCAAATCACACCAAATAGTAATAGCATAATGGTAGAGCGTTCGCACAAAGAAGAGGCATCCACGGTTCAAGTCCCACCCCTCCCTTTCGTATTTATTTTTTAAATCAGTATATGGAATAATACCCAACATATATGTTTAAACATAACTAAAAAGCAGTGAAATGGCCACTGTATCAGTGAATAAAATAAATATTTAAAGGATCCCAATATAAAATTGCCCACAGTTAAGCAGCGCTTCACCCAGCGCAATATAGTTGCCACTAGCTAACTCGCGCTTTACCCAGCGCAATATAGTTGCCCCTAGCTAACTCGCGCTTTACCCAGTGCAATGTAGTTGCCCATAGCTAAATCGCACTTTACCCAGCGCAAAATAGTTGCCCAAAGCTAAATAGCGCTTTACCCAGCGCAAGCGGTTTGTGCAGAGGTGCACGCCGTGTCAACCAGCGCACCATCGGGCAACGTGGAGCAACGTAGAGCAAAGTTGCTTAAACACAGCCATGCCCCCTAACTTGTCTGGACAGTAGTAAAATAAAATGCAATGATATGGTTTGAACCCAGAACACAGTGCACCATATACAAAGCACTGAACCACTAAGCCATGACAGCTTAGGATAAACATCCACTGTTAACATATATATAGTAATAAATGTTTGATTAACCATTGCTAAGCATGTCTGCAGTCAGCCGAGAATATTCAAAAATGGCCACTCACAGAAAAGTGCGGGAAATGCAGCATATTTAAGCCACATAGACGGGAATACTCACCATAACTGATTGTAGCTCCTATCTGCAGTTAGAATGTCTGGTGCTGGAGAGGGTACACACTTTCGAGCGCAACGCTGGGGCATCGAGGAGTCAAGATATATGGTTTGGCTCCTAGTCCATCGGCATGAGACTCGACTCCTGCAGGGCCAGTTCCAAGGAACGGAGTATAAGGTGGAGGCTTGGAACCGGTTGGCTCATGAACTCACCAGTGCCACAGGCATCCCTCAGACTGGTGAGCAGGTCCGTCACCACCATGCAGACCTGAAGAGGTGGAAGCAGGACCTTCTGAACCAGTGGATCCAGGAGGCCAGTCAAATGTGGGATGCTCCACTACTAAGTAGGTAGCCATGGAATGCAGTATGTAAGATAAGCTAATATACTCTAAATAATGGATAGGTATGTCGCAATATCCCTTTATTTACTCCACAGCTGCAGGTGCTCGCGCTATGAATCAGCAAGCCTCTGCAGATAGGCTGCTAAGGCTGCACCACCAGGCAGGTTAGTAAATATTCTGCATGTATTGTTACATGATATATGTTAGTGAGCATGAGAAAAGTGCTTAAGCCCAATAATACAGCAATAAAATGTCCTAATTAAATCCTCTGCATGTACTGTTATATAACAAACGTCAGTGAGCCAGAAATTGAGTGTACGAACCCACCAATCAAGCTAAAATAATTCTGGAATACTATCCCTGCATGTATTGTCATAACATATAAGTGAGCAGGCCTGAAAAAGAGTGTTGTAACCTATCAAGAAAGGTATAATATGTCCTGAATATGTCTTCTGTATGCACTGTAATAACAAGTAAAGGAGAGAGCCTGTAGAAAAGAGTGTTCAATGTAATTAATAAAGGTATAAAACTTGGAGTGTGTCTGTGACACTTACTTTGAAATGCTGTTGTACCCTTGCAATAATAAATAGTACTGTTGTATTAGGTGCTGTCAACCCACAGTTGTGCAGTCCCATAGGAAGTGGATGAAGGAAGTGGCAGTACCTGTGAAGTATAAAACATTCATTCCCTGAATAAATCCTCTGCATGTACTGTTACATATCATAAGTCAGATAGCCAGGAACAGAGTGTAGTAACCCATGAATAAAGCAAAAACATGTCTGGAATACTATCTCTGCATGCACTGTCATAGATAAAACGTGAGTGAGCCTGTAAAACAGTCTTGTAACCTATCAATAAAGGTATAACATTTCCTGAATAGGTCTACTGTATGCAGTGTAATGTCAAATACAGGAGAGAGCCTGTAGAAAAGAGTTTTAATGTAAATAAGAAAGGTATAATACTTGCAGTGTGTACGTGCCAGTTAGTCAGAAATGTTGTTGTACCCTTGCAGTGAAGAAATGTTACTCTGTTGCAGTAAGTGCTGACAACCCCCAGTAGTGCAGTCCCATATAAAGTGGATGAAGGAAGTGCCAGTAGCTGTGAAGTATGCAACAGTCCTAAACAGTTGTGAAATGGCTGACATGCATAGGTAAATCTGGTACACAAGTAGCCTGTCAGGGTGTTCCCCAGAAATGTTAGTGTGTTACCTGAAAAGTAGGGTTGTGTAGAAAACAAGTGAAAAAGCCATGTGAACACATCCAGATGTGCAGATACATAAACAAGTCAATTTAATACAAGTATGTAGCAGTAACATCTGCACCCTGGACAGTTAGTATGTCAGATATAGGTCAGGTATATAATGAACTAGCCAAACCCATTACACAATCTAATGCATGTTGCCTAGTGTAATAATACATGTAAGGGATATACACCTGCAGTCAATAGGAATGTAGTGTAGAGTAAAAGTGCTAATAAGATGTTAATGGAGGTTTCTTTTTACACCCTACTCCATGTGCATAAACAATGCAATTCCACACCTCAATGGGTATGTCTAATCTCAAAACATTTGTTGGGACATATGTCCTATTGTTCTATAAAAATCCACATTTACTTTGATGCATGTGCCCTGTTCAAACACCACAATCTTGGTGGCATGTTGCCACCAATCATCCCTGCATGCTGTTGTAATGTCCACTGTCATTCAATATATGCATGTGTTATGCTTGCTGTTCAACTGTTGTAACCCTGGTGTGTTGGGTTAAAGGGAATATTACTGCATGCTGTTACAACTAATTTGGAATGCTGTTGTCTATGTTGTAATTAAACGCACCTAATCACAGAACATATGGGAAGGCCGGTCCCAGCGGACCCACCTGTCCCTCCTCAGCTGGCGATTGCACCTGGCAGCAGCAGGTCTGGTGCCCAGCCGGGGCTACCCTCCTCCGTTGGTCCTGTGCCACCTTCGGGTGGAAGCACTGCAGGGGATGGGGCTCATCCCCCCTGCAAGCGTGAGTGGAGAAGGGCCACCTGTCACCCTCCGAAGGGTCCGGGTTGTGGTGCATAGGGAGATCCAGCATTTAGTCGCTGATCCCCTACACCAGCTTGAGGCGAGAGTGGCATGACTCATGGGTGAGCCTGCCCCTCCTACACAGCCCCCAGCAGAGCTACCCTCGGGTCTGTGAAGGTTCAGTGGTGACTGCCCATGGGTGGGGATCTCAGTCCCACTGTTACCATCTGTGGGCTCATGGGCTTGCGATTTCCAAACATCCGTCCCTGTCAATTGTGTTCACCCACCCCGTGTGTCATACTCCACCCCTGTATGCATCTTGTTTGTCTTGTCTGTTTACCTCCCCAACGTACCTCCCCAAATATACCTACTTCCTCTACCACACATTCCACTCTCACCTGAAAAAAAAAGGGCAATCTGTACCCACAAAAAAATTACGCCCCATACATAGCTGCCATTTCGCACACATGTCTGCTGAACATGTAAACTGATAATTATAATTGGCAGTACAACATACTTTGTTGTCCTCACCCCTCTCTCAGGGGTGGAAGGTTTCAAATTTCACTCCAAATTTGCAACATATGCACACCTGTTGCTGGTAAAGAAGTGGGCAGCTATGGACCTTCCCTACACCCGTCCTGCACATCCCGAGCTGGTTTCCCTACTGTCTTTCCCTCTTTGTGCCCCATTTTTCACCACTTTCCTATCTCCCCATTTTCTTTTCTTTAAAAGAAATTAGCGTGGAGGTTAGGGGGAGTAAGCACTTTTAAGCAGTAGTTAGCAAGTTTGAGCGAGTGTGTGCATGTGTGCACTTACCTAAGTATTGCTAAGCGTCGCGCAAACCCACGCAAACCTGCTTACAACTGCTTAAAAGTGCCTTAGTCACTCTGTATGTCAGGGCCCTTGTTCTGTTCAGCAGCAAAATAAAACACCTCTGTTAGTCCGGAACCCCAGACCTTGGACACGCTTGACTGCATGAAGTACCACTAAGCCACTGCAGATATACAATAACTTGGTGCTGCAATAAATATATCATGCAAAACAATGAGTGAATGTAAAGGAAAAATAGGAAGGCCATAACACAAAGCTTGTTCTGTGGATCTTTACCAGCAATTGTTGTGGAATTGCATTACATGACTGTGATAACAGAAGCAGCCATACTAGCAGCAAATAATGTTATTGAGGCACTTTACAACCCAGCACAGTATCATAGCAGGGCAAACACTGGCATATCTGATTAGGGCAGAGGCCATACTTCCTGATTGTGAAACATATTTTAGCTGTGTCCCTCTGAATCCCTCTGAAAAGTACTGACGTCATTCAGAGAGGTGTTGTATTACACAATGACTAATTACAATAATAACAGTAGACACCGCTTGTATTTCATAAAAGGAGTACAAATCCATATGCACTGCTTCACTCAAGTCTACACTTACTGTCTCTATTAGTTGGAAGGTGTACCTCACATTTAATTACCTATCCCTGACTCCAAACAAATACGTATGTGAGTGTTTCATAGGCCTGGCAGAGGCACAAACACACAGGCATATCAGCTCATCTGCTGTTACCCACTCTGCAAACAGCTTTGTGCAGACTACCACAAGCATACCCTTATGTAGGAGTACAACACAGAAATACCAAAGGATCTAGCCATGTACTGGTACCAACTGACTGTAACAATGCCATTGTACCAGTGCTGAAAACACCTGTGGGTTGCACAGACAAAGAATAACAGGCTAACATCTGTCCACCATCTGGATAGGTTCACAGTTGGGACCTATGCAGACAGACCACCTGCCTTGATAAACCAACAGGTACACACCAATCCATTAAGTCCAGTAAGATAACACTTACACAATAAGACATAATGCTCTCTGTATGTCTGCACCCCCCCCCCATATTTTAAATATACGTGTGTTTAGGGTCAACCAAGGATGTAGGTAGGCATACTCAGTAGTGGAATTGTCCAGTTTACCTGAGACTCCTGTGCTAATGTCAGCAATAAAAAGTACACAAACTCTGCAGAAGTGAGTAAATCAATATGCACAGTATAATAGTCCACAAACAGTTCATGTGTCAAACGAATACTTCTCAATAACTACTTTTGTATGGCAGTCAATTACATAAGTAGAACTGAAACTACATACTCACATATATCTTGTGTAAGCATTTGTAGGGGTGACTTAAACACTACACTGATAGCTCTGTACTGGAAGTGGCAACAGTCAGGTCTGAGTACAACATGTACATCACTGTCTACACCTCTAGCTTCAGATATAAGAAGCATACCAACCTCCTGACTGAAACAACAGTGTACACAGCAAACAAGCATGGGCCCCACTCTGGAAATCTGAAAGGGCTACACCTACAAAACCTAGCATTTTATAGCATTGGGTTGCTATGACAGTGAGTACTGCAATTACCACACAGCAGGCTGTACGCATTTACCAAATGCTGTGCCCCAATTGGTGCAGAGGTCATCACATGCACATGTGCTGATACCTATAAAAGCAGACTGTACTTGCTATCTCCACATGCAATCATTACATTGCAACTGATACAGTTACACAGAACTTGTGTCTGAGTTTTCCAGGATTTATTACTGAATAACACTAAAGTTTACTTGAGTAAGGATACTCTAGTGAATCATCCAGCAAAAAATTTAATTAAGTAAAAAAAAAAACTTAATTAAAACAGAAAGGGAATTAAGTAGAAGCTAACTCTACTTGGGCAACACAAAAAAAAAACAAATTGTCCAAAAAAAAAACAGACGGACCTGAAAGTGACAAACAGGTATGTGACAGAAATGTGATCACCGGCAAGTAGTAGATGTTTATGAAGAGTACTATAAATACTTTGAAACATGCATGTATGGCAGCAATAGGTATGTATGCACTGATGCCATGCATGACTACTGCCATGGACAAATTAGTGTGTAGCTGTGTGCAGTGGGACATAACTGTGACATATGTAGCTCAGCATTTAATGTCAAACATCCAATCATGTCATCTATGTTCTGTACAGTACTGTGTATAATGGCTGTCTGGGGGAGTAGTGCAAACAGCTATATAAACATGGATGTGACAGAGTAACACATGCATGATAGTCATATAATGTGTAGCTTAGCATTGGCAACTGATGTACCAGGCTAGTATAGTAATGTAGCATTAGCAGCTATAAATACTCCCTGTAATACTACTGCCATGCACACATGTGACAACTGCTCATGTTGTAGCAAGGCCCAACAGGTCATCCGTGAGGTCTACAGACGTGCAACAGTATGTACCTTGTGAGTGTATGGCACACACATATGTAGAGATAGTTATGTGTCAGATATATTAGCATCTTAACATGTGCATAGAGCAAGGTACATACTGCAACTGTCTGTGAAGGGTGGACATATATATGTTGGTGAAGGTTGTTATGTGCATATTTTCATGTAGGTTGTAGTGTGTGGCAAACAAGACAGCATACAGTGCTGGTATATGACATGTGGTGTTTAAATGCTGTGGGTATGATTTGCTAAGTTCATAGTCTTCCAAACAGGGAGTCCTGCTAAAGATACATGGCCTGAGAATACCCTCAATGCATTCTGCACAAGACTGTGCAAATTTGTTACATAACTGTATCTCTCTCAACCCTTGCATAATTGATATTCCCACCATGAAAGGTGGACTGTATATGTGCCTACATGTAAATCTCTATGTACACCAATGGATGTTTATATGTATGCTCAAGCTCAATGTTGTAAATGTATTGCCATCCCTTTTGCTAAAACCCTGTACCCATCAACTACCACATAGGTGGTAGTCTACTCCACACCAAAACTGTGATAAGAGACCATGGGACACAGGTGGACAGTAGTGTCCCTTTTGATAATCACAGTGCCACACTGGTCATGTAAACCATGTATGGTCCACATGTCATCACAAAAGGTGTGTCATACATGGAATGAGAGGTCAGTGTTCCACTCCACTAATCAGTCATAACACCCATCATAAAGTACAATGGGCATTTTGGAATGTACCTCAGAAGACATCTACAGCAACTGTAGACGTCAGGCACAAACACCACAAAGAGTATTACCAGACTCAAACAGATGCCCTATGCAGACTGTCTCACAAAACCACAGCTACACTGTGTCGCATACCGCACACCCAGAGCCAAACTCTGCCTAACATATAAAGCTATGCCAAACCCACTGCTGTTGGACATGCTCCATGTCAACAGATCCAAATCCCTACAAGCTACACACTGTACTGATCTAAACCTTGTAACGTCAAAAAGCATAACATGCTGGAGTGGTACATGCTCATCTCAGACACATACCACACCCTGGAACTAACTACCTATCAATAGCAAAGAATGGTCCTCATTAGCAGTCATCATGAATAATCATGATGAATGGATGCGACATAGGAAAAGCAACCCGGGAATCACCTCTGTGGCTCTGCATGACAGGGGCACATGAACTTAAATTAGATGGGTGTTGAAGAGTAGGGTACCATATGTCTAGGCTTCTATAGGCCCTACGACTAATAGCCTATGAACTACCTATGACCTGATACACACACGCATGTACATGTTGCAGTAACTGCTATGTGAGTTTGACTGAGTGTGATGGTGAATGTGTAGGTGAATGTGTCAACGCTGTGTATATGTGTGATAGCCTAGTGGGTAAATGTTTATATCATGGTATGTAGTGTTCTAGCTGTGATCCCTGCAAAAGATATGCATGCTATTGCTAGGCAGCAAAAGCAGTATGGTATACGATGTGACATAGTCCCATGGTGTTGACTGGAGTGTGCCATTGTAGGCTAAAGCAGTACATGTATGCACATTGATTGTTGACACTAGTGAATACAAATCCCATATGTACTGTAGTACTACCTGAAGCTGTAGGCATAAACAGCACAGTGTGGTGTATATTCACATTGCTTTGAAACACTGTTTTGTTTGTTACCTGTAGTCCACACACATTACATACCCCAGACTGAAGGTTTTGTAAGTGCTGACACACAGTAATGTATGGTACACAGGTAAAGCTCATCTGGGTTGCCATACCTTTGTGTCTTGTAGGTATGTCTGATGTGTTTGTGGGTATGCCTGTAACATGACCTGGGTCGTATGTGTGTTACAGGATATAAGTGCATATCTAGCAACATGTATAGTGTAGTACAGCAGTATGCCACCTATATTGATGAATGTGCACATATGTTACTTAGGGGTATGCTATCAACAAGTAGGGTGGTGTACTGGTAGTACTGTAACTGTACTTTACAATCACTTCAATGGATGACAATTTTCTGTATGTATTAGCTTCATATAAACCTCCTGTGGCTAGGTGGTGCATTGTGTCACATACAGTGTGCTATGTGCTGTTGCATAGTCTTACATACTGGTTTCACTTTGTTGCTGTGCAGAACATGGTTTAATATTTAGAACGTGCCAGGCACTGTCAGGCAGTTGTGGGCTGAGCACTGATGTGTGGGATTAAAAGTGTGTATCTACTGACAGCCAATAGGTTGCTAGATATGTCATTTCATTGATATCTATACTTTAGAATGTTAAGTGTGCCACAAGACTTGCTCACAATAATTGTCTTATTTTCTTACAGGGACATGTCTCATCATTGCAACCCTGCCTATTCCCCTGAAGAGGAGGAAGTAATCATCTCCACACTAGTACAACATCACACCCTGCTGTTCTCCAGAACCAGCCAGGACCAGCATGAGCGTACTGCACTGTGGCAGGATGTTGTCCGTCGGGTTAATGACGTAGGCATGCATAACAAGACTTATGAGCAGGTACGCCATCACTGCAGTGATTTAATCAGACATGTCCGGCAGCATACCTCTGATGTCCGCAGACAACAGCTTGCCACAGGTGGTGGTGCAGCATCACACCCGCCCCTCAACAGAGTGGAAGAGCTGCTCCTCAGCATGGTGGCTCCTGGCCAACCACTACAACAAACACGTGTCATCATGGAGGCCGGAGTCACCCAGCATGTTGACCGCGAGCGTGCAGGTAACATGCCATATCTGTAGACTACTGTTAGCTTGATTATTAGAACGTGCATATGTCAGCTGTGTACTGTGTATTTGGAAGATGTGGAGCCTGGTATTGTGCAATACTGATAATTTTGAACATAATCTGTATGCCTGTGACTGTCAACCGTTGTACTACTGTAAAATTGCAAAGTCAGAGCAGCAATGCCACAGTTGTTGACACTGACAAACTGTCTCATATCCTTGTAGGTCCCTCTGGTGTGACAGCAAGACAGCAGATCCATGCTGGTGAGTGTTCTACATTTCATATGGCAAATAACATGTGCATGCCATAGGTGGGTTTTAGGCCATTTACACATGTACAACACCTACACTTAATGCATGCTCTGCAAGTTTCCTGTGGGACTATGCACAACCCAGTAGCATGAGTGGCTGCCTCAAACACATGCTATACACAGAGCATCCCAAACCATTGTGGTACACTGTAGTGGACATTGTATAGGCAGAGTCAATAAACATGCACACAACATACACCACCTTGTCATAAGCAGTACATGTCAATATCATACACATGGCATATGTAGACACCTGCTGTAAGGTCAGGCTCCAGTATCCCAAATGTCATCCACACAGCACACATACTATACATGAGGGGTAGAGGCCTATCGTGGGGCATTGCAAAACTCTTCAACAAACAAGACATTCATGCTAGGCAATGCTCCCTATTGAACACCTTACATACCCATGCAACAACTGCCAGTGAAATGGTTAATGTAGCCACAGTGCAGCAGTTCAGGTACAGCAAGATAGTTGCCAGTGTGGAACACATTAGTGGCCTTGAGTGACCACATGATGCTGTCTGATGATGGCTCATGGTACTACACTACATCCAGTTACAGTAACCACAGTATAACACATAGCATTCATTGCTATACACCTGACAGTTGTGTGCATCCATCCATGCTATGTATACCTGTGAGTGATGGTGCACAGGATGTTGAAAAGCATGTAATACTTGCACAGCCATGTTGTGTCCATGTACACATTGTGTTCCAGGGTGAGGCCAATCATTGAAGAACACACATGCATCAAACAGATGTATACTGTTATTAACAAGGACTCTCTACACTCGCACTATATGCTGTTGAACAACACACATCTTGCATGCTGACACGTGTGATAGGACTCTATGGCTTGTGATACTGTACTCCACCATCAACCACTAATGGGTATATTCTGTATTGCTGTTGGTGTGTGTGTGTGTGTGTGTGTGTGTGTGTGTGTGTGTCTACTTTAGTGGGTAGTGTACTTGTGTTCATGTGTGCATGTGTTCATGTGTGCATGTGTGCATGTGTGCATGTGTTCATGTGTGCATGTGTGCATGTGTGGATGTGTGCATGTGTGCATGTGTGCTAACATCAGGTACAGATTGTAAAGTGTGTTTCCTGTCTCCCTCTTACAGGTGCTGAGGTTGTGCTGGTTGAGTGCAGCAGGGAACCTGAAGACACTGCCACACATAGTGGTGATGATGAAACATGTGTTGTGGCACAGGCAGGTTTGACAGGATCTGTCGTTGTTCCGCCAATTGACAGTACACAGCTTTCCACACCATCTATGTGCACATTCATACTGCCAATACATCCCTCATCACCAATGGCCTTAGCTGAGGGACAGCATACAGTAGGCATTGACCAGGATAGTGTGGTATCTATGGCACATGCAACCCCTCACAGCAGCCATACCCAGAATCCTGGGACGGTACCACATAGGCGGATGTCCATGGGTTCTTGTGGGAGCACCACTGGTCGTAATGCCCCTGGCAGACGTGCCCCCACAGGTTTTACAACCTCAGGTATGTTCCAGGCTGTTATGCAGGCACAGGCACGTATGGAACGGTACACCAGACAGGGACTGAGGGTGCAGAGGGCCCATAACACCGCTGTCAATGACAGTATCCATGACCTTGCGGGTGCAGTGCATCACTACACCGAGGTCATTGATAGACATTAGGGGGAGACATTAGATGTCCTCTGCAATGTAATGTCCATGTGCCAGGACAGTGCAGGATGGCAGAGACTTCGACGTGGACATATGCCAGCAACATCATCCGCTGGCAGTCGTCGCGGACGACACCTGAGTCACAGCCACTCCCATAGTGGCAGTACCAGCCCCATCAATGTTGGAGCAGGGCTGTCAATAGACATTCATAGAAGACCATGTGCATGTGGCTCTGGCCAGTCCCAGCAGGGACATGGGTCCAGTCAACATGCCTCTGCCTCTGATGATAGTACCCAGTCTGGTTTAGTACCCGATACTGTCCGTTGCACACCTGCCAGGCACAGGTACTCTGTCTGTGGCCGGAGACGGTGATCTGAACAGTCTGGCAGGTACAGTCTGTAGCTGTCCCACAACCTCCCGTATATGGCAGCCACATGGTGGAAATGTGTGCATGCAGACACACACACATAATCCAAACACCTAGGGCTAACACATACACACACACATCACATTAACATTGACCCATGCTGTACTGTTGTCCCTCACACACACACACACACACACACACACACACACACACACACACACACGCACATGTCGATTGGATGGGTCAATGTCGGGGTCTGGCAAACCAACAACACACCCTGTGCATATGATGAAACTGTGCCACCTCCTGTCATCCAGATGTAACATTGATGCAGGAACAGGCTAACATGGTGCTGATGCACAGGGTGACTTTATAGCAGTGTAGCAATGTTAGCATGTTGTCAACAGTACAGTGCAATGATATCCCTGTAGGTATATCTGAGCAGACATGATGCATTAAAACTATGATAATCAATGTAGTATTGTTTACAACAGTGTTAATTCCAAAAATGTATTGTCCATCCATGTGCCACTAGGCTGATGTGTGTAGTTTTGACAGCATGTGTTGGTGAGTGGACAGTACGTGTGTTATGGGTGCAGTACAGATTTACAGGTGTACATTTGTGAACATGGTGGAGGTGCACTGTCTGCATGTACGTGCATAGTGGACACATGGGAAGGGTGACATGCCCTGTATTACACAGTGTCAAAATTTCATTGTTTCTATTGGTGGCCAGTATGCATTTTAATACACATACGTTTTAACTTGGGTACACATGTGTGTATGACATGGTTTGACACTATGCTGTGGGTGATACTGTTACTATCTGTCATTGGTTTGCATTCTGGTAGTGTACACAACCTCAACAGCCTGACCATGACCAATCATTAGATGATGTCTTGACAACTGACACACACAGATGTAGGGAACTCAGTAGCATTTGGATCCGTCCGGTACTGTACTATACCAGTAGCCAGTGGTATTGACCGCCACCCATTCCTGGGACCACTCCTGTCTGGCATATAGCCCTCTTAGGTACAAGCAAACACACTAGGGATATGTCTGTCCACATCTGGAAATGCATACAGTGGCCTACAATGCATTCTCCGGATGAGACACAACCCATGCTGTAAAGCTGTAAGCCAAATATAGCATAGTCATCCACATTTGTTAAACATAGTATCCCAACAGTACCACATAGGTAATAGACCCAAACATGTAGAACAGGTACCGATGTGTACATACAACCAAGTGTTATGTCATCTGTCCTTTTGTATTCACTTTTCCATAGGTGTTCTGCAGTCCCTCGGTGTATCACGTAACCAATAAGGGGCCTGTATGCATATCCACAAAGTTGTTGTACACCTATAATGAATGTCCACTATTGACAGACTTTGTTGTGTTTGAACATGTCTGAAATATACCCAAGGCATGAACCCTCACTCACACTATTCTATAGAAACTGTCATGGCTGTGTGTGACACAGATGACTTAGGCCACAGATCACTACAGTGGCTGGCCTTGTCACAAACATACATATATGACCGAAGGTCTGAGAAGCAGCAGCACAATCTGTCATAGGTGACAGATGTATTCATGTAGAAAGCAGGCTTCACACATATGAACTAATGGAGGTCACATGTACATATATGTATTTGCCACACAGATACCTGAAGTGTGCAATGCACATACTGTTGTTATACTGATATGTCATACAGTAGTAAAAGCTAAACACACAGCACATGGATTAACAGTGCCACATAACACACACAGCAATTGCAGCATTCAAACCCCTGTCTAATTAGGTTATGCTACTAGAGAGATACGCATTAACATGACGTGCTATAGGCTTTATTTGGGGTTTTTCATTTCCAATGCTATATTTGTAGGATGCTGACATCATCAGACTTGCCAAACAGGAATGTAACACTTTTAAGGTGTTTGCCTAGTCTACAAAAAGGGCAACACTCTCAGAGGGATCACACTCCCTCACACACACACAAACTCAGCAATTGCAGAATTCAAACCCCTACCTAACTAGGTTATGATACTAGAGAGATATTTATTAACACAATGCACTATATGCTTTACTGTGGGTTTCCATTTCCAATGCTATATTTGTAGGATTCTGACATCATAAGACTTGCCAAACAGGATTGTAACACTTTTAAGGTGTTTGCCTAGTCTCCAAAAGGGCAATACTCTCAAAGGAACTCACACAAACACATACCCCCACTCAGCAATTGCAGTATTCAAACCCCTACCTAACTAGGTTATGATACTAAAGAGACACACATTAACACGACACACTATATGCTTTACTGGGGATTTTCATTTCCAATGCTATATTTGTAGGAGGCTGATATCATGAGACTTGCCAAACAGGAATGTAACACTTTTAAGGTGTTTGCCTAGTCTACAAAAAGGGCAATGCTCTCAAAGAAAATCACACAGACACACACACACACACACACTCAGCAATTGCAGGATTCAAACCCCTACTTAACTATGCTATGATACTGGAGAGAAACGCATTAACACAACGTGTTATGTGCTTTAGTGGGGTTTTTCATTTACACTGCTGTATTTGTGGGATGCTGACATCATCAGACTAGAGATGGTAATGTGTGTGCACTTAGATTTATGCAGTCCCAGGACTAAGACATGGGGGACAGCAGGTGTTACCAGCTTGAACAGGACTCCACAAATCTTACCTTGTGTGATCTGTCTGTGGCCCAGTTGCCAATCCATCTGATGACAATACATATTTATGCACAGGTTATTGATTTTGTGGATACGACATGTGTATGGGATGTTGGAAAAGGCCTATTCAAAGTGTATGTGGGACGTGTGTAGCTCATTTCATTCATGTATGACCTGGGTGGCTGCCTTGCAAACAGTCTAGCAGGTTTGGGAAACATGATCTGCCCATGACCAGTCCAAAGTTGGTAGGGTTGTGTGTTTATAGGCTTCCAATAGCTCTGTTTCTGACTTCAATCCTGATGGACTCCATGGCCTTGCAGATCAGACTTCATTGGCTTATAAGACTATAGTTCCCATGGTCTGTTGTGCACCAACACTTGTGTAGTGTGCCATATGTTGCTGTAACCCATTCAACAGTTTCATATCCTGTAGAGAGGGTGAGGCTCAACAGACTGTTCAGGTGCAGACTCTGTTTGTTCTGCAGTTCACTTATGAAACATATAGGGGCACAATGTAATTCAATTGATGCCATGTTTTCAGCTTTGGAAGGAGCTGTTTACCCATTCTACATGTGATATCTCATGGTATGATGAAAGGGACTTTTGTCAGTGTGATGTGGGTATGTATGTATGGGCCTGTCTGACAGGATGTTGGCATTGTCAGTCATTTACAGTTGGCCCTGACTCAGGACATATATGAGTGTACATTGCTATTTATGACATAGCTGAGGGTAGTGTCATGGTTCTGTATGGACTCCTTCGCAGATAATCTTTCCATGACCTGGATTGGATAGTGTTTGCAGTGCGCATTGTTTTTGATGATACTGATTTCATTTTTTTTTCTTTGCTTTTCAACTTTCTATGACCAACCTAAGTATCTGTAGTACATATTTGATTATGACAGGGTTCCAATATATTATGTATGTGTCTGTTGTCATATCACTGAGTGCACAAGTTAGGATTGGTGAATTGTGAGAGGTTCCTGGGTTAACACATGCAACTGCCTGATATGTGTGGCCCACTGCTGTACTCACACATGGCCTAAGTGTGTGAGCATGCCCAGTATGGCCTTTCAATATGTTGTTGCCTGACATTTGCCTCATTTATTCATGTGTGAGCATGCCCAGTGTGACCTTTCAGTATGTTGCTATGTGAAGTCCACTACATTTGTTGACATGTGTGAACACGCCCAATATTAACATTTATACTATACGTGTGTTGTAAATCGAGTTGTATTTTTAATGCAGGGCTCACCTTTGTGTCATAACTCTACAGGGATTATGCTGTGCCTGCGGGGTTTCCAGGAGACACTTTGCATAGACTTATCAACATTTATTCCTACTGGCTGACCAGTGAAATACTGTCATGGTTTAGTGGTTCAGTACTGTGACTATAGTGCATAGTATCATGGGTTCAAAGACTGTCACTGCTTCATATTTTCATACTGGGAAGATCAGACTGCTTAAGGAACAGTAAAGCAAATATGACCATGTTTACCTGCTTTTGCTCAACTTTGACCAAACTTGCACAACATTGCTCAGTGTTAACCAACATTGCTGAACGCTGCCCAATATTGCTCAACATTGCCCAAAGTTGTGCTACTTAGTGTGTGCAATTTTGTTTACATATACTAAATAGTGGTAAAAGCTGTTTAGCACTGCTTTATATTGCTTAATACATGGCAATCATGCCTCAGGTGGTGCTGCAGGGTTGCCTATGTCAGATGCACATATTACACTCCCTATACATGTTTGATAACAGGTAGTGTCAAGTTAGGCATCCCTTTTACTATATGTGTGAGTCAGAGAGAGGTAGAATTTCCAGGGTTCCTACTGAGCCAGTGTATATGCTATGCGTTGCCTCTTTGCCAAGGCCAAAGCATACTGGGCACGCCTCCTTCTGCCTACTGGGGCAGGCTCA
Source organism: Protopterus annectens (assembly GCF_019279795.1). Taxonomy (NCBI): domain Eukaryota; kingdom Metazoa; phylum Chordata; order Ceratodontiformes; family Protopteridae; genus Protopterus; species Protopterus annectens. The sequence continues at coordinate 673,895,441 of NC_056734.1, read as the reverse complement.
GTTTGTTCCTCCTCCGTGTCACGCTCTGCCTGTGATGGCATTGGCAATGGTGGGGGGCTGTTTGGCCCAGCCCTATTCTGCTCTTGCTGCAGCTGTTTTTGCAGGATCATATTATGTAGCATAGCACATACCATGACTATTTGGGTACATGTAGTTGGTGAGTACTGCAAGGCTCCACCAGATGTGTCCAGGCACTGGAACCGTGACTTGAGCAGCCCAAACACACGCTCGATTACATTTTGTGTTTGTATGTGTGCCTCATTATGGCGTTCCTGTTCAGGTGTGTGTGCATTTCTGATGGGTGTCATCAGCCACGGCTCGAGTGCATATCCAGCATCCCACACTAGGTGACTATGAGGGATGTCCCCACTGGCAAATGTCTGGTACAGCTGTGTCAGATGCCAGATATGGGAATCATGGTAGCTTCCAGGGCAGCCAGCACACACATTCATTATTATGCCCTAGGCATCACACACGACCTGGCAGTTGATGGAGGGGAAACCCTTGTGGTTATAGTAGACCCTACCCCACTCACCAGCTGGTGCTTTGATGCGTATGTGCGTGCAGTCTATTGCACCCACTACCTCAGGGTATTCCGCTATTTGCTGGAAAAGACGCATATTGCTGGCCAATACCTCACGGGAATTGGGGAAATATACATGATCACCAACATGTGCTGACATGGCATTCAGGAACTGGTGCAGTACCCTGGATGCTGATGCCTGTGAAATCCCCATCATATCACCAGTTGGTCTCTGGAAGGTACCTGTTGCTAGTATTCTTAGGCCAACACATACCTTGGTTTCCCACTGGGGATGGGTTCCCCTCTGTTAGTTCTGTGTGTGAGGTGTGGCCTGCACAGCTCAACAATTTGCTGCATGAGGTCTCTGTCCACTCTATAGCGCTCCACTATCTCCAGCTCATGTAGCCCCTGGTAGGTTACCCTGGGCCTGTACACTCTTCTCTGTCTCCTCACTGTGGGTTGCTCAGCAGCATTTGCATTGTCACCACCCTCAGCATGTTGCATATGTCGCCTTATAACAGCAATGGCAGCCCCTAACATTTCTTTGTCTCAGTAAAGCTTTTTCAGTTTTCACTTCTATTAGCTTACTGCAGTGTTGCAGTGTCTCTGAGAAAAACATAGTGGGAAGTTGCTTGCAGAGTTTTAAGTGCTGGGCTGGGCTGGGCTAGTGTACTGCCTGTGTAATTGGCTGATTCTGATTGTTTTCACATGCTAGCTCTGTTACTTCTCCTTGGTTAACTTCCTACTATTTGTTGTGCTTCCTTTTCCCTTTCTGTTTCCACAGGGGGCAGCGCCGCTCAAACAATCGCGAACACGTGCACACCAGCTCACACGCGCGCACACATGCTTACACGGCCTAACATTTGCTGACTCCGGCTTAAATGCACTCACACAGGCGCAAACATGCTTACACAGGTTTCAACATCCTTACACTTGCTTACTCTGGCTTAAACGTGCGCACACAGGTGCACACGCGCGCACACAGTCTTACTCGGTTTCACAGGCTTGCGCACACACACGCATACACGGTGCTGGCACTTCTACAAGAAACTTTAGTGTTGTCCACGGCATACACCTTCTATTTCTTGCCTTTAGCTGGGGTACCTGTTGACACTCCTCTTCCAGTGATGGGTAACTGACAGCAAACACATGCCACTCTGCTCCAATGAGCTTACATTCTTTCATACATACCCCCCTCATGATGTCACCTATCTTCTACTCTGATACTCCCCTTATCCTACTCTTACACTCCATGGAATTTGCTCATTTTCTATGTGAAATTGGGATTCACTATCCTTACCCTCATTTGCATAAGATTGCCTATTAATGCTTGGTTACATCTCTTAGACTGAGCTTCCCCCCTTAGCAACCTCTACTCAGTAGCCATGTTGTCTTCAGCTTGCCATTCACTTGAATGGCAGATGTATATTTATCATGAAATGCCTATTTTTGGCTTTTAATTTTTTTTGGGGGGGGTTTACATCACAGCGCGTTTGTGTGACGCTGCGCTACGCTTAAACTTTGGAGATCGAAGTGAAAAAAATAATTATTAATTTTTTTTTTGCAACGGGTAGAATTGCCAATGGCTGTATATTTGGCCATTGGCATGCTTCCTCAACTGGATGCATCCTTTATTTGGAGCTGTCACGGCTCTGTTTTGCTATTTGCAGAATGGTACCCAGTTGACAACCGAGTACATTTCTGCACATAACACTACTCTTACTCGGACAGGTTAGGGTCTCCTGGATCACAAATTTACCTCATTTGCATAACTTTCTGCAGCAAATGAGGTAATTTGCATATCCTAGCCCTTTCATGTAAGAGGAGTTTTACGAGCTCTCTTGCACGCCCCTGCCGGCTGTTCCTGGATTGCTCGGCAGACATGTTGGCTGCATAGAGTCTTACTCTACTCTTAGACTCCATGCAAGCCTTTGTGAATCTGGCCCAAAGAAACCTATAAAAATTATACTGCTTAAATAAATAATTTTTTTCACAACATATAAGCTCTGTCAATACTTTAGTGCTTCTGATTTATTTGTAGAAGTTTGAAAAAGGAACCATTAATACCTTTGCCTTATTCACATACTTTTAAGTTCTATGTTACTCTTATGTTAATTGAAACTTGTTTTCAGGTGTGGTCCAGTTCAGTAGCAACTAAGGTATTCACCAATGAGTAATCACAACAGAAATAGAATTCTAAAGGTACATACCAAACCACAGAAAATTTAAACGTAGTTAAGCTCTTTTTAACCTTGTTTTATTATTGCTTTCTGTGGTGTCAAACTCATGCTTTATAACTGGTAAAATTCATAATTTTTGACATCAAGGAAATTAAATAATAAAGCATGATCCAAGTGAGTGCTTGTGAAGGACCACTTACCTGGTTCATCGAACCAGGGAACAGCAATTATTTAGATCAGTCAGGAAAATATAGTGAGATTAGTTAGGTACTGTTTTTCTGTATCTGTGTGAATCTATCCATCTGTGTTATTTTTAATATTTCCTGTGTCTGAAACTCTTGTGTTTATTGTAAATAGATATTTAGTATTTTCATTTTCATTTATTATTTAGTATTAAATATATTTAAACTTTTCATTGTGGCTCATATTTTGGAGAATATTTTATAACCTTTGAGAATATTCATATTTATTTGGCAACAATGTGGCCCCTCCATAAAACCTTGTAGCATTGGTCAAAAGCTACCATTTGTATTAGTTGTAAGAGCCTTAGAGTAGTTGGCTGGTGGCAGTATAATCTACCTTACAGTCTGGGCAAAGGTAGCAGAGCTAGTAAATCTGTGTCAGCCTTTCCTAGGTGTGTGTGTGTGTGTGTGTGTGTGTGTGTGTGTGTGTGTGTGTGTATATGAAAATCAAATATCAGAGTGTGTGTGTCAGCTAAGCTACGTGGAGCAGGGACACAGAGCACTGGTTTCACATAGGGAGTGGTGGAGGACTTGGCTTGGAGCACTCGGCTGAGGACTCAACTCTACAGCTGTGTCAGTTGGGTATTGGGGGCCTGGAGAGAGAAAGGGAAACCCAGTCCCCAGACTGAGTGTGTTCCCTGTGTGCTCTTAAGGGAAATTATGCCTGGTGCAGAGAGCTGCATCTGGAAATAGTGTGCATATCTACTTCTGTTTCAAGCAAATGTGCGTCTCCTGTGTCAGTGTAAGGACTGAGGCTCCTTGATTACTGGCCTAGAGCAGGGGCATCACAGTAACCTTTCGGAAGTCATCTACCCCAGACAACTGCCAAATTGACTATACTCCCCTAAGAGTTGACCCAGTTGTTTGGGATTTGGGAGCATATGCAGACAGTGACCTAACTTTTGATCAACATGCATCTCATGTTGTATGAAAGCCCTTCTATACTGCACAGCTTAATAACAAAGGGAGTGTGTCTGGATCTAGGGATGTTGTTGTTGCCATTGTCCCCCTTTACTCAGCTCTCATTAGGCCAGTCATTAAAAATAATGCCCCCTCTGTCACGTATCTGTCCAGACTCATACACCAAATGCAATACCCACAGATATACCTTATTAAAAGAATACAAAGCCTAAATAACATGCCCTACATGGACTGATTCAAAGTCCTGTTACTATATTTGGTTTCCTATAAACTGCTTAGAGATGACCTGTGTCTGGCATGCAATGCATCCTCTGACCCATTACTGATGAATTTATTGCACATCAGCAAGTCAAATGGCATGATAAATACTCAGTCTAGGAATCTAAACCTCTTCTGCAACATCAACAGCATGGTTTGGAGGGACAGATATATTCAACAGAGGATACTGATGCTGTGGAATAGACTCCCCATCTACATAAAGCAAAGTTTGCCCCTGTTCATATTCAAGCACAACTTGGATCTATGGACAGGAAACAGAAAATGTACCCCAGGCCTGCCCTCTGTACTACTAATGGACAAAGTCAGTTCCAAAATGATGTATCCTATGTATGGGTCCCCTCAAGTTAACTATTCTATGGTCCTAGCTTTTTTCTTTAGGGTAATATATAATTATCAACTATGGGATGGGAAAGACCAATATATAACCAAATGGGATAGGTTATTTCAAGAAC
>NC_056734.1:673873241-673875079 GCF_019279795.1 Protopterus annectens | reverse complement strand
CCACACCATTGGTGCAGGGTTATGCACAAATATTCTGATGCACAGGGTGAACAGCATAGTGAGAGGTGTATGTAATATTACCTGTGTATGCATAGTGAGGGATGTGTATGTTGCAGTGTTTGTGTGTGAATACTGAGAGAAGTGTATGTGACATAGGTTGTGTACTGTCGACATGCAACAGTCATACCATGTAGTGCAGGTGCAGCATGCATTGTGATGTGTTCACGGTATGTGTCTCGGTTACATCTGTAGCACCATGTTGGTTGTGATACCCGGTTCCCTCCTATGGTATACTTGCATGTGCCTACAGGTAGCAGTGTTTGCAGTCCCCCACGTGTAACTGTGGATTACTCACAGGCACGTCTGGCAATATCAGCATGCTACATGTACCCTCAACCTGACTGTTGGACACACCAACATGACACAGATGTCTGCACATATACTGCACCTGACGCATGTGGTCATTGCCACAGGCTACACTGGACAGAGACGTGACATACATAGCAGGACACATTACAGGTATGGTGACATGGTGCAGGGGTTGTACACAGCAGCCTGGCCAATGATGATGTGAGGTGCCACTTGGTAGCTGGAGGCCACACTGGGCATCAGTAGGACCCTGTAACAGTACGGGAACATGGCCACATTCACGGGGTGTACACCACTATAACGCACACCCCATAGTGTGCAGGTGGGGACCCTTGCCTGTGCGGTCATCACCCTCACAGTACTATGCACCCACATGATGTGCCACAGAGAAGGGACATGCACAGGTAGCCAGTATGGCTGGGACCTCTGGCATCAACAGGGTTGTGCAATGCATCACCATTACGGGTTAGTCACCACGTGGGGTTAGTGACCATTTCCCACCGTATATTAGCATACACCCTCACACCAAGCACCAGACATACATACAGACACACACACACTGTGGCGACCACACATGTGTATACGGACAGCTGACGTGTGTGATGCACCTCACTGGCCAACGTCATGCTTCCCACACTGATGTATGTACAGATCTCTACAATGGTGTACAGGGATGTGTAGCAACTGGGACATATTCCCCGTGATATGTGGCATCCCTGGTCACACATTCGGACACACATGGCAGTGCTGGGAATGATACACCTGCCATATGATGACACGTTTGATAGACATGCAGCGGTATTGATTGCATTATGTGTACCAACGCTATATCTGGCAAATGTGCTGCTATATGCACACGGGAGGTTGTAGGTGTTACAGGTGCCATGTGACATATAGTTGTTAACACCTGACCACTGTGTATGCATTATGTCAGCACCGTCACGTAACAGCGACATAGCGTACTGTTTGCACATGGCATGATAGGATGGTGTGTGACACAACTGTGAGCCACCCCCTGCACACATACATCTAGACAGGTGGTTCACCATGTTATGTACACACATCCCTCCATACGTGCTGTTTGTATGTCACCATATACAGGTGTCAGTGATGGGTCTGCATTGCATCTGCATGTCGTAGGTAGGTGCAACTATGTTACGGACATCGGCCACTGCACATGCATGTTTGCTGCATGCACAGTACAGATGTCACATGTGTCTCCTGTTGCCATGTTTGTATGCATTGCTATTGTTGGACATGTGTGTTGACATACATAACACATGGACTGCGGTATGATATCATGGGTGTCACAGGTGACCAGTACAAGGGTATGTGTCCCGGTCAACACTGCTACCCCCTGTAGTGTGAGCATTCAACAGACATGGGCCCACCTTCCATTCGCGTGTGTAGCATTGATTAGGCCAGTGTTATGCAAGAGGTACATCAAAGGCTATGTATGTATGTGTTGT
>NC_056734.1:673840741-673868241 GCF_019279795.1 Protopterus annectens | reverse complement strand
TTTGCATTTACAATGGTATTGTGAAGTACATCACTGTATCACATATGCAATGAGAGTTCTGCATGCATATCCTCCAAGGTGGTTGTACAACTATGATGAATGTTCATTATTGACATACTTTGCTGTGTTTGAACTGTTCTGCAGTATTACACATACATGAACAGTCACTCACACTATGTATATAAACTGTCATGTGTGTGTGTGTGTGTGATACAGATGACCTAGGCCACAGACAATTCTGATACATGTAGTTGACAAGTGCAGTAATGCTCCACCAGATGTGTCCAGGCACCAGAACTGTGACTTGAGCGACACAAACACATGCTAGAGTAAGGTTTCTGTATGTGCATGTGCCTCATTATGGCATTCCTGTTCATGTGTGTGTGCATTTCTGATGTGTGTCATCAGCCACAGTTGAACTGCACATCCGGCATCCCCCACTAGGTGACCATGAGGGTTGTCCCCATTGCCAAATGTTTTGTACAGCTGCGTCAGATGCCACATATCCAAAGCATTGCAGCTTCCAGGGCATCCAGCACACACATTCATTATTACGGGCTGGCCATCACACACAAACTGCCATTTCATGGAGGGGAAGCCCTTGTAGATGATGTAGGCCCTACCACACTCACTGGCTGGTGCTTTGATGCATATGTGCGTGCAGTGTATTGCACACAGTACTTAGGGTATTCCACTATTGTGTGGAAACGACACATATTGCTGCCCAATACCTTACGGGAATTGGGGATGTATACATCATCACTGACATGTGCTGACATGGCATTCATGAACTGGTGCAGTACCCTGGATGCTGATGTTTGTAAAATCCACATCATATCACCAGTTGATATCTGGAAGGTACCTGTTGTTGGTATCCTTAGGGCAACACATACCTTGGTTTCCACTGGGATAGGTTTCCCTCTGTTGATTATGTGTGTGAGAAATGGCCTGCACAGATCCACAATCTTCTGCAGGAGGTCTCTGTCCACTCTATAGCGCTCTACTATCTCCAGCTCATGTAGCCACTGGTAGTTTACCCTGTGCCTGCACACTCCTCTCCGTCTACTCACTGTGTGATGCTGAGCAGCATTCACATTGGCACAACCCTCCACATGTTGCATATGTTGACTTATAATAGCAATGGCAGCCCCTAACATTATGTTGTCTCAGTTAAGCTTTCACAGTTTGCACTTCTCTTAGTATACTACAGTGTTGCAGTGTGTCTGAGAAAAACATGATGGACTACTGTTTGTAGAGTTGTACGTGCTGTGCTGTGCTGGCCTACTGTACTGGCTGTGTAATATACTCAGTCTGATTGTTTTCACCTGCTAGCTGTGGTAGTTCTCCTTGGTTAACTTACTGCTATTTGTTTAGCTTCCTTTTCACTGTTTGTGTCCATAGTGAGCGGCGCCGCACATAGGAGCACAGTGAAGTGCATATCCGCTTCCACGTGCACACACAGGCTTATACATGCGTACAAACACTTACACTGGCTTACACAACATTACACGGGCTTCAACAATCTTACAGTAGCTTACTCGTTCTTCAAGTCGCGCACACAGGCTGACACACATGCACACATGCTTACTCAGGCTTACAGGCTTGCACGGGAGCAAACACACTTCACCAGGTTTGCAAGGAACTTCAGTGATATCCATGGCGTACACCATCACTTTACTGACTTTACCTAGGATAAATCATAACATGCCTCTTCCACTGATGAGTCACTGACAGCAGACATGTGACACACTGCTCCAATAAGATTACAGTGTTTTATACATACACACTCATGATGTCACCTATCTTCTACGCTGATAGTCCCCTTCACCTACTCTTACACTGTAGAGGCTTGGCCCATATGGCATGACAAATTGTGCTTCACTATCCTCAGCCTCAATTGCATAGGATTGCCTACTAGTGTTTGGTTACATCTCTGAGTGTGCGCTTCCACACATAGCAACCACTACTCAGTAGCCATGTTGTCTTCAGCTTGCCATTCACCTGCATGACGCAATAACTTTTAACTGACATTACAATTTGTATGTATATTTAACATATTTGTCTTGTTTTGTATGCACAGCGCATACTCGGAGATCGGGGGAGGACAACTAGAGTTTTATTAATTTCCAATGGGAATACATGCCACTGGCCTTATATTTGGCCATTGGCATGCTTCTTCAACTAAACCATCCTTTATTTGCAGATGACATTGCTCCGTTTAGCTACTTGCAGAACGTTACTCGGTTAACATCCGTGTACATTTCTGCACATACCTCTACTCTTGCATGGACAGCTTACTGTTTCATGTATCGCATATTTTACATCATTTGCATAGCTTTCACCTACAAATGGGGTAATTTGCATATCCTAACATTGTCCGTGCAACGTTCGTTTGAGGGGCTGTGTTACACGCCCCTACAGGATATTGCTGATTAGCTCGGCAGACATCTTGCCTTGCTCTACTCTTACTCTACTTGTACACCGACCAAAGCTTCGTGAATCCTGGCCTAAGCTTTGATGTGTGCTAATATGTCTATTTGTGGAGTAAGCATGGCTGTAGGTATGTTTTGATCTGCTACGTCTGTCATTTCTACAGAGCACCTCCCACTTTCATCATTTGTAGAGCTGACAGCCCTATAAGAACTATATGTACAGCTGTGACATTTGACAAGTCCACACATACCTGTGGTCAATACTAAACTGACTACTTCAGCACTTTTCATACCTTCAGATTTTTCTTGCAGTGGTATAGTCGATGATACTGTTTCCTATAACATGTATCTGTTTCTGATACAAGATATGTCATTTTATTACACCACTACACACAATATATGGAGAAATCACAGGCCAGATGCCATTACATTCCTTTTGTAGGACACACCCGCCCAGAGTGTTGTGTTCCTCACAAAAGCCAACAAGTGCTGATCAAAACATATTCTGCTATCATCTACCTTATGTGTTCGCCGGTATTTGCGCTTTCCGTCAGTGGCAGAACTCACATGCGTGTGTGGGAGACTGAACACTGTCTCCGGGACACTGCATAGCACCCTGAGGGACACATTTATGTTGTTTCTATTAACCTTCCACATTGACTATCACAGGGCATTAGTATTCATCCAGATTTGTCGAGGTACATGATTTTGACTTATACATGTTTTGTCATTTGTCATCACGTCTTTTTTCACACCTGTCCACCTAATCACACTAGTTCTGTACATTTATTTAGGTCAGGGTTACCTTCATACCTCTCAACTGTACACATTTTGGGTAAATGTCCCAAACTTAGACGTCTGATTTTGTTCCTTTTTTAATAATATTGTGCCTTTCTGGTAATTTAGTGGGAAGTCATTTGGGACTGTAGGGTTAGACAATAATGACAGACATTTGTTGTTTACAATTAATAACCCTCAAAACATTCATACTATTGACTGATCCATTATTCTATCCACGTTCTGACTTTGTAAGAGGAATATTTGAGATATTCCCTATTTGTACTTATTTTAAAATGCCTTTGTCCAGATGTCTTATTCTGATTGAGAGGTATGGTTACCATCTTATTCGTACGCATGTACGTCCATGATAATCGCTTACACGACACTAATATAACTCCCTACGTCTTCCCCCAATAGTTTATACGATATCCAGTAGATGGGTTCTTCATTTTAGGAAGTTAGAGGCGTCTGCTATACCCACATAGGTATATTAATCACTCCCATGGGCGGACCTCATAAATCTGTGCCAACCAACACCTAGGCACCTAGGCCCATTATTGCATACCCATGATTCCCAGACCTGACACCGCTCCACAGTAGTCATAACACATATTTAATGTGAGCGATAATAAATTATGACGACACTTCTAAGCACTATCCACTCTCCGCATGTCAGTACATATGTCTTACATTCTGTCAACCCATGTGTTATTACACTTGCACAAGCTACTGTTGCATGTACAGCTATATTGTAGTTGTGGATGACACTTCTTTGCAGCAATCATTACAGGACAGTGCATTTATAGATTCACTATTTTTGGAGTCCTGCAAAGGACACCTATATCCATGTTTAAAGAGTAGGACTTACAGATCTGGCACACTGATACTTTCCGGCCAGTAGTTTTGAGAGCAGCAGTGTATTTACCTTAATTGCATGTCTGTTATGTGTATCCATACTAGCTATGGTGTAACCTATTTATGTACATGTGTTATATCTACGAGGACATTTGTTTATATGTTTGTTAGGTATATATCAATTGATGTTGTATGTGTTTGAGTGTATGTATATATATATATATATATATATATATATATATATATATATATGTATGTATATATATATTTATATATATATATATATATATATATATATATATATGTCTGTACATTCTTTATTTCATATTTTTATTTAGTTTAAGTCTGTGGATATATATATCTATACACAAATGTATATATCCGTATATAGACATTACGTGTAGAAACCAGCATTCATTTGCTATGCTGTGAGCGGATTACACACGCAGGCACTTGCATTTCCTTATTGTGGGTTACGCGCAGGCGCACATGCATATCCTTATTGTGGGTTACATATGTTTACTAAGTCTTTGTGCTTACGTGGGCTTTATTACTTGTGACAGTACCAGTAAAATATCTGTAATCCGGTTAACGGACATATGCGAAACACACGCTCACCTTTACATATTTAAATGTCTGTACAGCACAGACGCATTAATTACACTTTAACATTATATGTGCTGTAGTCGTAGTTGAACCGGGACTGCATTCACGTTGGCCGGATGCTGTAACCACTATACGTTTGGTGCTCTGACTCATTTATATGCATACCCATAGTACATAGCTACATTAACATATGCCTCACCACTTCACTTATGACACAGACATCCATTCTCCTGCTGGGAAAAATGTGGTACTACATATTACACATTCCCTATTCCCTACTGCTCTGGACCCAAGCTGCATATTTCATCACTGCAGGGATATTCAGAACCCCAAGGCTTATAGTCCTGACACATACAAGTCTTTAATTGTCAGGGTGTTCATGTGGTGATCTGGGTTTAGGCTTGCCCGCCTGGTGAACGGAACTGACCTGACCATGTTCAAATGTCAGACAAAGCACATGGACAGAGTTTGTCCATTTTAAACATTTTATCTGTGTTTACAGACACAGGTGTTTGGGCACCTGTCAGCAGCTTATAATGTTGGCAATACATAATATGGGTGGGGGTAGTTACAATACATAATCCACGGTGTTGGTGTTCCCATTCACATTATTTTACCTGTGTTTACAGACACAGGTGTTTGGGCACCTGTCAGCAGCTTATAATGTTGGCAATACATAATATGGGTGGGGTGGTTACAATACATTATCCACGGTGAGTGGTGTTCACATTCACATTTGACTATTTCCTGTATTCATTCATACGAGGATTATTATTTTGGACATGAATTAGCTATGAATTAACTACAGGTATGCAGTAGTACAGTAAACATATGTGAAGGTTTGTTACAGTAAGAATGTACGGACCTCTGTAATACTCGGGACTACCCCACATCCTTCACAACATTTCATGCTAATGTACATACTATTATTCTGTGAACTTTCAAAGTTTGTGAGAGCAGTACTTACATCTATCCCTATTTGTCCACCTGTCATTTTAGGCTTTGTCCAGATTTTGTTGCTGTAATAGGTTGAGTGGTGGTGTCGGTATGTGATTGGGTTGAATATATACTGTCGATAATTCAGTGGGGAGTAGGGTTACCACCTCTTCCTCTTTGCGAGGGGAAGTCCCACTTTGGACAGTTGTGTCCTGCAATGACACCTAAGACATGGCAAGTGTCCTGTGATTTTAAGACACAGGTATATTTCTTATTTTATTTAATAGTTGCTTGATACAGGTATTTTGTATCTGAAACACATAACTATTATTTGGGTTAGCATAAGTTATTCACATGCTATGACATAAGCTTTTATCTTGGCAAACAAGTGTAATTCTGTCCTTTGCACTGGCCGGGGGTATGTTTTATCCTGCAAATTCTCACATTTCTACAAGGGATGTCCCACCTTGGGCATCTGAACAGGTGGCAACCCTAGTGGGGAGACCTGCATGGTGGACAGCTGTTCCATCCTGCATAGTATGTTTTGCATGTCTGTGTAGACACTGAACAGTACCGTGACTACACGATACATGTTTTGTCCAGATGTGTACAGTACTGGACACCGTGGCGTGTAAACAACTCTGGGGTTTCAACAGGTTACTTATCCCACGCGGGATGTACACACATTTTGCCGAAACATGAACGCGAGGGCATTTGGATTTACGTAACTGTGATGGGATGTTTACAAACGTGGCATACATATTTGCAATCCTGACACTGCCTAGGACGATACTTCCTACTACATATGGGGAATACTCGCTATGTGTAGGTGTACGGCTGCGCGAGGTTGGTAGCTGGATTTGGTGGACATTCGGACATGGGTGCGGGTTATGTGCTATACAGGGGTTGTTGCGTATTGCATTTGCATGCATGGGTTCTGCTTTTGGATATCCCCGTTCCGCATATAGCATCCTATGTGTATGTGCCGGTTACGTTCCTGTTCATGTGTATAGCACATTTTAATATACATATGTTTGTGTGTGTTTGGTATACAATTTGGACTGTCAGGTTTCTTTACGGTTGTTGTATAGCCACAACTGCCCAGCTGTGTACTATCACTAACACTGTGGGACTGCTGGTTATGGACACACAATTTTAAATATCAATTGTTCCATGGATGGAAACTCATATTGTGTTGCGTGCATTTCTGTTTGGTTCTCCATTTTGTGTGGTCGGGAACTGTCTTGCATGCTTTGCATATGTTTCATTATCCACGGACACTGATAGGTGCGATTACTATTGCAGGCAGGCTATAATATTCAGCAGTTTAGGTTGCTCATCGCCAGCCGACATTGACACGCCTCCGGGAGCAGCTTAGTAACGCCCCATGCACTCGCGCACGTGTCCTATGCACATGGATGTGGTGGCAGTGCACCTTCATTAATATGCATATGGCGCTACTACACCATTAATATGCCGCACGGCCGGCGCAGGCCTTACACCGGCCTTGCGCCGAGCTTCATGAATCCGGGGGCATGACTATATGTGACAGATGCTTGATCTCCATAACTAATAGACATTTTGTTTGATACATTTACTGGCAAAGGTAAGTAAAGGACAGCCTTCTCATCCATTAGAGAGTAAGTTTGGGAGTGACAGCTTCTGTTGAAACACAAAAATGACAACTGTTCAAATTCCAGCACTGTGCCTTGAAATTGATTTTTTTTGTAAAATCTGCCAAAGAAAAAACATACATGTCCTTGTTCGAACTCCACTTCTTTCTTGTCTTGTTTCAAAGATCATACAGGGCTAGGTGACATAGTTTCAGTTTTTAGATGTTAAGCAACAAGTCAGTGTTTATACTTTCAACTTTCTCCTTCATCAACAGTCTCTTCAATACTTTCAGGTATTAGAGTATTATCATTTGCATAACAGAGATTGTTAATATTTCACCCAGCAATTTTTATTCCAGCATCTGATTCATCTTACTCAGCACTTTGTATGATTGTTTCTTTTATTCATTTCTGACTGAGTAAACCCACTGAAGATAAGTGTCCTTTTTCACAGCTGACCTGAGAACACTGCACGGTTAATGACCTGTTTCAAGAGAAAAACAAAATATTATGGTTAAATGAAGGAGAATTGTTTATGTAGATTTCATGACCTCATACTTATTTAATGTTCCATGATTATAAAGTCACACTTGAACATAGTACATAAACATATGTTATGATTTTTAAAATTTGTCTGAAAGCTTGTCAGTTTTTTATTATTTTAATAAATAACATGTTACTTACTTCAAGCTGCTGATTTGGATTTTAGCTTTATCATTTCTTTTCTTGGCTGTAACAGATTTTGCAGCAAGTATTTTTGGACTTCCTAACTTTTAATTGAAGTATGTTACCTTGACCGAATGTTTATGGTACAAAAAGTATCGACAGGACACAAGAATAACGCTGCAAAATCCAAAAAGTGATAACATCAGGAAAATGATAAAGTAAATAAAACTACACCATTCGGTATGTGCATCACTTAGGTTGAATAGCATTTTTGCATCTTCCAGCCAGCAGCAATATGCTAGAATAGTGGTATCTACTGCTCCCTTCAGAGATGATATTAGAAGTTCAAACCTGTGCACAGGTTAAATGTTTTAACAATTTTGATCACATTCTCCCATTCAATATAGTGATCATCATTTAATTATTTATTTTTATATATTATTATCATGGTCAGCCTCTCTATTTTTAATTATTTATTTTATCATTTTCTGTGGCTCTATTAATGGGCCTTCAGGCTTCCAGTGTACTGATCCCTGATGGATAGAGTGTTTATGCTGTGACTATAATTCACAGCTGTATAGTTCCACCTTATATACTTGAGATTTTCCTGATGTTATTACTTTCAGAACTTTTAGAGTTGTTATTGTGTCTTGTCGATGCTTTTGGTGCCATCAATTTTTGATTGAAGTAACATGCTTTGATCGAAAGTTAGGAAGCCATATTTTTGTTAATGTGTTTGACTACAATAATTTTAATTGTAGATATTTGCATTAAAGCTGTGAGCTTACAAAAGTCATATCTTTTATCTGAAGTGCTTAAATTTATAAAACTTTACAGATAAGAAAATGAAAAATAATAAGACTAAAACACATTGAAATTGATAAAGAAATGGAAGTCAAATGAAGCTCCTCTATTAGAAGATTTTTAAACATTGCTGCATTGTTATGTAAAAATGAAAAAGTAGTAATAAAATATGTACTCATACTAATAGTAAAAATATTTGCTGGTGGGAAAATTTTAAAATGTTGATTGCAAAATGTAAAATAATTGATATTAAGCATTTACAGATTAATTAAGACGATATGTTTATTGTGGGTCTATATTAATTAATCAAACTTTCAAAAGTTTGAGTGTCATATGGTCAACACCATATGATCAAATGTTTTAATGGAGATCTCCATATGGCGTGGAATGGGAAGATTTCCCTTTTCTGCACTGTAGTCCAATCTCAGAGTTGGTATATTTAAAGAGTGGGGGGTGTGGGTGGTCCAGCCCCCCACGTGGGAAGTGCAAGGCGCTTGCCCCCCTGCTTAAAACATGCAGGTAGGTTATTTATGTAGTTTATTTTTTTTTATTAGATGTTTGAACTTTTAAAAGTTCGATCATATGGTGTCGACCGTATAAGAGTTGAAAATTTGAAAGTTTGATTGTCTAATATTGACCTGTTTATTGCAATCTTCTTTCCTTTGTAAATATTGTTTTTATCTTAAAATTAATAAAGGGGATGTTTACATGGATGTGAAGTGGGAAAGATATCATTTTATTTTGAGCACATTATATGGTATAGAGGGGTAATGACTCTATGATGGCACGAGGGTGAGACAAGGTTGGGCTTAAATTGTTCCTAGCATTTGCAATGGATGAGCCAGTGCTATAATCTGAATAACAAAAAGTGTTTTGTCACATTATAATTAAAGAAGAGGTAGGGTGATGTATATGACTGAACTGTGCATGATAGCAGGTATAGTGTCTAGTTATGGTGAGCTGGTAAGTTAAACTTTAGCCTTAGATTCTTCCTGTGGGGTTGGAAAATGTGGGTTGGGAAAAGCTCTGCCCCAAAGGGAACAATCAGAAGCTTGTGAGTAAAGTAAAGAATTCTGAAATGGAATACAAGATTATTATTGCTGATAAAGGTGACCAATGTGCCTTAAAAGTGTTTTTGTTGAATTAGACAGGGCAGTGCTGGGTCTGGAAATTATAATAGTGTTTCTCAATTTTAGTTCAAGTGTATTCTCAAGACCAAATTGCTGTGTCATATACATGGGACTGAAGAAAAGGAGTTGGAATGAAAATTAGGTATTTAAAGGTTTTAGTACATTGGCAAGCTAAAAGAGAAGAGATACAAGATCAAGCAAGGATATCTCTATGGAAAGAATAAGGTAGGACCTATTAGAGGTCAGGATGGAAGTTTAGAATCATAATCTAATAAAGTGCAAGCCCTAAGTTCTATGCAGGTAAACATTCAGCAGTATTTTCAGCCATGACACCAAATGCACTGGCAAACTGACAACTTGATCGAACCTTTATAAAACAGAGAAAATATGCAAATCAAAATAAATAGTAATTTTACTGTGAAAGAGTAATTCTGTCAGTCTATCTAATAAGGTATTCCTCATAAACGGTAACATGTCCAAGCACAGAATATTCTCTATGACAAATCTAAATCGTGTTTCCAGAAGTCATGGAAGTTAGTATAACACCCAAGTGCTGTCTGATTACGAAAGCACAATATACAGTTCTGAGAGGTACAAACATAGACCAGAAACTTTGACAACTGAGGACTGATCACCACAAATTTTAATTTTTTTCTTATGGGTTTAGCAAACAACTTTCTTCCAAAGTAGAAGAATGGAGTAAGATGAGTTGGAGCAGGTCAGTTGCAGAACAAAGCTGTATTAGTACATAGAAACAGGCTGAGGGGTAGAAAAAGCTGTATTAGTAGATATAAACAGGCTGAGGGATAGAACAAAGCTGTATTAGTACATATAAACAGGCTGAGAAATAAAAATAATTCCACAATGAAAACAGTTTTGTAGACAGTGAGATTAGCAAGCTTGACAAAATAAGCGTACTTAGAGAATTTGCCCTTGTCAGCGATTGAATATACAATCGTTAATCTCAGCATTGCAAAGGAAAATAAGAAAATTATAGTCATGTCATACTTGCAAACATATATTATACAAAGTAAGCTGAAAAACAAAAACATGGAAATTATAAGCAGCCTAGAAACATCTACTTGTAGAAATAAGGTGAACATCTGACATAAGAATAGCTATCCAGTAAGAAAGAAAGCAACGTCTTTTAACATGATCGATCATTTTAGTAACTGGTGCAAATCCAAAGTAATGCAGATTTAAAAGTAAAGCTGAATAGTAATAATACCATGTAGAAAAGCAATAAAAATCAGCCATATCACAAATAAACAAGATCAACAACAGCAAATGAAGAAAGACATTGTCACAGCCAATTGTACTGCACCGACAGTGGCTCAACAGATAGCTCTGTCACCTTTGGTGTTGCATGATCTGATGGTGGAGGGTTCTGATAGCGGAGAGTTCTTTTTCTACCTCAGGTACTTGGATTCATTTTTTATTGCTGGGACTGGAGTGCAGCATAAGGGGATTCTGCACTCCTGAGTGTGCATTCCTTTAGATGAGTTGCTAAATGGATGCCTTATTTCCTTGAGTTAGCTGCACGGCACTTATCAAAAAAGAATGAAGGAAGTTCTCCAGTACTTCAGCCAAATTTCCCCTGCTAAGTATGAATACTACTTCAGGTCTCCCATGAAAAGAAGACACTAGCTTAAAGGGACTAACCCAGTTAACAAACAGTAAATGTTTAAATAAAATTGTGTGCATATTGTCTTAGGTGCAATACAGAAGACCTACAGTGAAATCAAGTTTTGACACAAATACTCCAGTATCCATCCTCACTTACTCTAGAGCTACAGTAAACACCATAAATGAGACAGTTTTCTCCATTCTGAATCTGAAATCATTTAAATGTCTGTAATATTAAAATCATTCCCCAGAGCAGCAAGCAAGCTGCACCACTCAAGGGAGTATTTGGATGTATGTTCTCAGCAGAGAACACCAAGATTAAGGCAGGGATGAATGTTTTTCAAGGAAATGGAGCTGATTAAGTTCTATCACTGAAAAAAGCTGGACTTAAAGTTTTTAATTCCGTAACTAATAATACAAGGCAGACAATCTGGAAGAAGACTATCAAGACATCTTTCAATACAGAGTGTAAACTAAAAAATGACCAAGTCAAGACTGCATGAAGTTGTATCAATAAGCTGCATTAGTAAAACATATAAAAATGCCAAAGCTGACAAAGGGCTAAGTGAGAAGATGACATTATAGAGTGAGTAAGTGGACCAACAACCCATATATCACCAACAGTCGCCCCTCTAGAACCAAAAATTCAAGATGAACTGAAAATCTGTTTTAGTATATTTATAGTCAATAAATCAATTTCCTGGTAAAAAAAAGTAATACTCACAGCTGAAGGCATAATAGTAGACAGTGAGAAAACTAGATCTTAGAACTGGCTATGACAACAGCATAACAACATTCCCAATAAATATGAGGTTAAGTAGGCATAAATATTTCATATTCAGCATAATCTATGAAGCCAAGAGTTTCAAACTATGATTCAGTAGTTACTGGACGGCACAGAATATGCTAACTTTAGTGAGGGCATTAGTATATATTGAGAACACTGGCACAGTAGGATGATACAATCAAGCTTAAAAATATTTCCAATTATGCAGCACTGGAGCTAATAAAGATAAATGTGAATTTACAAGAAAGAGTCTAGACATTTACTCATTCATATTCTAAGAATAGAGAATATCTCCTAACTACCTCCTTAAAAAGGAGCAAGGCCAAAAAGAAAGCAATGCCACCAGCAGCAACCAAGAGTCCTAAAGGGATACTTAATTATAGTGCAAGATTCATTCAAGACATTTGAACAATCACTGGACCACAAAGAAACTTCACCTAAAATGGGTTTGGAATAAGAGTATGACAAAGTACTGCAAACACTGGGTGGCAAAGTGGTACAGTGATTAGCACTGTCACCTCACAGCAATAGGTTCTCTGCTTTAATAATCAGCTGGATTACCTTCTCTGTAGAGTCTGCATGTCATTCCCTTGTTCTTTTGGGGCTTCTCTGGGTACGTACATTTCCAGCCACCTGTCAAAGTCATGTAGTAGGTGAACTTAAAATTCTAAAATGTCCATATGGCTTGTATGTATGCGTGTGTGTGTGTGTGTGTGTGTGTGTGTGTGTGTGTGTGTGTGTGTGTGTGTGTGTGTGTGTGTGTGTGTGTGTGTGTGTGTGTGTGTGTGTGTGTGTGTGTGCCTGCATGTGTGCATGCATGTATGTGCATGTGTGTGTGTGTTTGGTTGCATGTGTGTCTGTGTGTGTGTGTGTGTGTGTGTGTGTGTGTGTGTGTGTGAGTGTGTCTGTGTGTGTGTGTGTGTGTGTGTGTGTGTGCCTGCATGTGTGCATGCATGTATGTGCGTGTGTGTGTGTGTGTGTGTGTGTGTTTGGTTGCATGTGTGTCTGTGTGTGTGTGTGTGTGTGTGTGTGTGTGTGTGTGTGTGTGTGTGTGTGTGTGTGTGTGTGTGTGTGTGTGTGTGTGTATTTACTGCTGTTCCCCACTTGCCTTGTAAACTCTATGGATAGCAGCAGCTGTTCACTGGATCACTCTAGAAGTCAGACATGACTTATAACTACAAATATTAAAAAGACTGTTGGTGAAATTATGGTGTACTTTAATTATGAAAAGAATTCAGTCTTGTTGTAGATGAAGTGAAATTGGCTTGGGAGTTACTTTAGCAGAGAAGCACAATGTTAATGCTTGGAGATCACTTACAGATGCTGAAAAGCATTTCACCCTGACAAAAAAGCAAGCATTAGCCATAGTACAGAACTGTGATGTTATTTTATACAGTTATATTGCCACAAGTTCATGTTAGCCACAGGTCATACTCCATTTGAACTCATGCACAATAACCCCAGATCTTTCTTTGAGAAATGAAAGATGGTCATGAATAATGCAGTGATACCCAAGGACTAGACATTGATCCCTTGACCCACTGGTTTGGTTAGCTCCAGTTGAAACTTTTCACAGAGATATACTCATGCACTGCATCGCTGACTCTCAGATAATCAGAAAAATAATTTGAGGAAACTGGAAACTTATTCAGGGGAAAAGAACAATGGAACTCTCACCCAGACAATAAAACCTACATTTGTGAATAAGAAAGCTGCCAATATCAGACAGTTGCTGGATAACCATAGTTACAAAGCCAAACATAGATAACAACAGAAGATTCACAGAAATCTCTGCTGGTAGATGCTGTAACATGAACAGGATAACCATAAGATAGTACAGATGGTTTACCCCCCCCCAAACTGGATTTCTAACCTAGGAGCACAGATGGTGCACCAGTTACTCATCTTTGAGAGAGGTGGGGAAGGAGGTGGCCATAATACAACCCGGCATCATATTTCCTAACCTCAGGAGATTTTTTTTGTATTCCCTGATGTCCCCCAGCAGGACAGACATGCAGTGACATTAAGTGCACACCCACAAACATTTCACACACATGAAGGTTTAGCTTCTGCCTTCCTCCTCCAAGTGCACACATGTCTTGTGAGGTACTTATACAATCTACAGCTTCCACTACAGAGCAGCATCAGCATCAGCATCACAAAAACCCACATTATCCCTTTGAAATGAGTGAGCTGGCTGTTGAACCCTGAAGCCTACACCTGGCCTCCAATTCATTTTCAGAGATTGCCAGTGTTTCTTGGGTTGCCAGTTTCACAAGCAGACACACCACCTCAATGCTAAGGGGCACATAGAAACTGTAAATTCTGCCAGTACATTTGCAGTTCAGACACATTTGTCTGCCCAAACAGCTTCTGGAAATGTATAGCCCCACACCTCCCAGTCTCTGTAGCTCCACAGGAACTGTGTACACAGCATCTTGGAGGTCTTTTTAAGCAGCCTACATTAAAACAAAGAGTGAAAAGTTACACAGAAAAAATAATAAGTAAAAACAAAATGAAACTACAGCCAAGCTAGAGCTTCCACTGAATAACCTCTCAAACCTCTTGTATAAGAAACACATGGGATATATATAAATGAACCTTAGGAAAATTACGTGCTGCAGATACACAGTAAATCTGAACACCCATGACTGTTTTCTTTTTAAAATCATATCAATAGACAATTTCAGAACAGCAAAACCAAACACCATGCATACACTACAACTACTCATATTTCAGCCTTGGTATAACCTTATCAGCATAAGTAGAAAGCTTAACCAAGTATAAAGAAAAACAGGTCCATTACCATTAGGGTGACTGCAAAATATCCCAACTAACAAACTAAAGCAAAGAGTGAGAAGGTCGCACAGAAAAAACAATCATTAAAAACTAAATGAAAACTCCAGCCAAGCTAGAACTTCCACTGAGTGACCTCTCAAGCCTCTTGCATCAGATGCACATGGGATATATGCAAATGACCCTTATGAACATCAGGTCTTTCAGCTATATGCTTAGTCAAACACTCTGCTTGTGCTGTGCTGATGAGGTCATAACAAGGCCAAAATATGCATATTCACAGCTAGTGGGGTTTGGTTTTATTGGTCTGAAATTGTCAATTGAAATGACTTAAAAAAAGAAATAAGTCATGGGTATTCAGAATTGCCATATAGCTGAAACACTTGATGTTCATAAGGGTCATTTGCATATATCCCATGTGCCTCTGATGCAAAAAAGTTTGAGAAGACACTTAGTGAATGTTCTAGCATGGCTTGAGTTTTTATTTAGTTTTTACTGATTGTTTGTTTCTGTGTGACCTTCTCACTCTGTTTTAGTTTGCTAGTTGGGATATTTTGCAGTCACCCTAATGGTAATGGACATCAGCTGGGTATAACAGCCCTGTGTTTCGGACATGCAGTCAAGTATTTTGCTTGTTTTTTCTTGATGAGGTCATAGTATGTTATGTATATTGATAGTTTGTGGTGTTTGTTTTTTTTTGTTCTGAAGTTGTATATTTAAATGATTTAAAAAGAAGTTTTAGTTCTGTGTAGTTAAAACATTTGGTAATTATAAGATTCATTTTTATATATTCTATATGCTTCTGATGTGAGAAGTTTGAGAGGTCATGCAGTGGAATTCAAGCTTTGCTAACACTTTCATTTAGTTTTTATTAAAGTGTTCTATATTTGGAATACCACATGTATGCAGCCTGAAACAGACATAGGCATAATGTCTTTTATGGGCATTCTACTGCACTGGGCAACTACCATTCTTTATTTTTTATGTCCTGGAACATGGTGAAAAGACTCTTGAATGAGGAGAGTTAATCGAGTTTCTGGAGTCCTGAGACATTTACTGGCAAATCTTCCATGATGCATGTGACTTTTATGGGATCAATCATCATATCTTGATTAGCAGTCTGTTAATGATGGGGAAGCAATGAATGCAGATACTACAAGGTCCCATTCAGGAGAGTTGTAGAATCCATCTCAGTCAATCCCAGTCAGAACAAAGGGTTTCATTATAGGACTTTTTTTAATTCATGAAATATGACCCAGAGAGTGGATGACAGTGACCCGGAGGGTATGTACTTCAATTTGATCTCTGTACTTCTATCTGATCTCACCAAG
Source organism: Protopterus annectens (assembly GCF_019279795.1). Taxonomy (NCBI): domain Eukaryota; kingdom Metazoa; phylum Chordata; order Ceratodontiformes; family Protopteridae; genus Protopterus; species Protopterus annectens. The sequence goes on along the minus strand of NC_056734.1, from coordinate 673,851,879 downwards.
CTGGGCATCTCTCCATGCATGGTGCTGGTTCTTTGCACATTAGTTTTCACTCTAAGCTTTCAGACTTTAGTTTTTTTTTGTGAAAACGGTTTTATATTGGCTGCACTTTGATTAATGGAATTTATTTACTTTCTTTATGTTTACATGTATGTAATGTTCTTTTTTTTTTTTTTTTGCTTTTATTCATTGTAGTTTTCTTTTGGATGGATTACTCCTTTTGCCAGAAATTTACTTTTTCTATTGATATTAGTACCTATCATCTGTTTTGTTTAGTTTAGGCTGAGAATTTTTTTAACAGGTCACACAACACATAAGACATATTTTTTTTCTTCTGTACAGGACAGCTGCTTATACTTTTGCTGGTCCCCTATTCTTGCCTGGAGTCTTACATGATCAGCTTGTGTGGCCTGGACTTACAAAATGAATTGTTTTAGTCTGTGGTTTTGCCATAGCTTGTAGCCATTTGGTTCTGGCTTAATTTTCTTTTTCATTGTTGCTCTGATCTTCTTCCATTTGAGTCAGGCCAGTGAGATATTGTTATTGTTATTTCTTCCTACAATTGTGTTGATATTTCCTGGAGGAAATGTTTGTTTGATTGGCTCCATTTGACTTTGGTCCCGTTGGTTCTTTGTATACTGTCTGAACTGGTCATTCCATAATGGGTATTTATTTAATGATGTGCTTTTTTGTATGATAGCGAGCTGATTGGAGGACTATTTCCCTGCAATGGCCTGATAAGGTATTTCTCATTTGACCTCTTTCACATTGAAAAAATGCTGACCTTGTATTCTTCTTTAAAGATACCCCACTAAATAGGCATCTTAGTTGCAGCTTACAACTAGTTTGTTTTTAGTCTGTTTTTCAGGGCTTCCTCTGTGGAGTGGGGGGGGGGTTGTTTCCATGTAGCAGGTTGTTTGGGAGGGAGTTCATGATTTGGGAAATTTTATAACACCTTGTGTTCCTGAATGCATATCATTTAATTTATTGGTTGAGATCTGGAGATATCACTCATTCAGATTAGCTACTTGACCTATTGTTGACAGTCTGTTTACTCCCTGCTGGGACTTCTCTTCAGTCGTGTATCTTGTACTCTTAGAATTTATACCTTCTCCTTTTGCTTAACACCTGAGCTCCCATTCTAAAGAGGATCTCATGACCAGTTTTCCAGCTGTATTCATACCACACTTTCTACCTCCTTAGTAGGGGAATATGCTTCAATGTTGTTTCAGAAAGAGAAACCAGTCTTAAGACATGATATCTAAACCAAGAAAAAATCTAACACTTTTAAGTGCGTGAGAGCTACTTGGTTCTGTCCAGAATAACAACCATAACAACTTGACTAATATCATGGCATCTGTTAAAATATGATTTGTTCAGTATAGTAAAAATATTATTAGCTGCAAACAAGTTCAAATCAGATTACTGCATCAAAAGCTAATTCAAAGCCAGCACCTTCATAATGTCATTAGAATAAAGTGCATCTTGGACCACAACATAGGCCACATATTTAGATTACACTACTAACAGTATTACAGGCCATAAGAAGCAAACCTATAGCAAAGTAGTTTGGTGCCCTGGGGAATGCCATCAGGTATAACAAGAAACAATGCCATAGTATAGCAAAGAGCTGTTATCTCCTTGCTACAGTTCTCACACAGTCATTTAAGTATCCATAACTTGTAAATGCTTACCAAGAATACCATTATGTTAAAGAACTGATCAGTGCTCCTTCAAAAATGCTGATCATGCCCCTTAATAACTTTCAGCAGGGACAACAACCCCTTCTTCTTGCATTTGCTTCAACTTTGAGAAGATGGAGTCAGTAATGGAATTTACTGTTGGTGTAAGATTACTACTTGTCCTTTTTCAAAAATGTTTGAGGCCTAGGCATGGTATCCATAAAAAATTAAGTTCAGATCATGGCATTTGAGACAAGAAATGAGAGCATCTAATATCTCCTGAAACAAAAGCAGTGTACACATTTAACATCTGTCTCAAGTGCATACTGAGTCTGTAATTTATACATACAAGACCTTCTGTCACAAGAGCAGGTTCTGAGTAAATAATTCTATGCAAAGCACCATTGTTCAGTCCATAGTGCCAGTGACAAAAACTATTGATACACACTGTGGTTTGAGATTTAATCTTCATGTCAAAATTCTTTAATGCTACAATTGTGTTCCAGCACTGTAAAGTATATCATTATTCAAAGCAGTCATATAAACTCTTTCATGCTATATCTAATAAAAGCAGTTTAAAAACTAATTATTTGTAATGTGTTTATACAAATTATTTCATGTTACAAATAGTAAACACAACTCAAGTGCAAAGGAAAAAGAGGGCAATAATGAAAAACTGTATAACTACATGAAATCATTCTACCAGTCTATTATTATATTTCATTCTGTGAAGCTGAACATTATTGGAAACAATAACATAGTTATTGCACACACACACACACACACACACACACACACACACACACACACACACACACACGCGCGCGCGCACACATGCACGCACACACACACGCACACACATACACACACACACGCACACACACCACACACATGTATATATCTATATATAGATATATATATATATAGATATATATATATATATATATATATATATATATATACATACATATATATACACATTGCATATATCTATCTCTCTCTCTCTCTCTGTATATGTGTATGTGTGTGTATATATATATATATATATATATATATATATATATATATATATATATATATATAGATATATAGATAGATCTATATATATATATATATATATATATATATATATATGTGTGTGTGTATGTGTGTGTGTGCACACACAAACACACAATATACTTTTTTATTTTAACAATAAATAACGTTGCCCTTAGGTATTGGGAAATTTGTGGCATATTCTTCTGGTGCTACAAACATGTAAATTGTTGTATGCATACTGCTTTTCCTGGAATTTCTGAATTTTTGAAATTGATTGTTCTCATAATTCAGTCAAAACACAATCAGATTTCATCATCTAGTCTATACCAATCCACTTCCTAGCTTACAGTAATAGGGCTAGAAGTAGGATCATAATACAATATTGTAGTTTGCACCTCCCAGGGGAACATTTCTGCAAGCCTACCATGTTGTCTTGTAGGGCCAAGTCAGATTTTGCATTGTGTTGTGAAGCACTTTTCCTGACAGCATGATAAAGCTAAGTACTTGATTAAATGGGGTACAGACTTCTATCAACAGTAATATATTATTATGCTGTTTCAAACAATGACAAATAAAGAGCCAGAAAGAGGTAATGGTGTTCACTATTATTATTATACTGATCCTTTACACGTTATATTGTTTCATGCTGCTCTGATATACGTACTTTGTGCACAAAATTATGTACGTTTTTCAGGCACAGCAAGGGGAACTCCTATCACCCTCAAATCAAAATGAACACTATATTAGGTTCTAAGGATGGCTGGTCAAGAAAAAGAAAAAAAAAACATTCTAGTATAAAAACTAAGTGACAGCACTCTACTTAGTAATAAATGGAGCCCTAGTTTATTATTTTATGCAAATTTCTTTTACAACTAAACATTGTTAACCAGGTAAGTCCAGTGAAAACAAGTAACCTTTTTCAGGTGGGAACCTAGGAACACTGACTGGGTAAATAACTTGCTCACAGTCACACAGTAGTCAATTGGAGGCCGAGGGAATCAAACCTGTGACTAAAGGAAGTACCACATTTACAGCTAATAATCTTATAACTCTGCCAGTGATTGTCATATTTAATGCTTACATGGATAATATGCAATTTACATTGACAACAAAAAAATCTAGAATCCTTTGTTGCAATGCCAATGTGGTCAGAAAGTCCTTCTATGTAGCACATCTCAGTGCTAAGAGTTTTGTATCCAGGAAGAAAGAGGTCATTGCCTCCCTCTACTCTTCCCTCATTAGGCCAATCATTGAGTATAATGCCCCATTTGGCATGTACCTCACTAGACACCTGCAATAAAAGTACCTCACTAAGAGGATCCTAGGCCTTAAACACTTGCCCAATATGGACAGACTAAAAAAAAATCCAACTATTGTCTTCCTCATATCGTCTACTTACAGGCGATCTCTGCTTGACTTACAAAGCCATGTCTGACCCAGCACTGTTAGAAATGCTACATTTAAAGAAATCCCAATCCCTACACACCACACACTCCAGAGACCTCAACTTCATTACCACAATCAACAGAACATACTGGAGGGACAGGTTCATAACCCAGAGACTGCCCATGCTATAGAATAGACTTCCCATAAATGTCAATCAGAGCACCTTGCTGACCCTCTTCAACAGAAATCTTGATGAGTGGATGGGAAATAGAAAATTCACCCTGGGGATAACTCCAGTGACTCTATTCGACAGAGGCACTGGGAACTAAGATCAGGTGGTACAATGCTTGGGTAATCCTATGGCTAGACTTGTAAAGGCCCCAGGGCCATTAGCCTAGTACACATCTATGAACCTATGAACCTATGATAGTTTGCCTGCATACCATCTGTCACTGCCTACTTAGTATTACAATACTGTTGTCACAGTAACTAGGAGTAACAATGCAGATATGAGTGCTGATTGCATGTTGAGTGACAGAGTGCATAGCAGTTACACCATCAACACTGCACCATATCATTAAGGACATCTACAGTTAATACATGATTTTCATGGAAGACTGGGGGACAGTCATCTTTTTTTTTTTACCTTGATTTGGAGTCCTAGCTATACTGTGACCATCTGACATACCTGTGATATCAAATACAAAGGCAAAAATAAGCTGACCACACTGCTAAAGGAGACTCACAGACAGAACAGCCAAACTAAGAAAAATAAATAAAGAATTGGTTTATTGAGGAAGGTTAGTGCTTTCGTGGGGTTACCGCTTCATCAGACCAAAATACTATATTCCTCAACAAACCAGTTCTTTATATATTTTTTGGTGTTCAAGAGAAGTTTATCTTGCTTGGACTGCTTGGATCGTGTTGGTTGACTCACATTTATTTTTCTTAGTATACCTGTGACATCCCCAGTCTCTCTGGCCAATAAACACGTGAAAGAAAACAAAAGCTGGATAAAATGCCTGGTATACACCTCAAGCGAAAAAAGACCACTAGACACTTGCAGCTTCACAGTTTTTGGTTTTATAGAGGGCACTACTGTGAAGCTGCAAGTGATTTATTTCCTGACGTGGATTATTCCATTTTTATCTTCAGCTGTGGTCTAACCATTGGTCTTTTCATTTTTTTTCTCTGGCCAATAAGTCTACCTTGCATCCAGGACCAGGGCTGCTCTGGGGTGGGATGAGGAATCTGGCAGCAGAGATCTCACATTAATTACATGGGCCAGAGAGAGATAAGTCAAAGCATTGCCCGTGCAGCACCATCTTTGGCAGCTTTTGGGATTTTCTGTGCTATGCCTTCTCCCCTATCCCTTTTGGCCAGCAAATGTGGTACAATGTCCTCTCTGTAAAGAGTAGGAGAGGTGCACACCCATACACACATGCGCGCACACACACACACACACACACACACACACACACACACACACACACACACACACACGCATGCACGCACTCACACACGCACACACACCCATACACACAAACACACACACAAACACACACTGCTTGACTGAAGTGTGTGTACTGTTTGACTTGACCTAGATTGTTCAATCTGCATGTGTGTGTGTGTGTGTGTGTGTGTGTGTGTGTAGGTTACTTTTAGAGTCCTCCCCAAACAATGCTTCTGTGATTAGACTTAAGCAGCTCCATTTTTGCACATTGGCTTATTTGGTTTTTCTGCTTATACCCATCCCTTCAGAGCAGGCTGTTCTAGTGCATATACTAAACATAAACCTGGATCAGCACAGCCACAAACAAAAATGTATCCCTCTCTGCCATATAGCTAGCAGGGGACATTAGTACTTGCTTTGTTGAATGAAAGTATCTTTCCTTGTAGAAGAATCACAAAGGAACTTTTGTTAAATTTCTCACAAACACTGTAAGCACGTGTACTTATTTACAAGGTTTCATCGTTGGAATACTTATCTTATTTCTGTCCTCTAGGTCATAGCATATCTAGTCAGATAGCTAGAGCTGCCAATTCACTCCCACTTTGGAATGCAAACAAACAAAAAAAAAACCTCAGAAAACTGATTTCATATTGACATTGCCATTCAGATGTTTGATCTGATAAAAAATGCACCACAAATTCTCAGTTTTATGTACTGGATTATTAGAATAAATGACACAGGGTATTGGTAAGATCTGCAAAATTCATGAAGGTCCTATCAACTCTTTCTCTCCCACAGAGCTCTAGAAATGTGTGCTGTAACTTCCAATGGTTACATCCTGGGCCTTTTGACAACATCAAGTTATATCCTCATAATTCCAAGAAATGCTAATATCTCTACAACCATAACATTAATAAAGAAGTTTAAATGGCAAATTGTTCAACACAAACTTATCTTTACAGTAGTAGCATTCAATTGATTTTATGTCTTAAATGGATTTTACAGATCACAATAAACAATAAATATTTATTTTTGTAAATGACTCAATCTACAGACATACTGCCAGTAGAACTTAGTTCGACTGTGAGCCAAGCAGTTCTGCCTGTGTTACTTGATTGTTGAAATATTTAGATAAATATAAACAATATGTCAGTAAAAAAAACAATATATGATGAAAATATAAATATCTCTCTAGCCACACTAGACAATTATTTTTGGTTGACAGCAACTGAGAAAAAAATGCCATTTTAACTTAGGGAAGTAGTTAAAAAGAAAAAGTTAATGAACTAAATAAAATATATGATAGCACAATGATTTTTTTTCAGAGAGTTAATGACAATATGCATTGAATTGTACATCTACACATACTGTGAACAAACTTAGGCGAATACACATAACCTTTCAGTGAGAACAGTATATGTAATCATGAAATTGATGACTGGTGTATAAGCTTTACATGTCTACAAAAGACTATGGACACTGTTTCTTCTTTCCTCCTGAATACTGGAGCTCTTACCTCACTACTAACCTCTGGTGTCTTCTGCCTAACCACTTTTCGACTTTAACTATGTAGTTTCTACCCACTTCTTCATAAGGGCTCCAAATCTGAATCACTAAGAACAAGGTATTGCAGGTAAACTAGAAGCCGTAACACAAACAATAAGGGAGCCAGGAACACAGTGTACAGTAACAACTAATAAGGTGTTAAGTCTCACCACAATGACAATTCCACTGTAGGTACTGAAGCATTGTTGAAAATCATTAATACCCTCTTTGCCTTATTCCTACTATATGTCTCAGTTCAAATCAATGGTGGTTGAGCAGCTAGCTTGAATTTAATCTTGCAGTGCATTTAGCTTCAATGTATAGTACTGAGCAAGCTGGGGCTGTACATTTTGGGCTTTTTCACCATTTCTTCATTGTGGTACAGATGTGGGGTTAGTGTATATAATTTCAGGGGGTCGTAAGAGAACTTGCCCCCCCTTGCAAAAAAAAAAAATTTTTTTGTTTATTTGGCACTCCATTTTTAATAAATAATAAAGCCCATAATAAATCAGGAAGAATTGTCTTCTCCCTATTTCTAGATCTATCAGAAGCTTTTGATACTGTATCTCACCTCCCACTCATACCCCAACTCTGAAAAATTGGTTTCCCCCCCTCCTCTCTCAGCTGGTTCATAAGCTACCTATTGGACAGAGAACAAGCAGTTAAGTGGCAAAATTCCCTCTTTCCTTATCTTCATACCTCTACTGGCATTCACCAAGGCTCTATATTAGGACCCCTCCTTTTCAGTATCTTTATTAATACTCTCCAGTCTTCATTTAGTCAAGGCTCTCTCATGCAATACACAGACAACGTTACAATTACATGCTCCACTGACTCCATGTCTGATCTCCAACAAATTACCCAACACCTTTACCTCCATACAGATCTAGTTGTTCAGTAATCATCTGTCCCTTAATTCTAACAAAACCAAGCTAATCCTATTTCCTATAAGTAAACAATTTCCATAAACAGCTCCCAGTTCTCCATACTTTCTCAAAGCAATACCATAATTGCAATTGTTACCCACACCAAACTGCTAGGCGTAGTAATAGATGAACATCTAAAATTTGACCTTCACATTCATAACAATATCAGTAAAACACAGCAAAAGCTAGGCATTCTTTACAGGCATAAACACTTCCTTAGCCCCCCCCCCACCACCACCACACACACACACACACACACACACACACACACACACACACACACACACTCACACACACACACACACAAAACAAGCCCTAGCTACCACCTACCTACTTCCCTTTCTCATCTATGGTGCCCCTTTACTTACCAATCTACAAACCTCCCTAAAACAAAGCTCAGAACATGTTATCATAAGATCGCCAAGTTTGCTACAAATGCCAGACATTATACCAGTCACTGCACAGCTTTACACTCCCTAAACTGATTTTAACTTCCACACTTTTTATCCTACCAGCAATTAACAACTGCTCATAAAATTATTTATGATATTTATAAAGCATCAGATTGTCCTGCTCTTAGTTCATTATTTAGTTGCTACCAGCCTAAAAGTCCCTCAAATCAGAAAATCTACACTTTTGCAAGGTCACAAGCCAAAATTAACTGCTGGCCAGCTTCTTAACTCTTGTACTCTAGCCAGAGCTTGGAATGACCTACCATTAACAAAAATAACCAATACGAATTATACCTCATTTAAGAACTCTTTATGGCACTATTTTTCTTCTAACTAGAACAGCACTTGTATTAAGCCTCCACCCTCTATAACCTAACCGTCTCTGCTTTATGAAGATATTCCTACCTCAATAATTATTATCTACTAAATGTCCGGTGATGACTTAACTATACCCATTTTGCTGTAGCTTAATACAATTTATTTCACTTTTTTATTTATGCTACAACTTTAATTTTGTGTTTAGTTTGTACCCAATAGAAAACATTTGGTTTTTACCTTTACATTTGACTAAATGTCAATTTCAAATCTATTTGCATATTCTTTGTAAATTATCATATTGTAATGTTCTCTTGTATGGTCGTGTTTTTTTTTTTTTATGGAGCTTTTCTTCACAGGCCTCCACTGAAAATGGACTCTGAATGGCCCAGTGGACTATCCCAGTAAACAAATACCACTAAATGAATAAATATTTAATTTTTGATAAAACTTGTGAGCTTCTAGGTAAACTGTATGTCCCTTAACACCATTAATTCTGCTATCCCTACCCACATATTTTGCTGAACTTGTTGAAATCACATTCATTCTGATAATGTACTTTGTTTATTTTGTTTTTTTAATCCTTTATATCTTTGTAAATCCACTGAATCTATCTGACTACATTTTTCTGACTCAAGCAGTCCTACTGCAGGCCTTTGCCATCCTATAATTCAATCCTACTCTGTGCCGTCTGTCTTCTCAATGTGTCTTTTCTTATTACTTTTATACCACCACGTCTGTCTCTATTCATTACTTTAGGTACCCCAATTGTAAAGGGGTTCAGAAAGCTGGGCTATAATTCCGCATGCATTCATGATACTGGGATAGTTCTCTTAGTCTTTTTCCAGTCAGGCATAGACTTTCCTCACAGGCATGAGCATGATGTTATGCCTGCACACATTTCTGCAGGCATCCATGATATTACATAATGTCATATGCCTAAAGCTCTGCTCTAGGCACCCAAAGGGATGCAGTTACTGCAAGCAGCTCCTTACCCAAACTTTAGCTTTATTAATTCTGCTGAAAGTACTGTACAATGTAATGTTGTTCCTTAATACACCCTGCTTTAACTGTGTACTGTATATATATATATATATATATATATATATATATATATATATATATATATATATATATATATATATATATATATATATATATATATATATATGGTTATTTTCCTTTATAGCCCTTGCGTATGTAAACTTTTGAACACATCCTTTGTTTTTAGTTATAGAATATTTTGTACACTTACTGTGACTCTTATAACTGTAGTAATGGACACAGTGTGTCCCTTGTAAGTATAGTAATGGACACAAAAAGTATGTCACTTGTAAGTATAGTAATGGACACAGTAAGTGTGTCCCTTGTAAGTATGGTAATGAACACAGTAAGTGTGTCCCTTGTAAGTATGGTAATGAACACAGTAAGTGTGTCCCTTGTAAGTATAGTAATGAACACAGTAAGTGTGTCCCTTGTAAGAATAGTAATGAACATAGTAAGTGTGTCCCTTGTAAGAATAGTAATGAACACAGTAAGTGTGTCCCTTGTAAGTATAGTAATGAACACAGTAAGTGTGTCCCTTGTAAGAATAGTAATGAACACAGTAAGTGTGTCCCTTGTAAGTATAGTAGTTCTACACTGAACTTTCTGGGAAATTGAAAGTGAAAATGAGTACTTATAGTAAGTAAGCATATTAAAAAGTAAGGAAAATCACAGAATGATGAAAAAGTGCTTTTCTCCAATGGATAATTTCAGTAACATGGTATTAAAATGTACTGTTATTAATGTGTATGTTTCTTGATGGGGAAGACCATCTGAACATAGCTTGCCAAGTCAAACTTGAGTACCAACATGTGCAGAATAAAACAATATGGCTTTTTAAGAGATTTGTACTTTGAAATAACAGTTTCTGAACTCTAATAGTGTTTTTCTACTAGCAACTTGGCTTGTGCTTTGAAAGAAATGTTGCTGTACTCTTAACAGTATTTTTCTACTAACAACTTAGCAATTTCTATTTTGTGTTCAGGCCAGTTGTGAAGGCTTGCGTAAGGTGTGAGCTGCCCCTGCTTTTTTCTAGAGCTGTCAGGGACTGTTACACTGATATAAACACTACTCTACTGCAAAACCATTTTAATTCCATACTTGCATATGTGCCAAACCAAAATAACTTTTCCGTGCCAGTCACAGGCACACATTTTACTACATACTCAAAAAGAGTATGCTGAAAGGACATAGAAACTCTACAAGTAAATATATTATGTAATAGTTTAAAAGTGGGATTTGCTGACTTATTTTGATTAGACGGGTTAGCACCATATGATAATTCCATTATTAATAACCG